>NC_133336.1:92505172-92811422 GCF_042186555.1 Aquarana catesbeiana | reverse complement strand
CTCACTGGGTCACAAACCCAGAATATCCCGGAGATGTTCAGGGCCGGGAGAGGCAATATGGCGCCGTCCCGCCACGGAACCACTCACTCACAACCGCTGCCCTTGCCTCCTCAGGACACTACTTCCCCGACAGCCAGCTACACGCAAATGGCAGAGGGAGAAGGGGGGATTGTCCTTACCCCCCATTCTCCGATAAATTTACAGGATCTCAGATCGATCGCGGACGATATAAAAGCTGCTCTAACGGCCGCTGTATCAGAGCTCAGGCTAGATATGCGAGCCATGAATGACCGGGTGCATGTGGTGGAGACAGTGATTGACCGCCATGACACAGCTATCACTTCCAACGCTGACAGCATAGATCGCCACACAATGCAAATGAGAGACATGCAGAGGCATCTCGAAGACCTTGACAACAGGGGCCGGAGGCATAATCTGAGAATCAGAGGTGTGCCGGAATCCATTGAAGGAGAACATATACAGCATGCTGTGGTGAGCATCTTTAATGGCCTACTCCACCGGCCTCCACAGACCCCTGTTGTCATAGAAAGGATCCACCGCGCTCTCCGTCCCAAAGGCAGGGAGAACGATCCCCCCCGTGATATAATCTGCTGCATTGTAGACTACAGGCTGAAGGAGGAAATAATGCAGCGAGCTAGGGAGAAGCAACAAATTCTTCATGAAGGGGCTCCCATTCAAATATACCAGGATCTTTCGGGTATCACTCTGCAACACAGGCGAGACCTGAAACCCCTGCTGGATGCTCTAAGAGGGAAAAACATCCCATACAAGTGGAAGTTCCCCTTCTGCCTCTCGGCCACAGCACACGGCCGCACCGCTCTCCTCCGGGTGCCTGAAGACCTGCCTCACTTCTGTGACACACTTGGCATTCCAGAGGTTCCTGTACCGAACTGGTACGCAGCCTTCCGCCCCACTGCCTCACACAGTGGCATACTACGAGAGGAACCCATGGACGCCCAGCCATCTAGACACCGCAGGAGACGCTCACCCTCCACCCTCAGAAACCACTCTGGCTACCGCAGTGACCCTAGGGCCGTCAGCCCCACACCGCCACCGCGGTACAGAAGAACGCGCAGGGACCGCTGATCCATATTGAAAGAGTCACTACTGCTCATCGGCTCCTTACGGACACTGACGGCCTCTTAGAAGTTTTATTTCTTTTTTACTTCGTTTTTCCCTTTTGCTGTTTTGGCGGCACGTTGCGCCTCCTGACTTTTCAACATTAGTTCTGCCCTCCTCAGGTTAGGGCTTTGACTGTGAATGTTGTGCCCCCCATGCCCTCGGAACACTGAAGACCCCCTAGGTGATGCCTACTCCTCTCAGCCGACTTTCTGGGTCGGACTTTACCGCCTCATACACATTCCTGCCTAATACCTCTCACGATCTGGGATGCCTACCAAATATTCAATGCACTGCCCAGCATTCAGCCAAACACTACATTCACCAGGATGCATAGCGGCAGTTGACACCGCCCCCAACCTTCTACGGCAGCACTATTGTCACGCACATTCAAGTAGACATCCGGGAACTTTACTATCGCATCTGTCATGGACTCTCCAGGACTCAAGCAACTCGCCTCCTACCTCGCTCCTGTCGGATGGATCACCTTGATGTCGCCTCAGCCGGACTGACGCCTCTCCCCGACCTCCACGCGCCTGCAGGATACCCGATCTGTACCTCCAGCTTGCAAGATGCCCCTCCTACCGACTACAACTGGACCTTCCATACCGAACTCCCATGCCTGCAAGCCCCAGATGGAACTTTCAGATGACGTTCCGATGTCTCTCAGGTTCTTAAGCCATATGCCTTTTCGCTGTGTTTTTTTTTTTTTTTTTTTTTTTTTTTTTGTTGTTGTTTTGCTTTGTTTGTATATTGCTATCCCACCTACGCATTAATGATAGTTTTAAAGGGGACACAATTCAAGGTTTGATGCTATAACCAGAGGGGGGAGGTGGAGGTGATACACCCCTTATGTTGCAGCTGCACTTATTGCTGTGCCCCCACCACTCCACATCCTTCCTCACGAGCACCCACCTCCCGCTGCAGCCCTCCTCTACGACTGGAGACCGCTACCTGATAGACTGAGGGGACTTCCCTAGTAGTCGGTTCCTCTAGGGGTTGGGGCGGGGGGTTGGTCCCCGGGCTAACGTATCTCCCACTCACACTCTACTCCCTGCTTGTTGACCCAATCACTATGCCTCCAGTGTAAGGGATCGGGCTACAACGTTACAGCTTCACTGCCTGTACACAGTACCCCCCATCGTCATACACACAAGACCCGGCTTAGCAATACATGAATACATTACCTCTCTCGGCTGCTATACATCACTCCTATGGTGGCTGCTCATACTCCCACTCACTTCCCATACCTTTCTTGGTCTCTCCTTGTCTCGGTTTAGGTCAACCCCCACACGGGGTTACATCGGTGTGCGACCCCACTGACAGGGACTCGCGCGCCGTTCACGCTCCGTACCATCCCGATCACAGACCCTTGAGGCTGTTGGATATTCAGTTCCACACCTCATCGGATCAACCTTCTCCACTCATACCTCTGAACCTTACCTCACCCCTGCCCTCCCGATCCCATCCCTCTGTCCCCCTACCCCCCCCCCACCACCCACACACCCCGCCCATGGCGAACCCACAACTTATGCACTCTCCCCCGGTGGTTAGACAGGTTCCACCCCACTCTCTCAAACTATATTCCCTGAACATTAGGGGCCTTAATACACCCGAAAAGCGATCGAAACTTTTATACTCTCTCAAAAACTCTAAAGCACATGTTGCCCTCCTACAAGAAACCCACTTTCGCACCGATTCCATCCCTAAACTTACAGACCAACATTTCCCCACAGCCTTCCACTCCTCCAACGTGGAGGCAAAATCCAAAGGGGTATCCATCCTCATCTCGAAAAATTGTCCCTTTCAGGTGACTGATGTCCAAAGAGACCCGCTGGGACGCTTCCTCTTTCTGAAAGGCACTTTACACCTAGTGCCCCTCACGATAGCCAACATATATGCCCCCAACACGGGCCAAGTTACCTTCTTCCGCAATACCCTTCAACTACTTTCCAGCTTCCAAACAGGAACACTTATTCTTGGTGGTGATTTCAATGTCCCCTTGACACCGACGGACGACACGTCGAACGGTACATCCTCTTTATCTTACAGGGCCTTGAGGGCGATCAAACAACAGCTCAGTAACTTACTGCTTCACGACACATGGCGTACGCTACATCCCAAAGACAGAGACTTTACTTTCTTTTCCGCCCCCCACAACAAATATTCCAGACTGGACCATTTCTTTCTTTCACAAAATGACCTGTCGCACCTCACCAAAGCTACCATTGACCCAGCCACACTTTCGGACCATAACCCCATTTCCATGTCCCTTCAGCTGCCCTCCCCTCGCCCAAACACGCATATCTGGCGCCTTGACAACTCCTTACTCACTGACGAGATCAATATCCAAAGGCTGACCACTTGCCTATCAAACTTTTTCAAAGAGAACGCTTCACCAGACGTAGCACCCACAGTTACCTGGGCCGCACACAAATGTGTAGTTCGAGGCGAACTGTTGGCTATGGCGGCTCAACGAAACAAACTCCAAACCGCCCGCATTGCTGAGTTAACCGCACACATCCGCACGCTCGAACAAAAACACAAAGCCTCCCTCGCTAACTCTGTATTATCCGAACTGTCTCAGGCTCGGGAAGATCTCTTGGATGTGTTAAATGCCAAACTGAAGCGCAAGTTCGCTTTGACGCAAAAAGTATATTATGAGTTTGGCAACAAAGCAGGCAAACTTCTGGCGAGGGCACTTCAAACCAAAAAGGCCTCGCACACCATTCATAAACTCCACAACGCCAGAGGCGAGGCAATAGTCACTAATGAAGGAATCTCGTCCCAATTTATACAGTACTTCTCTAAACTCTACAACCTTCCTAAATCCCAAACCACCGACACTAACGTTAACCGTTTAACGGCCATTACTGACTTTCTAACAAAATTCGGCCCGACACCGCTCTCCTCCGAAGACGCACAATCTCTAAACGTCCCCCTCTCTAACGAAGAACTCGTTAATGCACTAAAACAGATGAAAACGGGCAAGAGCCCAGGCCCAGATGGCCTTTCGGCCAGCTATTACAAATCCTTCCCAACCATTCTCCTCCCACACCTGACCAAAGCCCTCAACAACCTCACACCGACTTCGACTGCACACAATGACTTAATGGAAGCCCATATCACGCTCATCCCTAAACAAGGGAAGGACCCCACTCTGGTCACCAACTACCGCCCCATTTCACTACTAAATGTGGACCTAAAATTGTACGCCAAAGCATTAGCTAATCGCATTCTCCCCTTTTTACCATCTTTGGTCTCCCTTGAACAGGTGGGCTTTGTTCCTGGCCGAGAAGCCAGGGACAACACCACAAAAGCCCTGAACATTCACCACTGGCTAACTAAATCTTCTACACAGGGTTTTTTCCTCTCGTTGGATGCAGAGAAGGCGTTTGACAGGGTAGCATGGGACTACATGGAGGCCGCACTCCGCGCGATTGGACTTCCTCCCCGCATGCTACAAATGATCATGGCCCTCTACGTCTCTCCTTCAGCAAGACTCCGGATCAATGGGGGACTGTCGGACGCCTTCTCTGTATCCAATGGGACCCGCCAGGGCTGCCCTCTTTCTCCTATTCTCTTTATACTGACCATGGAACCTATGCTTCGTAAACTGAGACTAAATCCCACTATCAGAGGCATAGACATCCATCGTACTCAATATAAAATGGCAGCATACGCCGACGACATCTTGCTCTTCCTGACTGACCCTATTACGACCCTCCCCAACCTTCTTACTGATTTCGCACTTTTCAAATCCTTATCCAACCTACAAATCAATTTCGACAAGTCTAAAGCCCTCAATGTAACACTGCCAATGGAAACTGTCAACCTATGTAAGCTTAACTTCCCGTTTGTTTGGGAATATTCCGAAATAACCTACCTTGGCATCAAAATCACCACCAACTTAAAGGATTTATACACCAAAAACTTTTTGCCATTACTCCAGTCCATCCAGGGTGACTTACAGAAATGGCACTTGGGCTCCTTCTCCTGGATGGGTAGAATAGCAGTGATCAAAATGAATGTTTTACCCAGGCTCCTCTACCTACTACAAGCCATACCAATCAAGATACCAGCTTCCTTCTTCTCCTCCTATAAAAAGATTTGCAGGTCCTTTGTGTGGGCCACCAAACGCCCACGCCTTAGCTGGGAGAGGTTGGTACTCCCCAAACGTCTGGGAGGCCTAGGCCTTCCAGACCTTCAAAAGTACCACTGGGCCTGTCAACTGACCAGATTGGTAGACTGGCATGTGCACCGCTCCTCTAAAGCATGGATCCAACTGGAGGACTCCTTTACAGACATCCCCATAGCTGACTTGCCGTGGACCGACCACAGACACGTATCCAAAGACTTACTAGCTCACCCGCTCATTGGCACCACACTATCGACACTCAAATTAGTGTCCAAAAGGCTAGCTTTTAGCCCAGCACCAGGCCCTATGACCCCATTGGTAGACAATCCAGACTTCCCCCCAGGACTAACACTGAAAGACCCAACCCTTGAAACACTTTCTTCACGAGCCAGAGCTCATGAATTCTTCAATAACGGGACATTAATACCCTACCATACTCTTACGGCACAACTGCCCAACCACAATATACCCTTTTATAAATATTTACAGCTAAGACACTTCCTCCAATCCCACCAACGCCACCCCCTCTGGCACAGAGAACTCACACCGCTCGAAATTCTCTCTTCCAGCTCAGAACCCCAAGCCCACCTAATCTCGACAACCTACTCCCTCTTGTTTTCCCGACACGAGGTAAAGGAAGATAAAATAGTGAGACAATGGGAGCACGACTTATCTATTGATCTCACCCCGTCTGACTGGGACCGCATATTTACCCTCATGCACAAGGGCTCCATTAATGTTGCCACTCAGGAAAATAGATATAAACTATTCTCCAAATGGTATAGGACACCGGACAAGGTCCACCACTTTCACCCCACTATCCCCCCGACCTGCTGGAGATGTCATACGGCCCGCGGTACCCTATTTCACATCTGGTGGGAATGTACCCTTATTCAACCATTCTGGTCAGAAATTCACCGACTGATATCCCACATCACCACGTACTCACCAACCTTTGCCCCTGCTAGTTACCTACTACACCACACCGCCAAGCCTTATAACTCCTATAAAAATTCCCTGACTCTACACCTCATCAATGCGGCCAACCAATGTATTCCTGCCTTTTGGAGGAACCCTGCCCCCCCCCACGGTGAAAGATTGGATCAGTAGGGTGGACAGAATATCAGCCATGGAAGAACTTATTTGTCAAGCTAAGGACAACCCTACCAAACATAATGTTATCTGGGCTTGCTGGTCCCACTACCGACAATCCCACACTCAGACCACCTCACTGCCTGCGTCATTACCTGCACACTAATTACATAGAACTGCTTTCCACCACTGGCCCCCCCACCTTGTTTACCCACCACCCCCTCTCCCGCCTCCCTCCCTCCCTTCACACTTCCTTCACCACGTCAAGCCGACAAGGCCTTGACTTCTGTTGCTCCACATACCGGTTCCACCGTTATTCCCCTACATTTTACCTCATAAGTATGAGCAACGCCCTCGGCATCACTATCAAACCTCGGCCAACATTCTTACCTCCTCAAGTAGACATGATATCGGGAATCACGATCTAATCTTGACACACCGTCATTCCATTGGACGCAAACTCTGAGCCCCTACACACCCCGCCCCGTTCACAGTGAAGGTCCCGTTAGGGGTGATCGGAGTGGGGGTGGAACCCAGACGGTGTGGAAGTCCCCCCCATAAGTTTCCCGTTCTACACATTACTATTCCTTTCATATGTTTGGGCGCACAATGCGTCACTTTAGAGAACATTAGACAGACTTATGGTTATTTTCGTCCTACTATTTTACTGTTGACGTACCCCAATAACCTACCCTGTACAGCACGCACCTTCCGACCACATGTAGCATTTACCACAGTAACCTCTCTCTAAGTATTCCTCTACAAAGGTGGTCGGTGTTTGCTCCCTTCATTTGCTAGAATACCTTGTTGCAATTGTATGTTCGTACATGCCACTCACCTGTACTTTTGTTTACTGTTCTGTACTCTCTGTATTTTTGGTGATTTTGAAAATCTCAATAAAAACATTATGGAAAAAAAAATATATTATAAAATATTATGTGTATGTATGTATGTATAAGTGTGTGTGTGTGTGTGTGTGTATATGTGTATGTATGTGTGTATATATATATATATATATAAATATATATATATATATATTCTCTTCTTAGAAAAGTGAGTACACCCCCCACATTTATGTAAATATTTTATTATATCTTTTCATGTGACAACACTGAGGAAATTACACTTAGCTACAATGTAAAGCAGTGAATGTACAGCTTGTATAACAGTGTAAATTTGCTGTCCCCTCAAAAATAACTCCACACACAGCCATTAATCTCTAAACCGCTGACAACAAAAGTGAGTACACCCCTAAGTGAAAATGTCCAAGTTGGGCCCAATTAGCCATTTTCCCTCCCTGGTGTCATGTGGCTCATTCGTGTTACAAGGTCTCAGGTGTGAATGGGGAGCAAGTGTGTTAAATTTGGTGTTATCGCTCTCGCTCTCTCATACTGGTCACTGAAAGTTCAACATGGCACCTCATGCTAAAGAACTTTCTGAGGATCTCGCCATGGTCGACCAAAGAAGTTGAGTGCATGTGTTCACCATCATATTCAGAGGTTGTCTTTGGGAAATAGACGTATGAGTGCTGCCAGCATTGCTGCAGAGGTTGAAGGGGTGGGGGGTCAGCCTGTCCATGTTAAACCATATGCCGCACACTGCATCAAATTGGTCTGCATGGCTGTTGTCCCAGTAGGAAGCCTCTTCTAAAGATGATGCACAAGAAATCCCGCAAACAGTTTGCTGAAGACAAGCAGACTAAGGACATGGATTACTGGAACCATGTCCTGTGGTCTGATGAGACCAAGATAAATTTATTTGATTCAGATGGTGTCAAGTGTGTGGTTACAACCAAGTGAGGAGTACAAAGACAAGTGTGTCTTGCCTATAGTCAAGCATGGTGGTTGGAGTATCATGGTCTGTGGCTTCATGAGTGCTGCTGGCTCTGGGGAGCTACAGTTCATTGAGGGAACCATGAATGCCAACATGTACTGTGACATACTGAAGCAGAACATGTTCCCCTCCCTTTGGAGACTGGGCGCGGAGCAGTATTCCAACATAACAACCCCAAACACTTCCAAGATGACCACTGCCTTGCTAAAGAAGCTGAGGATAACGGTGATGGACTGGCCAAGCATGTCTCCAGACCTAAACCCTGTTGAGCATCTAAATATTGTCACTTTGGGCCCAATTTGGACATTTTCACTTAGGGGTGTACTCACTTTTGTTGCCAGCGGTTTAGACATTAATGCCTATGTGTCGAGTTATTTTGAGGGGACAGCAAATTTACACTGTTATACAGTCAGATCCATAAATATTGGGACATAGAAACAATTCTAATCTTTTTGGCTCTATACACCACCACAATGGATTTGAAATGAAACGAACAAGATGTGCTTTAACTGCAGACTTTCAACTTTAATTTGAGGGTATATATCATCCATCAAACTTTTCACTTTTTAGTACTGGGTTGCAAATCCTTTGCCGTCAATTACAGCCTGAAGTCTGGAACGCATAGACATCACCAGATGCTGGGTTTCATCCCTGGTGATGCTCTGCCAGGCCTCTACTGCAACTGTCTTCAGTTCCTGCTTGTTCTTGGGGCATTTTCCCTTCAGTTTTGTCTTCAGAAAGTGAAATGCATGCTCAGTCAGATTCAGGTCAGGTGATTGACTTGGCCATTGCATAACATTCCACTTCTTTCCCTTAAAAAACTCTTTGGTTGCTTTCGCAGAATGCTTCGGGTCATTGTCCATCTGCACTGTGAATCTCTGTCCAATGAGTTCTGAAGCATTTTGCTGAATATGAGCAGATAATGCCTGAAACACTTCAGAATTCATCCTGCATCATCAATAAATACAAGAGAATCAGTTCCATTGGCAGCCATACATGCCCACGCCATGACACTACCACCACCATGCTTCACTGATGAGGTGGTATGCTTTTTATCATGAGCAGTCCCTTTCCTTCTCCATGCTCTTCTCTTCCCATCACTCTGGTACAAGTTGATCTTGGTCTCATCTGTCCATAGGATGTTGTTCCAGAACTGTGAAGGCTTTTTTAGATGTTGTTTGGCAAACTCTAATCTGGCCTTCCTGTTTTTGAGGCTCACCAATGGTTTACATCTTGTGGTGAACCCTCTGTATTCACTCTGGTGAAGTCTTCTCTTGATTGTTGACTTTGACACACATACACCTACCTCCTGGAGAGTGTTCCTTATCTGGCCAACTGTTGTGAAGGGTGTTTTCTTCACCAGGGAAAGAATTCGTCGGTCACCCACCACAGTTGTTTTCCGTAGTCTTCCGGGTCTTTTGGTGTTGCTGAGCTCACCGGTGCGTTCTTTCTTTTTAAGGATGTTCCAAACAGTTGATTTGGCCACACCTAATGTTTTTTCTATCTCTCTGATGGGTTTGTTTTGTTTTTTCAGCCTAATGATGGCTTGCTTCACTGATAGTGACAGCTCTTTGGATCTCATATTGAGAGTTGACAGCAACAGATTCCAAATGCAAATAGCACACTTGAAATTAACTCTGGACCTTTTATCTGCTCCTTGTAAATGGGATAATGAGGGAATAACACGTACCTGGCCATGGAACAGCTGAGCAAGCCAATTGTCCCATTACTTTTGGTCCCTTAAAAAGTGGGAGGCACATATACAAACTGTTGTAATTCTTACACCAATCACCTGATTTGAATGTAAATACCATCAAATTAAAGCTGAAAGTCTGCAGTTAAAGCACATCTTGTTCGTTTCATTTCAAATCCATTGTGGTGGTGTATAGAGCCAAAAAGATTAGAATTGTGTCGATGTCCCAATATTTATGGACCTGACTGTACAAGCAGTGTAACAAAGTGTAATTTCTAATGTGAGGAGTGTACTCACGTACGTGTGTGTGTGTATAATAAATATATATATATTATACACACACACACAGTATATATATTGTAAGTAGATACATAAACTGAACTGTACAGAAGTTTTAGGCTGGTGTGAAGACATGCTGTAAAGTAAGAATACTTTCTAAAATACATATTTTAATTGTTTATTTTTATTAATATAAAGTCTCAAATCAAATCAATATTTGGTGTGACAGCCCTTTGGCTTCAAACCAGCATCGATTCTTACACTTGCACAAAGTCAGGGAATTTGTAGGATTAGAGTCAGGTGTATGATTAACCAGTTATACCAAGCAGGTGTTAATAATCATAAATTTCTAATGAGATATTGGGAGCTCATGTCACATGATGTGTGCAAATCAATTATTCCCTATGAGAGCCATCTTAACTGGTCTGACACAAGTTGGTCCGACTTTGAAAATTGGTCCCTGCACTACTTTGGTCCGACTTTGGTCCTACTTCAGCCCATTGAATATCATTGAAGTCCAATCAAAGTAGGATCATTGTCCTAACCGCCCGACTTGTGACATCCGACATGGTGATTACAGCAGCAGTAAAAGGAATTTATGTCACTCTGGGATTGTTTTGATTGGTCAAAGGACAAGTTGTACTATCTCAAAGTCGGAGCAAAATCTTATCTTGTTCATTCAAGTCGGACGGAAGTAGGACCGAAGTAGGACCGATGTAGGACAGTTGTAGCAGGGCAAAGTAGGATGATAGTCGTACAACAGTCATTTCATATCAGGCCGGGTTCACACTGGTGCGACACGACAGCTGTTCTACTTTGGATCTGACTTTGCCCTGTGACTTGAAGCTGACATACGTCCGACTTTCAATGAACAGGGATCCGACTTGGATCCCCGCTAATGCCAGGCACTGTGTTTGGTATGAATCTTGAGGGGTAACTCCACGCCAAATTTTAAATCGGCATGGGTTCCCCCTCCAAGAGCATACCAGGCCCTTCGGTCTGGTATGGATTTTAAGGGGAACCCCCTACGCTGAAAAAATGGCATGGGGGTCCCCCCAAATCCATACCAGACCCTTATCCAAACACGCAGCCCAGCCGGTCAGGAAAAGGGGTGGGGACGAGCGAGCGCCCACCCTCCTGAACCGTACCAGGCCACATGCCCTCAACATGGGGGGATGAGTGCTTTGGGGCAGGGGGGCGCCCTGCGGCCCCCCCACCCCAAAGCACCTTGTCCCCATGTTGATGGGGACAAGGGCCTTTTCCAGACAACCCTGGCCATTGGTTGTCAGGGTCTGCGGGCGGGGGGCTTATCGGAATCCGGGAGCCACCTTTAATAAGGGGGCCCCCAGATCCCGGCCCCCCACCCTATGTGAATGAGTATGGGGTACATCGTACCCCTACCCATTCACCTAGGAAAAAAAGTGTGACCTCATGCCCTCAACATGGGGACATAGTGCTTTGGGGTGGGGGGCCGCAGGGCGTCTCCCTCCCCCAAAGCACCCACCCCCCATGTTGAGGGCATGCGGCCTGGTACATTTCAGGAGGGGGGGCGCTCGCTCGTCCCCACCCCTTTTCCTGACCGGCCGGGCTGCGTGTTCGGATAAGGGTTTGGTGTGCATTTGGGGGGAGACCCCCCCACACCGTTTTTTCAGCGTAGGGGGTTCCCCTTAAAACCCAAGGGCCTGGTATGCTCTTACAATAAGAAAAAAAGAGAGCGCACCAGCCTAGTGCATTATCCTAAAGGTAAGTTTATTAAAACCAAGATTAAAATCTACTCACAATGGTAAAAGGAAAAATCGCACTATAAACAATCACAAGGCGATTGGTCCACTGGTAGCAGTTTCCAGGTCCTAGGAAGAGGACGTACGAACCGCTGCTGGCTAATGCATTTCGAAGGTATCCCTTCTTCATCAGAGCCTTATCTGTGCTGATCTCTTGTAGCTATTTATACATGTGTCTATCTGGGAATGACATCTCTGATCAGTACTGGGGCCTCTCCCCTAATTAGTGGGAGGTCTTACAGAGGGCATACCTTAGCCACATAGTTGTATAGTGACAATTACTCACTTGATTTATTTATTTAGTTCCACTTCACATGTGTTTGCACACTGGGAGTGTATGCAATCTGCAGTAGACTAACCTGGATATAGCACCAAGTGGCGTACATCAAGTATTCTGGGTATTCTATATTGCAGATAAGGAATATTAAATATGTGTGTGTGTGTGTGTGTGTGTGTGTGTGTATATATATATATATATATATATATATATATATATATATATATATATATATATATAATATTTTTTTTTTTTTTTTATATTATTAGGTATCGTTAAGTAAGTAGTCTTAGCTTTCACCTTCCCCTAGAAGCCCCTCCGTGAGAGCCACAGCTGCTCCAGCATCCATAGCCAACAGTTCACATCTAATCTTGTGTTCTGATGTCCTATCTCGGCGGGTGGAACGCACGCCGCGCTGACACTTCCTGGTTGCGATTCACTGGGCGGAAGTGCGGTCCTGACGTCTAATAGTAAACAATAGCCGCCATATTGTCAGAGAAGAAAGTAGAGGGCAAAGCCAGACAAAAAAACGTCAGAACTGTGTATTTAGGGAATACTATACGGCGCATAACAGTGTGTTTAGGAGATACTATAAAGAACATTTATCCCGTAGTGGAGCCTCTAAGGGGAAGAAAACAATTACATAGCACTAAATACTAAACATACACACTACTATAAAAAGGGGGAAGAAAGCATGAACAAGCCAATATGCAAATGTTAATTGTACACAGCAAATGCATGCATACATATGCATGCACAACTGTATGTCATTGTGGGATGTGATTTATAGCAATCGGTTAAACCATGCAGTATTACCGAAGCTATATCCTGTGATTACATGGCACAAGGCAAAGATGCACACAAAGTGTGCACACACATGTTGGTGAGTAGAAACACATAACAAATCAATTGAATCCAGTCAAATTGAGTGTTTTTTAAAATAATTATAATCTATTATCGATAGTAACTAGCGATAGGAATATAGCTATCACTAGAAGGACTTGTATACTCATGTATAAAAGAATGAGCAAGAGGTGCACTATAATTAAATAATAAAACATAGTAGTAAAAAATACACATATATATATTATATATATATATATATATATATATATGATAATAAAAACTTAATAGTGAAAATGTCCGTATATATGTGTGTGTGCAAAGGTGTGCACACTTAGACTCCTGTATAGTATCAGGGCAAGTCCTTGTGTGCACTACCGATACATCACATAAGGTTAATAAAAACCACATCTATTAATATGCACATTATTTCAGATGATGCTATAGCTGGAGTACCTTTGGGTGTACACATAAAGGCTAGTACATACACACAGATACACATGTGTACTCCAGGCAAAGAGATATAGGATGGGATAAAAATACAGTAAGAGTACAATAAAAATGCTGGTTCTAGTATACTTTCTTAGTGAGAAAGGTATATAAAATAAAATAAATTAAAATAAAATAAAATAAAGCCACTCAATACATACACATATGTGTACACCCGTATATGCTTCGATCTAGTCATACAGTGAATGCATATTTTGCATATTCTTTTATATTTTTTATGGGATGTCTTGTATAGAGGGCATTATACTAGTACGGTGTTTAGGAGCCTAAATCTCATAGTTTGCCTAAAATCTTATTTTGATAATATTTTGATGATTTAAATGCTACGTATATAAAAATTAAAATAAGGGAAAATACAGTAGTGATAACAATAATAAATGAATAATAAACCACGGTCTAGCTAAAAATGGTGACTGGACATGGAACTAACTTGCTAAATTGGCTCTGAAATATTGTTAAACTATTTCATGTATTTCGGGGTCTTCATTTAGGCCTCCGGGGGCGAGACTGCTGAGGGTGAAGATCCAGAAGGCTTCTCGCTTACATAGCCTATGGTGTCTTCTTCCTGCATCAAGCTCGGCTCCAATAGACTCGATTCCAAAGACTTTCATGCCTGCAGGGTCTTCTTCATGGGCCTCTAGAAAATGTCAGGGGACTGGATATTTGTCTATTGAATTAATAATACTGCATTTATGTTCCCCTATTCAGACTCGCATTGGATGTTGAGTACGGCCAACATAGAGGCACCCACAGGGGCAGACGATGCCATAGATCACATATTCTGTTCCACAATTTATAAATTGTTTAATTTTATGGACCTTTTCGTCTCTCCCTGCTACAGTTTTCTTTCTGTGCCACATGTACATACATGTGCCACAGTTCTTCACGCTGCACCTATAGCACCCTTTTTGATCAAATGTAGTTGACCAATCACTAATTGGTTTGTTGGTAGATGACTTTACCCTACTTGGGGCTACTAAGCTCCTAAGGTCCCGAGGTTTTCGAAAAACGATATTAGGGTGATCAGGAAGTGCCTTACCCAGCACAGGGTCATGCTTCAGAATATTCCAGTTCTTTTTGATAATATTCTGAATTTCGAACGCCTTATTAGTATATTGGTATGCTCTTGGAGGGGGAACCCATGCCGGTTTTTTATTTAAAATTTGGCGCGGAGTTCCCTCTCAAGATCATCTGAGCACAAGTCTCATGCCAAAGTCGGATCATGCAAGACGGCGATCCCACTTTGATCTGAGTTCAATGATAGTTGATGGGCTCAAGTAGGATCAAAGTCAGACCAAAGTAGTACAGGGAGCATTTTCAAAGTCGGACCGACTTGTGTCGGACCACTTAGGACTGCTCCCATAGGGAAACATTGATTTTCACATGTCATGCGACATGAGCTCCCAATGTCAGAGCGTTTTTCGCACTAGTGTGAACCCGGCCACAAGGTGAACCACAGTCATTAACTGAAACAGATACAGCTGTGTAGTAGGCATAAAACTGGGTGAGGAGCAGCCAAACTCTGCTACTAATGTGAGGTTATAGAAGACAGTTTCATGTCACAGGTCAAACACCATGGCAAGACTGAGCACAGTAAGAAGACACAAGGTAGTTATACTGCATCAGCCAGGTCTTTGCCAGGCAAAAATTCAAAGCAGACAGGGGTTTCTAGATGTGCTGTTCAATCTCTTTTGAAGAAGCACGAAAAAACAGGCAGCGTTGAGGACCGTAGACATGGTGGTCACCCAAGGAAACTTAATGCAATAGATGAAAGACACTTCATGCTTACTTCTCTTCAACACTGGAAGATGTCCAGCAGTGCCATCAGCACAGAACTGGCGGAAGCCAGTGGGACCCAGGTACACCCATCTACAGTACTGTCCAGAAAAGTCTGGCCAGAAGTGGTCTTCGTGGAAGAATTGTGGCCAAAAAGCCAAACCTTAGACGTGGAAACATAGATGAGCGACTCAACTATACACAACAACATAGGAACTGGGATGCAGAAAAATTGCAGTAGGTGCTCTGGACTGATGAGTCAAATTTTTTATATTTGGCCGTAGCAGGAGGCAGTTTGTTCACCGAAGGAATGGAGAACAGTACAATAATGAGTGTCTGCAGGTCACAGTAAAGCATGGTGGAAGTTCCTTGCAAGTTTGGTGCATTTTTGCAAATTGAGTTGGAGATTTAGTCAGAATCAATGGTATCCTTAATGCTGGGAAAAGTCAGGCAGGTACTTATCCATCATTCTATACTGTACCATCAGAGAGGTGTGTGATTCACCACACATTTATTCTGCAGAAGGACAACCACTCCAAACATGCAGCCAATGTCATTAGGAATTATCTTCAGCGTAAAGGAGAACAAGGAGTCCTGGAAGTGATGGTTTGGCCCCCTGATCTCAATATCATTGAGTCTGTCTGGAATTACATGGAGAGAGAAGTGCTTGAGGCAGCCTACATCCACTGAAGATCTGTGGTTAGTTATTCAGGATGTTCAGAACAACCTATCTGCTGAGATCCTTCAAAAACTGTGTGTAACTGTTAGAAGAGTTGATACTGTTTTGAAGGCAAATAGTGGTCATTTGAAGACAACTAGTGGAAATATTTTATCCACACTTTTTTGGCATCTTAATGGTAGTTATATTTATTTATGAGGGTGCAACTAGTATCTGGATATTTTCTCTGGGGCCTTATAAATCATGATTGGGATATTAATATCACACATACAGTATCTCACAAAACTGAGTACACCCCTCACATTTTTGTAAATATTTTATTATATCCTTTCATGTAACAAACACTGATGAAATGACATTTATTACACTGTAAAGTAGTAAGTGTACAGCTTGTATAATGCCCCATACACACGATCGGACTTTGTTCGGACATTCCGACAACAAAATCCTAGGATTTTTTTCCGACGGATGTTGGCTCAAACTTGTTTTGCGTACACATGGTCGCACAAAGTTGTCGGAATTTCCGATCGCCAACAACGCGGTGACGTCAAGCACGTACAACGAGACTAGAAAAGGCCAATTCAGAACCAAGCGCGGCACCCTTTGGGCTCCTTTTGCTAATCTCGTGTTAGTAAAAGTTTGGTGAGAGACAATTCACGCTTTTTCAGACTCGTGGCTTTCAGATCGTTTTCTGCGGTTCAGTTTGTGCTTGTGGGTTTGTATCTGCTCTTCAGTGCGTGCAAGCAAGTTCCGCGTGACTTTAAGTAGTCATTGTGTTCTTGTTCGTTCATTACTGTTTTTCAGGTCGCTCTTCACAGGCCTGTTCTTCAGTGCGTTCTGTTACTTCGTTCTGAGCAGCCGACCGTTTTCTAGCCATGTTTCGTATACATACTCCTCGTAGAGTTCGTGCTGTGCGGGGGCTTGGTGTTGGGGTCCTGACCTTGACACAAGTCCATGGACCAAGAATTGGTTGCTTCAGCGTGACCAGTTCTCTCATATGCCTTTGATCCATGAGAATAATCCTGATGATTTCAGGAATTTTCTCAGGATGACGGACCCCGTGTTTCACCGTCTGCTGGCTTCGCTCACCCCCTATATCAGCAGGCAGGATACCTGCATGAGGCAAGCCATCACTCCGGAGCAGAGGCTGGTCTCTACCCTGCGGTACTTGGCGACAGGGAGAAGCCTGCAGGACCTCAAGTTCTTGACAGGCATCTCCCCCCAGGCTCTGGGGATCATTATTCCAGAGACCTGTTCTGCCATCATCCAGGTCCTGCAGAAGGAGTATATGAAGGTAAGATTTTTATCCTTTAATATCACATTTTTTTATATATAATGTTTACTAATATATTGTATTTCTCTCCTCATTCCCCTAATTACCATGATTGTAATATGCTGTAAATGTCCCCTTTGTCCTCATGCATGCTGGATTTTTATGTAATTAATTTTTTAGGTCCTTCATACAGATTGGCCTTCAATAACCTCCCCAGCATGCTCTCCTGCCCTATATTCACCTCATGTAGTCACTTAACAATGTATTTTATCAGCTCCATAGTAGTGCTTTACCCCAAATGTTTAGAAATGTGATTTGTGCTTTAAATTCAGGCAGAGTGCCAGAGGCTTTTTTTTTGCGGTGTCCCCAAATCATTTTTAGTAACCCTCCCTCCCACCAACTGCTAAGTCAGCTGATCCCAATTCTCTGTCTATCCTCAATCATATATCTGCTGACTTTGCCAAACCCATACACACTATACCTACCTCTTTTGTGGTCAGATTTATGGATGAATTCCCCAAAGCATGTAGTGCAAGGGCCTGCCTGAATACTTTCAAATGGTACTGTTTAAACTTTTTATATCCTATTATTATCTTGACAGGTAATAGCAGAATGTCCAAATGTCCTCAAATGTGTACAGTGTGTATTTAGATCTTTGTATTAGGACACTTCTTACCTGTCGAGTGGGCTGCCAATAGTGTAACTAAGGAGGGGCTGTTGCAAGTAATACCCTGTATTTAGGCATTCATCTCTCAATGAAGTGGAGAGGGTTACCTGTCCAAGATTTCCCCACCCCCCCATAATGTTAGAAATGGCCCATGAGAGGGGGGGGGGAGGGGGAATATGATAGGTGTACCTTATACTTTGGTGTTGTTAAATTCCCCTTAAGAAATGCTATCTGGAGGTTGGCCAAGAATGTTTGTGTCTAATGTGCTTGCCATGTTTATGTGTAAAAATATTAATTTATTTTTGTTTTCCTCAACAGTTTCCTTCCACGCCACAGGAATGGCAGACTGTGGCCTCCCACTTTGCCGAGCGGTGGGACTTTCCTAACTGCGGAGGGGCAATTGATGGGAAACACGTCCACATCGTCCCACCACCCAACTCGGGGTCGTACTATTTCAACTATAAGGGGTTGTGATGTTGGCGGTGATGTCGGCTAATTACGACTTCTTGTATGTGGACGTGGGGAAGAATGGCCAGATGTCCGATGGTGGAGTCATCGCCCAGACGGAGTTCTACAGGCGTCTCCAGAATGGCAGCTTGGACTTGCCACCTCCAGAGGACAATGTGGAAGGACTCCCATTCGTGTTCGTTGCTGATGAAGCGTTTGCGCTGGGGGACCATCTTATGCGGCCATTCCCTATGAGGACCCTCACCCCGGAACAGAGGGTTTTTAATTACCGGCTGGCCAGAGCCAGAAGAGTGGTGGAGAACACATTTGGAATCCTGGCCAGCCGGTTCTGCCTATTTCTGGCACCCATCCATATGGCGGAGTATAAACTTAATCATATAATCCTGGCATGCTGTATTCTCCATAACTTTTTACGCAAGCATTCCCGCCAACTATGCTGGCTCAGTTGGGCCTGAGGCCGGAATGATCCATGAAACAACACTGACGGCGATTGAAAGTGCCCGTCCTGGCTTGCCCTCCCTGAGTGCCGTGATGTCCGGTTACGATACCTGGAGTTCTTTGCGGGTAGGGGGGCCATCAATATGCCAGCAAATTTGTGAAGCCTTTATCAAATAAAAAAGCAAAAAAAAAGAAAATCTTTGTGGACATTTACTGCGTTTTATTGTGTTTGTTTTAGCTGACCCTGACAGAAATGTGTTGGGTCCAGAAAATGGCGTGATTGTGTAACCTTATACAAAGCACTGTTGGGTGTTATTTACTAAAGGCAACTGCACTTGTAGTGCAAAGAGGATTTGCCCTTAGGAAATAACCCCCATTTTCACAGAAAACAGCAATTACATCACCAACAAAGTGTTTGAGCGTTGACACAATAATCCACACATTCTTGCTTAACAATCTCTTTAATACCTGCACAATCACATGTGCATTTAGAAAAGGTTTTTATAACAAAAAAACATGTTTGTGGTATAACAATTTTTGGGGTAGCATTATCAAACAGATAAATGTCCAGTTAAGCTAAAACAGGCATGTGTAAAACCAACAAGAAAGACACAAATCTTGAACTTACAAAGTTCACATTTGGTAGAACTTGAAGGCAATATCAGACATGAGTATTTAGGAACTGTGTTTGATCTTGCGTTCAGATGAGGTGAAGTCACCCCAGGAAAAGCCAAATTTGGAAGATGCACACAAATTTCCCAATGTCAACATGTGCTATCTGCCATCACGGGGGATCAAGGGACGTGTTTTGGGGGAGAAACCCCTTCCTCTCAGCTACTTTATTATTGAGGAAGGGGTTGCACCCCCAAAACGCGTCCATTGATCTCCCGTGATGGCAGATAGCACATGTTGGTACACTGTGTGCATCCTCCAAATTAGGCTTTTCGACAAATCTTTCAAACATTTTGAACATTGTAGCACACAAAAAAACAAAGGGATTGGGAGGGGTTTTAAACTCACCCCAAAACATCAATGATGTTTTTATATTTTTGAATAACATCATTGATGTTTTTATTGAGGTTTTCCAATTCTAAATTACACCCCATGATCTCCCCGATCAGGATCTGGGCACTTTCTGATGTGAAAGGATCTGGATCCACAACATCACGATCACCTAAAAAGAGAGAAACCCAAAAAAAAAGGTATCGAAAATCTGCCGGCATCCATCTCTTACCTGAGCCTGTGGTCGCAGACACTCACCTGTTGTGGTGACAATTTCCACCACATCTTCTTCCTCCTCCTGCTCTTCTTGGGTTGGTGGGATTTCCCCTTCTTCCAGAGGTGGGGGGTCTGTGTTCTCCTCAGATGAGGGGTGTCCTCTGAGTCTTTTCTCCCCTATGTCAAACAAAAATGCTATACTTAGCACACAGTGATTTGATGGCAGAACTATAATTATAAAACATTGCTTGGAAGTGGGGTACAATTGTCTATTTTGGCAGAGTTCCAAAATGTGGCATTTTCAGTGTCCATTGTCAAGCTTCAATACTTTACCTGTTTGGTACAAGCTTCACAGATGGAGCACCCCCTATACTATACGCTGGAGCACCTGTGTGCCCCCCCTAATAAAAATGGTGTTCTTGTGTCCCACACTAGTGCTCCAGTGTCCAGATGTGAAAACAGCTGCTCAGCGTCCTCTTCTTACACAGAATCTAGTTTGCATTTCATTCTAGTAACAAAGCCATCTACCCAACCAAAATAGTTTCTGACAAGTAGGGCGTAAAAATTGTGGCCCAATGCATATGACCTAAACAATGGTGTTTTATAGGCCGAAAGAAAAATGTTTGATACGAACGAATAATGTACCCATGAACATGAAATTTGCCATTTAAAAATGTAGACTTGTAAGAAAAGCACATGGAGCAGCACGAACGTAAGAAACATAAAGAATAGGAACACAGGACAACTAATTACTTTTTTGCAGCACTCTCTGGATCTTTCTGTACTGCTCATGTTCTCATAATTTCAGGTCCAACCACCGCTTCCTGAGCTGATCTTTCGATCGTCGTACCCCGAAATGCCGGTACAGACTCTTGACCACTTTTACCATGATCTTGGCCCTTCTGGCATTGGGGTTGGGGTAAGGTCCATACTTCCCGTCATAGTCGGCCCTCTTCAGAATGTCGACCATCTCCAACATCTCCCCAAAGGACATATTTGATGCCTTAAATCGTCTCCTTCTGGATCCAGACGTTTCAGGCTCCGGCATTTCCTCCTCCTCCTCCTTGTTACTGTAATTAACAGAGACTTGCTCTGTTTCCGCCATGTGCTCTTCCCCCACTGTGCCGAACGAAAAGGGGCGGGAAATAGACTAGAAAGAACGTCAGGGGCGGGCGGAGTTACACGCATGCGCAGTGTGTATAAAGCGTAACACGCGTGCGTATTACGTACGATCTGTGAGCGGAGGAAGGAGCATCGAAAGCGCCGATCGTGATAACGAAGATAAGATCTAAACTTGGGCCTATACTGCTTCGAAACTGAAGCCTATCTTGTAACAAGATTAGGAGAGTTTGGCCTGACCTTAGGGTTTGTCTTGTGTTGTGTCTTGCAGAGAAAATGGATGGGTTCAACGACCACAATTTCCTCCCCCTGTTCATAGACAAATACAGGGAGCTACCCTGTCTGTGGCAGATGAGACACCCCCATTATAACAATAAACAAAAGAGGCAGGCAGCGCTGGAGAAACTGCTGGAGTTGGTGAAGCCGGTGGTCCCCACAGCAACCATCCCCTATTTAAAAAACAAAATTGGTGGCCTGAGGAGCACTTATCTTAGGGAGCGCAAGAAGGTCACAGATTCCCAGAGATCCGGAGCTGCAGCAGATGACCTTTATGTCCCCAGGCTGTGGTACTATGAGAGACTGCGATTTCTGTCAGACCACACTGAAGTCAGGGAATCCCTCTCAACCCTTCCTTCCACTCTTCCTTCCACCCCAGCTGAGGCTTCCGATGTCCAGCCTGGGCTTCCAGCCAGGAAGAAGTGGAGGAGCCCAGCTGGAGTCAGGTATAGCATTCTTCTACAGATTTCTGGTCAATAAATGAATGATGTTTACTAGATGTTATTATTGATCACTAATTGCTGATTGCAAAAAGTGTTTTACATATCAATAGACAGTAGTGGGCACCTAAAATTGGGACAAGAATGAAAAATGCTGGGCTCAGAATGCTAGTCTGTTATATTTGATAACATTCAATTTGCAACAGTCAGGAGGTGAAAATTGTGTGTGATTGATGAATAAAAAACTTAAACCATGTCCCTTTTTCATACACAGGAAGACCTCAGCCAGGAGGTGGTTGTGGAATGTGGCAGTCAGGAGGAGGCGGGGATTAGTGGCAGCCAGGAGGAGGCGGGGCTAAGTGTCAGCCAAGAGAAGCCTGGGACCAGTTGCAGCCTGACTGAATAGCAGGTTCCTCCCCTCCGCCTTCCGTATAAAAGAGCGAGGAAGGCGACTCCCATGCAGGATTCAGCACTCAGGCTCATTCAGGAGGCTTCTGCGTCCCTCTGAGCCTTACCCACTCCTGAAGAGGCCTTTGCCTGCATGGCTGCCACCAAACTGCAGGGCATGCAGGAGGGTCAACGCCTCCTGTGTGAGCAACTTATTTATAAAGTCCTAACTAAGGGGGTGAGTGGGGAACTAACACCCAAGACCGACGTGATTGAGTTGGACCATCCTCCTGCTCCTCCTCCTCCTGCTGCCACAACTCCACCACCAGAGCCACCGCGTGGCAGGAAGCGTGGAAGGAAGACCAGAGAGTGATGGCCCTGGGTTCAGTCTGGTCTGACCAAAGCTGCAGTCTCTCGTATGACCACAGCCTGGGGACACAGATGTCATCTGCTGCTTTCCGGATCTCTGGGACTTCTGGACCAGACTGCACTCCCTTAGATAAGGACTCCTCAGGCCACCAATTTTGCTTGAAAATAGTTGATGTGTGCCCTGGGGGTCCAAGGGTTCACCCACTTCTGCTGTTTATCCAGCGTTGCCTCCCTCTTTGTTTAGTTGTTTATTTTTTTTTAAATTATACTCTCCTATGTGTGTTTTCATCCAAAAAGGACAGTTTGTTGTTGACGATTCAGGTACATTTCTAACATAAAATGTGAAATTAACAAGGGACAACAACACCAAACAATCTCCTACAGATTAAATAGAACAACATAGGAGTAGGAGTACAAATAAAAATCCCAAAAACAAAAAAAAAAAGCCTTGAAAAAAATACAAACCAAAAAAAAATAATCGGCCTTAAAAACCAAAAAAAAAAACCACCAAAATAATGTTGTCAGATGTGACAACTCAAAATATATTGAGGGAATCCCGATAAATAGTAGAGAAAGAAGTTTGTGAGAAGTGTGTGTGAGTATGAGCAGCAAAACTACTTAATTCTTGTCACATTATAAAGAAGAAGAGAGTGCGCTGTATTAAACCATTTTTAACATTGCAGCGTGACGAAAGTGCTGTATCCATTGCGAACGCTAAGTTTACCAGAAAGAGCTGTTCCGTGTTGGAATTTCTTCTGAGCATGCGTGGCACTTTGTGCGTCGGAACAGGCCACACACGGTCGGAATTGACGTGATTGGACTTTGTTGTCGGAAAATTTTATATCCTGCTCTCAAACTTTGTGTGTCGGAAAATACGATGGAAAATGTCCACACACGGTCGGAATTTCCGACAACACGCTCCGATCGGACATTTTCCATCGGAAAATCTGACTGTGTGTACGGGGCATAACAGTGTAAATGTGCTGTCCCCTCAAAATAACTCAACCCACAGCCATGAATGTCTAAACCGCTGGCAACAAAAGTGAGTACACCCCTAAGGGAACATGTCCTAATTGGGCCCAATTAGCCATTTCCTCTCCCCAGTGTCATGTGACTCGTTAGTGTTACAAGGTTTCAGGTGTGAATGGGAAGCAGGTGTGTTAAATTTGGTGTTATCGGGGGCGTGGCTACCGCGCTAGAGAACAGACGCATGACCTGTTAGCTCTGCACTGACGGCAGGATTTACAACAATCCGAGGCGATCCAGACTGCTCCTTCTGATACCAGCACCTACCTAAAGGTCCGCAATACCCTCCGAGATGACAAGGAAGAGACAGAACCCCTCACAACCGAAGAAATTAAACGATTTCTTCCCCCCTAAGAACCACAGCGAGATCCAAGATGGCGCCGCCGGCTGCTCTCCGGTTCCATCAATCGAATCACACTCGGCCACACCAAGCCCGAGCTCCGGACGAAACCCACACTCCTGCTCCCCAGACGCCTCCACTCCGCTCTCAGGCAGCCCTGCCAAATCGAAACCCCGCATGTCGAATGATTCGACCAACTACAAGGTCAGTACGGGACATAACTCTCTGGAAGACACGAGAGAGATGGCTGACTCCATTAACTCTTTCCCCACTGTAAACCAGCCCCTCTCAGACACAACCCTGAGAGACATGTTAGTCTCATTACGCAGCTCACTGCACGCAGACATGATGGAATGCATGCAGAACTTTAAAACAGAGGTGAGGGAACTGGGGGGCAGAGTGGACCACGTAGAGAAAAAAATAGGGGATTATGCTGCATCATACAATACCCTGGTAGATGCTCATAACGACCAGTCAGATGAGGTAACCTGGCTAAAAGAAAAAGTCGCAGACCTCGAGGACAGATCACGTAGAAACAATTTGAAATTACGAGGGGTCCCTGAAAGTGTCCTACCATCACAACTCCGCCAATATGTCCAGGAATTCATGTCAGTATACCTACCATCTACCCCTTCTTCGGAGTTAATCATTGACAGAATCCATAGACTTCCCAAGCCTGCACACCTATCAGACAACATCCCCAGAGACGTTCTGATGCGGGTGCACTTTTTCCACGTTAAGGAGCAGTTCATGCTAGCCTTTAGGAAAAATCCACAACCACCCGAACAATACTCAAATATTCAAATGTTCGCAGACCTCTCGCAGTTCACGATGCAGAAACGTAAATCACTGCTAACTGTGACTAAAGCACTGCGCAATCACAATATCATATACAGATGGGGTTTCCCGACAAAACTCATCGTCACCCATGATGACAAGACCTCAGTGATCACCAATCTGGAAGACGGCCTATCAATGTTGCGCACCTGGGACATCTTACCAGAACAACCCTCTCCAGGGCCTTCTCCCTCCTCAAAGCTAGATGACCAGGCCGAATGGAAAGTTGTGTCATACAAAAAGCAACAGAAAAGCCGCAACAAATATTCGCCTCGAATGTCATAAACTACCCACAACTACGAGTCTCCTGCCGCCTAATGGAGCTAACACTCCACGCAGTTTCCCCTTCTAAAAATGCGCAGTACATCTGCCATCAGATTCTGGAAAGAATCTCACCTTTTTTATACACCAGTTCTGTTTTTGTTTGTTGTTCTTCTCTGTTTTACCTCTTCCTTTTCTCCCCCCTTAACCCCTCAATTCGGTGACGGACTAAAAGCTCATACCACTGGAGGAACTCTTCTCATCTGGAAAGAAGACAAAATGCAACTAAGAATACCAGCAGATACCCAGGAATACATAAGGTACCAACACACCATCATCTTATATACTACATATGGCAGTTAGAGTGACCTCTTTTAATGTCCACGGACTGAACCATCCTGCTAAACGAGCCTCAGTATGGAAGGAAGCTCTCAAATTAAAATCTGACATCCTGTGCTTGCAGGAGACGCACTGGGTAACCTCAGCAATCCCCAAATTCTCCCACCATAAATTTCCACACATTTTTCAGGCATCAGCTTCTAAAAAACATAGGGGTGTACTCATTGCCATTAGAGACTCTGTTTCTCTCTCAATCCAAGAGACCCATATAGACCCTGAGGGTCGATATCTAATCCTAATTGGAGAACTTAACAACCATTTATACACGCTGGTCAATCTTTATGCGCCTAACACGCGCCAACTCGGTTTTTTGAAAAAGTTGTTTCGAAAGATCAACTCAATCAAAAAAGGAGCAGTTATAATGTGTGGAGATTACAATGTCACAGTGGATTACAAAATGGACACCACCTCCAAATCAAGACGCCCTCTTCCCTCAATCCAAAACATACTACATAGAGAAGAGATGTACGACGCTTGGAGGTGCCAACACTCTAACGAACGGGACTACTCCTTTCACTCCTCTAGACATAACTCGTATTCACGCATAGATATAATCTTGGTGGACAGAACTCTACTTCAGAAGGTGTCCTCCTCTGCCGTGCATGACATTACGTGGTCTGACCACGCCCCTGTGTCCCTCACGATAGAGGAGAGATACCCATCAGCCCCATCCTACATTTGGAGGGCCAACCCTCAAATCTTCCAACATTCATCCCAGGTTGCTCTTGTAAACAAACATCTAAAAGATTATTTTGAAATCAATGCTAAATCGGTTAACAGTCCATTTACTATGTGGTGTGCCCATAAGGCATATATTAGAGGCATATTGTTACAGATTAGCGCGCGGATGAAGAGACAGAGGACATTGAAATTAGACTCCCTTCTCAAAGATATAAAACTTCTGGAGGCCCAGAATAAAACCGTACCTGACCCAAACATAGCAAACAAACTAAACCAACTGCGATCGGATCTCAGACTCATGTTACTAGAGCAATATGACAAACATATTAGGTACCTAAAACTAAATCACTACTCTTCTGGCAACAGAGCTGGCAAACATTTGGCCCAGAGACTGAGAGACCGTAGGACACAAATGAGGATTCCTCATCTAATTCGTAGCTCAGATAACAGCAAAATTTTCAACCCTACTGACATAGCAAACAATTTTGCAGAATACTATTCCTCTCTTTATAATTTAAAAGACGATACAAACACACAACAGCCCTCAGATGACGCCATTCAAACATTTTTGGCAGATCTCACACTACCCTCCCTTTCAGCATCACAATTAGAGCAACTTAACCTACCCATAACGGAGGCTGAGATCCGTACAGCAGTTAAATCACTACCCACTGGTAAATCTCCAGGACCAGATGGACTACCAAACAGTTATTACAAAGTGTTTTGCGAAATCTTGTCCCCCTCACTCAAAGAAATTTACCTGGAAGCAATGTCCTCTGCCTCATTCCCTGCCGAGATGCTTAAAGCGTATGTTGTTACCATTCCAAAACCTGGGAAAGACCCTATTACACCTGCTAACTTTAGACCTATTTCCCTATTAAACACAGATGTTAAACTGTACGCCAAGATCTTAGCACATAGACTTATAAATCTCCTACCACTTCTGATTAACCCAGATCAAACGGGCTTCACTAAAGGCAGACAAGCATCTGACGCCACAAGGAGGATTGTTGATTTGGTCCTTCGCGCTGGGTCCTGTCGGGTGCCTTCTCTGCTGCTTTCTTTGGATGCGGAGAAGGCATTCGACAGGATCCATTGGGGATATATGGTACAGACACTTAAGAAGTTTGGGTTTGCAGGCCCCATCCTCTCGGCTATCTTGGCCCTGTACTCTTCACCATGTGCGCAGGTCTATACTTCAGGTACCCTCTCCCTTCCCTTTCCAATTACCAATGGCACTAGACAGGGATGCCCCCTGTCCCCCTCTATATTTAATCTCCTTATAGAACCTCTAGCCGAAAAAATTAGAACACACCCAGATACACCCGGATTCTCCCTGCTAGGTAAATCACACAATATTAACTTATTCGCAGATGACATCATCCTTCTTTTGACCTCACCAACTAAGTCCCTAAAATGTGCCCATGGCATTCTAACGAATTTTAGCCAAGTTTCATATTACAAAGTGAATTTCTCAAAATCTCTAATCCTAGGTCTAAATATCCCTCCATCCCTCCAAGTAGATCTACAAAAACGATTCCCTTATACCTGGAGCTCATCCAGTATCCCGTACCTGGGACTACAAATAACAGCTGACCCCTCCAAACTAGCAGATGCCAATTATGACCCGCTAATTGACAAAATAGCGAAAGAAGTAAAAAGACTCAACAAAATAGAATTATCATGGTCAGGACGATTAGCATCCTTCAAAATGCTACTACTCCCCCAAATTCTATATGTCTTCCGCACTCTACCAATTCAACTCAAAAACACACATCTCCAATCACTAAACTATCTTCTCAGAAATTACATATGGGGATCAAAAAGACCCAGATGTTCTAGAAATGTTCTAACTAAACACAGGTTGGCGGGAGGTATGGGCCTGATAGACATCAGGGACTATCATCGAGCATCCTTGCTTACCCAGCTCAGACAATGGTTGTCACCATCCCCAGACGTCCTCTGGCACAACATAGAACGAGCCCTCAGCCCAACCCAAGATCTCCGATTACTATTACTACTTGACACATGGAAGCCATATCCCTTAAGATCCTTACCACTAACTATCCAGGCCTCTCTACTTGCGTGGAGAGAACTACACAAGTCTCCCCCACCCCCAACCAAAAGTATAAACATCCCAATCCCAATCACAATCTTGAACCACTCCATACCATACTCCAACTTCACAAATTGGTCTTCAAGAGGTATATCTCTAATCGCCGATCTATATACTAACAACACACTTAAACCATTCAATACACTAGTAGAGGAATACTCACTACCCTTAGCTGACCACTTTAAATATAGACAACTGACTCATTTTCTAAAATCTTTAAAATCAATCCACATACCTATACATGAATCAATATGGCAATTCTACACAAATACCCCTACTACCCCTAAAGGTACTTCTGTATTTTACAATTTCCTCCAAAATAAATCTACCTTTACAAAACTCCCTCCATTCCTAAAGTGGGAGTTAGAACTGGGAGAATCCTACACTAACAATCAATGGGAAAATGCACTCAAAACCACATATAAAGCAACTAGATGTGTAAATCATTGGGAACTTTCCTTAAAAATAGCTCAAAGATGGTACCTTACGCCTTATAGATTATCCAAATTCTCCTTCTCCGACTCACCACTGTGCTGGAGAACATGTGGAGAAGTGGGTAACATTTTGCATGTATTCTGGTCATGTAAACACCTCACCAGCTTTTGGAACAATATATTCAAATATATATCGCGTATCACAGGAATACTAAAACCACCAAACCCAGGATTAGCACTGTTAAACTTAGGCATTGAAAGCTTCCCTCCTTGCTTTCGTACAGTGGTCACACATGTACTCCTAGCTGCTAGATCACTGATTACTAAAAATTGGAAAACTAATATTGTACCCAATGCTTCGGAAGCCCTTGTTATAACACGAACCAATTACATTTTTGAATCACTAATAGCAGCAAGAACCGAACAAAAACCAATCTTTGACAAACATTGGAAAATATGGTCGGATTGGTTTAAAGAAAACTAGTGGTTTTTGAATTGAAATATATATATAACCCTTGATATTTCTTAGTTAAGTTTACATAGTTAATGGAAAATATACATACCTACATCACTCCGTCACCTCTCCTTCTCCCTTCCCTTTACCCCTCCAACCCCCTTCCCCACCCTTTCTACATCCCTCCCTCCCCCCCCCTTCTATCCTTTGCTACACTTTCATTTTGTGGTCTCATAAAAATACATTATGTTAAATAAACTATTATTACATCATATATAATAAATAAGATAATAACATTGTAAAAATTACTTACCCTCTACAATGTAAACTCTGAACCTATCTTTGATTAATGTATATCTCCATGATGTGTTCGTCAATGAACAAGGAAAAGAAAGTCTGTACTATGTTTTGTACTTGAAAATCTTTAATAAAAAATAATTTGAAAAAAAAAAAAAAAAAAAAATTTGGTGTTATCGCTCTCACTCTCTCATACTGGTCACTGGAAGTTCAACATGGCACCTCATGGCAAAGAACTCTCTGAGGATCTGAAAAAAAGAATTGTTGCTCTACATAAAGATGGCCTAGGCTATAAGATGATTGCCAAGGTCCTGAAACTGAGCTGCAGCACGGTGGCCAAGGGTTTAACAGGACAGGTTCCACTCAGAACAGGCCTCGCCATGGTCAACAAAAGTTGAGTACACATGCTCAGCATCATATCCAGAGGTTGTCTTTGGGAAATAGAGGTATGAGTGCTGCAGAGGTTAAAGGGGTGGGGGATCAGCCTATCAGTGCTCAGACCATACACCTCACACTGCATAAAATTAGTCTGCATGACTGTCATCCCAGAAGGAAGCCTCTTCTAAATATGGTGCATAAGAAAGCCCGCAAACAATTTGCTGAAAACAACCAGACTAAGGACATTACTGAAACCATGTCCTGTGGTCTGATGAGACCAAGATAAACCTATTTGGTTCATATGGTGTCAAGCGTGTGTGGCGGCAACCAGGTGAGGAGTACAAAGACAAGTGCGTCTTGCCTACAGTCAAGCATGGTGGTGGGAGTGTCATGATCTGGGGCTGCATGAGTGCTGCCGGCACTGGGGAACTACAGTTCATTGAGGAAACTAGGAATGCCAACATGTACTGTGACATACTGAAGCAGAGCATGATCCACTCCCTTTGGAGACTGGGCCACAGGGCAGTATTCCAACATAACGACCCCAAACACACTTCCAGGACGACCACTGCCTTGCTAAAGAAGCTGAGGGTAAAGGTGATGGACTGGCCAAACATGTTTCCAGACCTAAACCCTATTGAGCATTTGTGGGGCATCCTCAAATGGAATGTGGAGAAGTGAAGGTCTCTAACATCCACCAGCGCCATGATGTCATCATAGAGTAGTGGAAGAGGACTCCAATGGCAACCTGTGCATCTCTGGTGAATTCCATGCCCAAGAGGGTTAAGGCAGTGCTGGAAAATAATGGTGACCACACAAAATATTGACACGTTGGGCCCAGTTTGGACACTTTCACTTAGGGGTGTACTCACTTTTGTTGCCAGTTGTTTAGACGTTAGAGGATGTGTGTTGAGTTATTTTGAGGGGACAGCAAATTTACACTGTTATACAAGCTGTACACTCACTACTTTACAATGTAGCAAAGTGTAATTTCTTCAGTGTTACATGAAAAGATATAATAAAATATTTACAAAAATGTGAGGGGTGTACTCACTTTTGTGAGATACTGTAGTCCACAATCTTTAATTAGAATAGATAGTTGTTTATGGGTTATTAAAACGGAATCTATGATATTTTATTACTGTATGCTACTAAACACTGATGGTCATATTTGCCACTTCTTCATGGAGCTTGCTCATCTGCATGGTGTTGATTTTACTTAGTTGCACATGTTGTCAATCTTTATAGCAGGTAGTATATCACACAATCTGTAAAAGCTGTATTTGTGAATGTCAGATATTCTGTAGATGAAAAGCTCCTTTTTATGTTTACAGATATTCATAAAGTTTTGGATTTCCTGAAGAAGCAGGCTTTGACCCCGCTCTGATTCTCTCCTTTTAGAGTGTTTCTTCCTGGTCACACCAAATACTGATTTAATTTGGGTTTCTTTTCTGTTCATTTTCTTTCCATTTTGTTAACTGATAAACATAAACTATTAAGTCTTCTATTTCTGAAAACATTCCTAATTTACAGCATTTTTTTCACATCTGCCTATAAGTTTTGCATAGTAGTAGATATGTTATAGATATATAGATATAGGCAGATGTGTGCTGGAGGGGTGCTTTGGGAATGGAGTGGGCTTGTGCTAGAAGGTAGAGTGGGGGGGCAGATGTGTGCTGGGGGATACTTTGGAAGGGGACTTGGTCTAGAAGAGTGGGGGCTGGATTTGAAATCCTCCCACCTTCTAGCACAAGTCCTCTCCCCTCCCAAAGCACCTCCCAGCACACATCCACCCCCCCACTCTATCTTCTAACACAAGCCCACTCCGTTTCCAAAATGCCCCCCCACGGCACATATCTGCCCCTCTTCCACTGCACCTTCTAGCACAAGTTCTCTCCCCTCCCAAATAGCCCCCTAGCATATATCTGACCCTGCCACCCCAACTTCTAGCACAAGCAGGGCCAAAACTTGGGGGGGGGGGCATGTGTACCTCAGGTGCTGCATTGAGAGGGGTGCTGCTGCTAGGGTTGTCACTTGTCTGGGTTTTGAAACATGTGTCCAGATTCCAGTCCACCTGAAACTCTGACACATTATGCAGACCGTACTGCGGCTCCCCATGCTCCAGGGGGCCTGTGTGACCTCCCTGTCACAAGAGGCCAGCATTTATTAGAACTGATTGGCTGTACTTTTCTTCTGCAGCTGCTCAAAGACAGCTTCTTCTTCTTTCTCTCCCATCGGCATTTAGCAGCTGCAGAAGGAAAATACAACCAATCGGTTCTAGTAAATGGTGCCCCCACCACCCCTCCTGTCCAGGTTCCATGTATTTCTGCTGCCTGCCCCTCTTTAACCCCACCACAGCACTGCCAACTTTCCTTCTCTCCTCTCCTCTCTCACCAGCTGCTGCGGGGGATGTGTCAGGATGGAGAGCAGGTAGGGTGTCGGTAAACATGTCATTCCTTTTCTGAGTTTACATAGTTAGTGGTCGGTACCGATCGCTCACTGTGTTCAGAACCGAAGAATAGTAAACTGTGTTTATATTGTAAAATGTAAATAAAGCATAACAAAATTGTAAAAGATAAAAAATAAAAACTACTGACACCAGCCACTGCTCTATTGACACAGTCCACCGCTCTACTAACACCATCCACTGTACTGACACTGTCCACTGCCCTACTGACACCGTTCACTGCTCGTCTGTCACTGTCCACTGCTCTACTGACACCGTCCACTGCCCTACTGACACCGTCCACTGCCCTACTGACACCGTCCACTGCTCTACTGACACTATCCACTGCCCTACTGACATCGTCCTCTGCCCTACTGACAGCAGCATGTCACTAGTAGCAAAACTTTAAAATGTCTTATATATTATTATTACCATACTTTGGCTTATTTATGTATAACATTAGAACTTCTCTCTCTGGGCAGGGGGCTGGGGGTGTGTGGATGGAGAACCTCTCTCTCAGGTGGGGGGGCGCCAAGCTGAGTCGGACTTTGGTGTGATTGTGTGTAGACAAGTCCGATTCCACCGAAGTCCTTCGAAAAGTCTGTCGAAAGTCCGTTGAGAAGTCTGACGCGATTCAGTCCGTTGAAAGTCTGGTCGTGTGTACACAGCATAAGAAAACTGTAAATCAGTTTCCTCCTCTGCAACTAGACCACCCAGAACCCCTCACCATGGACTCCAAAAATGTATTTTACTGTCTCCTTTATAGAGACCACAACTCAAATACTGTATATAGTATATATGTTGCTTTTATTTTACCGTAAGCATTATAACTCTAACTAGATTACTTTTCCTTCTCTAATCAAAACAGTACATATGGCAGACTATCTGATACCTGGAGGCCTTACAAAGCCTTCAGTAGTCCCCAGGTGTCCTAGACAGTCTACATGACTCCTCTTTACAGCATCAGTCAGTCACAAGCCATAATAAGCATGGGAACTATCATACCTCCTTTTTCTGTAGTTTTACAATTAAAATAAACATGTTAAGATGAAACAGGCAATGGACAACTTTTACTTCCTCATTAGAATTGTCAGCACAAGAACATTTAGGTTGCATTTTGTAGGGGAAAATGTTTACAGACTTTCCTTTGCTGAACAGACCTCTGGGGGAGAGAAAAGAAGGTAGCTGAAACGCCATAATGCTGGAAATCTATAATGTTTGGTGCAGTGAGGTGCTGGCACAGCATTCAGAAGGAAAAATAATAAAGTATACATAGCAAGCCACATTGACATTACATTACATACATATATTACATTGACACACATTGTTGACATCAAACTAATCTCTTTAGCATGTTTATCTAAAAAATAATCAAAAGCACTTTCCCAGTTGGACCAGTTATTTTGTTCCTATTATATGATATGTGCCTAACATTCCACCGCCATCACCATTTTACCAATGGCCCTATATTTAATTTTTTTTGGCTTGCTACCTATTAGGAGAGCATCCGCCCCAATAGAGTCATGTAACAGCTCTTCCCTGCCTGCTATACAGATAGCACATGTTACAAAGAATACTTTTAAGTTTTAATAACCAAAGAAAGCTTCCTTTTTATACCTAATGAAAAAGAAGCTAATGAGAATGTTGTCACAAATGAACAAATCATTTAAGTATTCCGATGGTTTCATGAGTTTTTCAATGCACCAAGAGCACACAAATGAAAATTGTTATTATGATTTGTGGCAGATGCAGCCCATTTGTCTGCATTATTATGGTTTATGGATTCCAAGTATTAAAAGGTGTTTTAGTGTGAGCAAATGACACATGCATAGCAATGTCATTGTTCCGTAACACACAGCATAAGAGTTTAGTTCTGGCACATTACTAGGACCATTAACATGAGGCTTTGTTCTCCATCAGTGTTACCACCAGCATGTATGAATGAGATCCATTTGCTGTCTATATGCATAAATAGCAATGCCCATATGTTTAACATCGACATGCACTTAGCATTGTTTTGTTTGAGCTTGGGGCTGCTAGTGCAGGTAAAATGCTAGTCTAATTGAATGTATCTTTGTCTGTTTCTGAAAGAACTAATGTATTCTGATACATGTACCTGTAAAAATGTGTTTTCTTTTTAGTCACCTCATGTGAAAGTGACTTTGTTCTTCCTCTTTTGTTAAACATACTTATTTGTGCCTTGCATTTGTGCATTATTATGCAGTTTATATCATGGCAGTGCCCCTTGTTATTGTATTAGGAGGGAAAACAACACACTTTCACTTTGCACAGCGTAGTATTTATGGTCTACACTTTGACTAAACAAATATGGACACAGAAAAATCATAACTACTGTAATAGACTGTTCGGGTATCTGAAAAGTTTATTCAGTACAACATTTTTCTAATGTTCATAAATATTCTACTACAACTTTTGCGATAGCAGTATTTTTTATTTGGGTATATAAAAAGAGTTGAATAGCTGATACACAAGTTCCGCGCTCCTGAACTAAATGTGTCACCACTGCGTTCATGAACACAATACTAACCCCTAAAGCTGCCAACTTAAATATAAATGCATAAATCAATAAAGTGTTTTATAAGAAAAAACAATGGCACTGTATAAATTAATCCGTGACAGAAACTCAAAAAGCTAAATAAAACAATGCATAAATTTAGTGTCTAATAAACAATAACAAAAAAGAAAAAAATCTCTACGTGTGAAAGTGTCCAGAGATAAATCAAGCACAAAGTCCATATGCAAAGTAAAAAATCTTCTTAAATTAGAACAATATAAACATATCTTCCACCACACCAAATGTGATCGTGTTCCACTCCCCATTGAAATCACACTCACCAGAAGAATATGCCTTGAATTCTCATGCTCGGCACACAAGCTGTTTAAAGACCACCAGGGTTTAATTAGACTTCAGCTCTTCAGCAGCATTCAATAAGGGAGGAAAATCCCAACCGTGGACACTAAATAATAATAAAGCAACACAAAGTCAAACTTTGTGTTGCTTCCGAGGTTTACGAGGCGGTGTCATGGGCGGGGGGTGGTGAGCGAGACAGTGAGGAGGGAGATCTAACACACTGCGTTCCGGGTTCGCTTGATTACAAGACATCGCTCCGGCTCTGTGACCACTAATCTGAATTCTTGGCAAGCTCTTTTATAACGTGAAACATGTGAGTGCAATAGTTGAAGATTTTATTTTTATTATAAAATGAATGGTTTGCAATATTACACTATTGGAAGCTTTTATTATTTCATGTCCACGGTTGGGATTTTCCTCCCTTATTGAATGCTGCTGAAGAGCTGAAGTCTAATTAAACCCTGATGGTCTTTAAACAGCTTGTGTGCCGAACATGAGAATGCAAGGCATATTCTTCTGGTGAGTGTGATTTCAATGGAGAGTGGAACACGATCACATTTGGTGTGGTGGAAGATATGTTTATATTGTTCTAATTTAAGAAGATTTTTTACTTTGCATATGGACTTCATCACTATGCATGGACTTTGTGCTTGATGTATCTCTGGACACTTTCACAGGTGGAGATTTTTTTCTTTCTTGTTATTGTTTATTAGACACTAAATTTATGCATTGTTTTATTTAGCTTTTTGAGTTTCTGTCACGGATTCATTTATACAGCGCCACTGTTTTTTCTTATAAAACACTTTATTGATATATAAAAAGAGTTAGAAATGGTTGATGTATTATTTATAAGACTGCAACAGACAGGTAGGAGTTATTGGATGGACTATTTAGAGTGTTCTGTAGCATCACTCAATAATCCACTGGTGTACGAAGAGCAGAAGATTGTGTTGACAGACCAAGCTTAGCTATGACTGCCCATTTGAATCATGCAGAAATTATTTCATTTGATTGGGGGAGGGAAGAACAATCCCAATCTGGTTTCAGAGATCTCCCAGCAATTTAGAAACACTACATCACCAAAGGTTTGTTCATATTGACCATCAACCTACCTATATGTCCGAAAGTATGTGGACACCTCTCCAAATTATTGAGTTCAGATTTTTTCCAGTAAAGGGTACTATAGAATACAAATATATTTTGAACAATTGTGCATCTTGTTGTAACAATTTGGGGAAGGTCTTCTTCTGTTCCGGTATGACTGTTCCACTGTGTATATACCTTAGTCCATAGGGACATGGTTTGGGCAGTAAAAGGTGACCTCAACACTCCAGCTTTGGTGAAACTACAAATCCCATGGAACATTGCAAGCCTCTGACAGCCACAGGCATGATTAACAAACGACAGGAAAATTCTCTTTCCTTCAAAGAAGCAGATCCATGATTAAAATATAGTGTTGGTGGACCTGTTCTGATCTTAGGCTGTTACCTCTCTTCTGGTGACAAAGGGAGCCCTTGCCAAATGGTGCATTTTTGGGTGTGTGGAGTGCCTGGTAAAAAAGTTTATCTGTCAGGAGCTGCTAGTCGTCATCAAGCCTGACACACAGATCCCATAGTGTATTCTGTTGTGATTTTACTAACATCAACTGCCCAAGTCCAGAAGCAAGGGAAGGCTTGTTTCCTCTGAAACGTATTGCTGTGTTTGATTCTATTAACCAATAAATCTTTGAAGCAGCTTCCAGAGCACGCTGTGAGAAGCTCAAAGAGTACTGTGACATTAGAAGAGGCAGTTTTATGACTGGAGAGGAACCTGTACAACTGGGGAAGAAGAATGAAAGGCTTAAGTTTACCTTTAACAATTATAATGTTCCTAGCAGTTAAAGGAAATCTGCACTTAGAGAAAAATGTAGACTGCCACTACTGACTTCTTGTAAAAATGCTAATTTACTCTTTGCCATGGTGATCCACGAGCTTTGTTACTTTTCAAAATACTGATGCCGAACAAGTATGCAAATCAGGACCCACATTCCCCCATGTTTGTTCAATGGCTAAGAAAGTATTAAGGCCAGAGACAGCCAGGCATTTATTATTTTGTAGGAGTTCAGTAAAGGCAGCCTACATCCTGTTTTTCATAATGAGGTAATCATTTTGATCTTGTCTTAATGATGATAACAATCCAAGCCAGTTAACAACTATAACATTCAATTAAACTAATACACACAATAAGGTTAATACCTTTATTTAATTAATAAATATATTCTCTAATCAGATCTAATAAATCCATTTGAATGACTAATCAATGGAATTTTCTTGATTGCCTTTACTAGTTTGATTTGTAAATCCCTGTTTGAGACACATGTGAATTGTCAAATACATGTATACACATCCCTCATGTATCAGTCTTTATGATGAATCGACCATTCATTTTTCTTGACAATGAAGATAAATTATATTTGAAAAAATGATCAGTTAATATGTCTCATTCTTTAAATATAATATTATTAGCTCATATTACAATTACCACCTCCCTACTGCCATATTGTAAAAAAACAAGGGGAGGTAGATGTGTATTTCTGGAGTGCCATTTATAAACTTTAGAAAACACTCTCAGGCGACCAGTGCATTCAAGAATAACTGTGATGTACTGTATATTAACTCCTTCATCTCCCTTATCCTGCACATTAACCCCTTCAACTCCATCCTCACCTGTATTTGACCTTTACATTAACCCCTTCACCCCCCTCCTAACTCTGTGCATTACCTGTACATTAATGATGCGCTTTATTAGGCACACCATTACCAAGCTCTATGATTTAACCATCCCATTACCAACATTTTTCCTAAAAAGAAAAATTGCATAAAATGAGATCACCTTGTGGTGTCCATTTTTTAAAAAGGGGTAATTTTAGGAATGTTCATATTGTCATACTGGGAGTGTTCTTTCTTCCTCTGTTATGGTTGGTCATGGCCATGTCTTGTCCCAGGCCTATGCTAAGAAAGAAGGGTGCTGGGCTAGTAATCAAGCCCTGCAAAACCTTTTAACACTACATAAATCGTAAGTGCTAGGAATCTCACTTCAATGCTAAAATATCAGCTCAATCCTGATATTTATGTTGCAAAACTGGAAAAGGGTGTCCAACGTCCAATGTAGTCTAATTTTCCTAGTGCAAAATTTGCTACCAAAATCGGAACTTGGAATGTATGTACCCTGTATCAGGGTGAAAAACCTGCACAAGCCTTACACCAATTCAAGAATTATAAGCTTAACATCTTGGGCATCAGTGAAATGAAATGAAAAAGGGTAGTAGGATCAGCAGTGATGGAAAGATGATTTTATACCTGGGGAGTAAGGATGAGCCGAATATCCCTCAGTTTGGTTCGCGCCAGAACTTGCGAACAGGCAAAAAATTTGGACGAACACCATTAAAGTCTATGGGACAGGAACATGAAAAATCAGAAATGCTTGTTTTAAATATAAAGGCTTTTATTGTCATAAAAAGTGTTTGGGGACCTGGGCCCTGCCCCAGGGGACATGTATCAATGCAAAAAAAAGTTTTAAAAATGACCGTTTTTTCAGGAGCAGTGATTTTAATAATGCTTAAAGTGAAACAATAAAAATTAAATATTCCTTTAAATATCATGCCTGGGGGGTCTCTATAGTATGCCTGTAAAGTGGAGCAGTTTTCCTGTGTTTAGAACAATACCACAGCAAAATGACATTTCTAAAGGAAAAAAGTCATTTAATACTGATCACGGCTGTAATGAATTGTCAGGTCTTGGCAATAGGGGTCCACCCAAAATCCATACTAGACCCTTCATTGTTTCACATTAAGCATTATTAAAATCACTGCTCCCAAAAAAATGGCCATTTTTAAAAAGTTTTTTTGCATTGATACATGTCCCCTGGGGCAGGACCCGGGTCCCCAAACACTTTTTATGACTATAACTTGCATATAAGCCTTTAAAATGGACGCTTTTGGTTTTTCATGTTCGCGGCTTTCAAATTTGCCGTGAACACTGCATAGTGTTCGTTGTTCGCCGAACGTCCGAACAACCAAGGTTCGGCTCGAACTTATGCTCGGGCTGAACCATTCGCCCATCCCTACTGGGGAGTAAGGTGCTAGATATCCTGGGAGGAACGCAAGATAGGGAAGCACTTTCCGGAGAAAGGATGGCTTGACTGGATCATCCCAAGTCCCATGTTATTCAATTTTAGACTAAAACACATTTTGAGAGCATGAGCCTTAACCATAGAGTGACTGGTTGAGATAGCCTCCTCTAGCCTAACTAATCCTAAGTGGTCCTGAGTAAGTCATACGGGCCATAGGAGACTCACAAGTTCTGTACTTTTTTTGACAATGAGGTTCATTTCTCTTTCATTCTTTTCCCATATCATGCTTGAACTGTACGGCATGAATTGTAACTGCTTGAGCTATACGGCATTACATAATTGGATATAACTTTTTCATAAGCAATGAACAACAGTTTTTGTAAGAGTCTTCTCTTGTATTGTACACTTACCTTGAAGTAAATTAAAAACATTGGAAATTATAAATCTAGAATGTCTCTCTAGCACAAAACATTTTGAATCTCTCACCCTCAGGAAGGTGTCGGGGGATGGATTCAACGGCAAGAAGAGTAAAAATGCTTGTCATGATATCAGCTGAAGTACCTGGACTGGAAACACAAAATTTGTGGAAAGCATTCTCTATACTTCTTCTGTGTTCCCAATAGCATGACCTCAGAGTCCTGCTAGTCCTGCCAGTCCTGCCCACATATTGTAAACCACAAGGGCAGTTGATACAATAATTGACAAAAGTTGAGTAACATGTCAGAAACTCATTGATGGAAAATGTCTAACCTAAACAATCACTAAGAACCTGTTGGTCATGTTTGATGTAAGAGCAGGTCAAACAATCTTGCTTCTGACATAGGAATATTCCCTCCAAGGCCAAAAAGGTAGGTACTAGACATGTGCATTCGTTTTCGTCGGAATGCATTTTCGTCCGAATTTCAGGTATTTTCGTTATCGTTTTAACAAACGATAACGAAAGTGCAGAATCCGAAAAATGAAAGATCCGACCTAAACAAATGCTTTATTTTCGTTTTAGTTTTTTTTCTACAACAGTTCGATATAGCTAGGAGATTCGACATGATGATGACAATAACAATCTGTGTCCATCAAACCTGTGGTCGAATGTGCCTAACCTTAACTCTCTTAGTCCAAGATTATTCTACATAGAGAGAAAAGATTCGGCATAGAGAGAAAAGATTCGACGTAGGGGAGAAAAGATAAATAAAAATAATGATGATGATGAATGTTATTGGCTGATTGTAACCAAAGAGGAGGAGCAGTAAAATAGCTAGAACTAAGTACACACGTACTTTGGCTTATGGTGTCTGTTGAAAGTTCTAAGAAGATTCGATGGAGCAGGTAAACTATTCGGCGTCGTACAGTTTAGCTGCTCCGTCTAATTCTTCTTTGAACATTCGACAGACACCATAAGCCTTCAATGACAGATTCGATCTTAATTTGGCTTTTCGGACGAATGCAATTTTTAACGAAAAACGAAATAAATAAAAACGAATTTCGGGAGTAACTAAATAAATTTATTTTTCGGACGAAAACGAAATTCCGAAACGAAATATTTCAGTGTGCACATGTCTAGTAGGTACATGACTGCGAGAACCAGGTTTGGATAAAGTAAGCGTACTGGTAGCTAGGATGTTTTTAATATGTCTGGCCTTCCTAAAGACCGCTCAGGGATGATTTGCGATTCTGATGACCAAAACTGGATCACATTGGAGAGTGCCTCAATGCTTGTATAGGGCCCTATGGATCGAGCGAAAGCTGGTATTGAACATGGAGGAAAAAGTTGGGCCTTTAAAAGTCACAATATCATCCCTAGTGTGGTTGGTGGATGCTCCTGGAGGGTCCAGATATTTAGAACGATACTTCTCAAAGGCCATGTCATGACTTTGGAGATAATAACCCTCAAGCATAGTGTAATTCTTAGAGAGTCGGCAGAATTGGTTAAACTGTATATTCTGTTTTCAGGGTGGATGGTGGCAACTACTCCTATGAACTTGGGAGTTACTGGGAGTGGGTTAAAAATGCATGCGTGAACAAATTTTGCCAGAACTGTCATGAAACAAATCAACATCCAAAAAGGTCAGCGCTTCTTTATTAATAACAGACGTGAATGTAATACCATGGGGATTGGACTTGCAATAAGTGATAAATTCATGAATCTTGGTTTCTGGGCCCTGCCAGATCATGATTACATGATTAATATATCGCCCAAAAAAGATGATATGTTCCGCAAATGGATTTCTTGCCCATGAATAGAACCTCCCAAAAACCCATGTAAATGTTGGCATAGCTGGAGGTGAAATTTGGCCCACAGCTGTGCCAACTTTCTGCAAATAGAAATCATCCAAAACACAGAAATAATTATGACTCGGGATGAATCTCACAGCTTCCATTATAAGGGATGCCTACAGGCAAGGAAATATTGAAGGGCCTGCAAACCTACATGGTGTGGTTTTGATGTGTATAGAGAAGAAAAATCCAGGGGGGCCCCGATGTAATCTGTTTCCTAGGTCTAATGTTTCAAGATCCTTAGAATATCACCTATATCTTTAACGTGAGCCAGCAGACTAGTGGGACTAGTGGCGATAGACTGCAAAAAACAGTCAACATAATCAGACAGCCCACTAGTGACACTGTCCATTGAAGCCACGATGGGATGGCCTGGCAGTGATACAAGGCTTTTATGCACTTTTTGAAGTGATAAAAGTATGGGGTACTATAGTACTCCCAACAAAGAAAAACCTGTTCCCCTTTGGTAAGTATCCCTTCCCTTGCTGCATAACTCACAAATTCAAACAATTCTTTTTTGAACCCAGGTAACGGGTCCCTAGGTATCTTAACATAGGTATTTTTGTCCAAGAGTAGCCTCTGAGATTCATTCAAATAATCTTCATGATTTTGTACCACCATACTCCCACCTTTGTCAGTCTGCCTTGACTTTTTTGAAGGGATATAAAAGGTTGTTGTTCATGTGGAAACAAGTTGTGATGGGTCTCCTCAGACATACTGTGCATACAATAGATGCATCAGACCCCTGTTGCCCACCTGGAAAAAGTATCAATGTAGGGGCCCTTTGCCTGGTGGGGGTAGAAAATGGAAGGAAGTTTAAACAATTCTTTTCTCAAAGCACACAACATTCTCATATGGCTGATTTACACCAATATCAGAATCATGGTTGGACTCTGAATACAGCGACATCAAGCCATCCCTGTGGTCCTGGCAACTAGTAATGATCCAGCGGCTCTTGTCCCTATACTGTATCTTTCCATGCTCCTTGATGTTCACACATTGTGAGTAGAATCATTGATGCTTAATAAAGATTGCCTAATGGTGATGCTGCACTACGGTCTTTGCGCTGTGTCCTCCCCTTTCTCCTTTTATATATAGATGGAGTCCCTCCTCCATGGCAGGGAGGAAAATTCCTATTAGGAGTAGGGATGGGCCGAACACCCCCCTGTTTGGTTCGCACCAGAACATACGAACAGACAAAAAATTTGAAAAATCAAAAGTGCTCATTTGAAGGCTTATATGCAAGTTATTGCCATAAAAAGTGTATGTATACACAGTTTTTGACCATTCCTTTATTAAAAAAGAAAAAAAAGTGTCCCACGATGTCCATCCACCTTCAATCATGCTGTCCGACGGACCAAAAAATAGAAAAAAAAAACTCCTCCATGGGGGCGTCCCGCTGACTGCTGTCATTTCGCTGTGACAGCTGTTAAAAAGGCAAGGGCGGGGCCACCCGCTGACGTAATCGGGTGACCCGCCCCCCTCTGATGGCACATGATGTCAGAAGGGGCTGGGTCACTCGGTTACGTCACCGGGTGGACCTGCCCTTGTCTATATAACAGTTGTCACAGCCAAGAGACTGCAGTCGGCGGGACGCCTCCCATCAAGGCAGAGTTTTTTTTTCTTTTTTTGGGACTGTCGGGTGGCATGATTGAAGATGGATGAGCATTGTGGGACACTTTTTTTTCTTTTTTAATAAAGGAATTGTCAAAAACTGTCTATTGTGGTTTTTACTTTTTGACACTTTTTTTGGTGAATGGGTAGGGGTACAATGTACGCCATACCCATTCATATAGGGGGGCGGGATCTGGGGGGGGTTGTGGGGATGAGGCTCTTGTCTCTATCAACATGGGGACAAGGTGCTTTGGGGGGGACCCCAAAGCACTCTCCCCATATTAAGGGTAAACGGCCTGGTATGGTTCAGGAGGGAGGGTGCTCGCTTGCCCCCCCCCATCCTGGCCTGCCAGGCTGCTTGCTCGGATAAGGGTCTGGTATGGATTTTTGGGGGAACCACACGCCATTTTTTTTATTTTGGCGTGGAGTTCCCCTTAAAATCTATGCCAGACCCAAATGGCCTGGTATGGATTTTGGGAGGGACCCCACGCTGTTTTTATTTTAAATGTTGTCATGGAGTTCCCCTTAAAATCTATACCAGACCCAAATGGCCTGGTATGGACTCGAACATCGGGACCAATCCTAATTAGCAGCAGTAAATTTTGTTTAGGTTATGGGATACCTGCTCTATAGTTCCATAGATTTGGTCTTTTGTAGCCACTTACTGTATGTCAGTGATTGTATTCACATCTAGCCACACACTATATTTATTGGGCGTTTTCCCAGGCTATTCAATATTGATGACAACACCAGTTTGAGTCCTTTGTGCTAATACCTTTTTTGGCATTAGGCATTTTGTACATTTGGCAAGGCAGCAAGCATGTTGCAGTGTTTATCACAAATCTGGTTTACATGTTCTCTCACTATGATCGTGAAGCTGCACCTATATGCTACTATTGTTATTCCCACTGCCTGTAAGTCAGAGAAACTTGGACCATCACTAAAAAAACACTCAAAAACTGAACTAATTTCTCCAAAGATGCCTATGGAAAATGCTGAGCATTACATACAGAGACTGTATTAGAAATGAGGGAACGCAGTGGTATGCAGAAGCTACATCATATTGTCACCTATCCTAGACTATGTCTTGTATCCATCTGACCACCATTAACTGAAAAAAAAAATGTGCTGGAGGTCATAGAAGAAAATGGAAACAAGGAAGACCTTCAACAACCTGGTGGTCTACCTTAAAAATAGACCTGAAAGTATTTGAAGTCCTATGTGATTATGCTGGATTGACTGCACTTACTGCCCAATGCTCCAAATTACGTCAGAGGAACTATGTCTAAGTAAGTCATACTGTCTTGACATTTGACAAGTAGGAAAAATATGTACATAAGAAAAAAACTAAGGAAAACTGCTTTTTTGTATTTATTTTCTGACCTTTCTTTCATCAAATACTACAAAATAAAAGCCAGTGGTTATTAAATACCACTAATAGAAAGTTCTATCTGTCGCAAAAAAGAATATACAATTATTTTGGGTACATTTTGCATGATCACATAATATTTGCAAAGGGGTATATATAGGGTAGCACTCAAGTTAGTACTCATGTGGTAAATTATAATTTTAATAAAACGCATAGCTAGTAGTAGTTAGTCACAATTTATTGGACTTGTGTTGTAATGTTAAAGATGTTTTGCAGCTTACCCAAGCCACTTATTCAGTTCTAATATGTATAGGGAACACACTACAGCATATATATCTATACCAGTTATACCACAATCCAATTGCCATTTGAATATCTCAAGATGTGTGTCTAGAGCTGGCCCAAGACATTGTGCTGCCTGGGTCCAAGAATTAAATTCTGCCCCCCACCCCCCCCAAAAAAAGGGAGAAGGGGCTGAGAGAGAGAGGTAGGGGCTGTGAGAGAGAGAGGAGGGGGCTGAGAGAGAGGGGGCTGAGAGAAAGAGGAGGGGGCTGAGAGCGAGGAGAGGGGCTGAGATACAGAGGGGGCTGAGAAAGAGAAGAGGGGGCTGAGAGAGAGAGGTGGGGGCTGAGAGACAGGGGGGCTGAGAGACACAGGGGGGCTGAGAGACAGAGGGGAGGCTGAGAGACAGAGGGGGGGCTGAGGGACAGAGGGGGGCTGAGAGAGAGAGAGAGGAGGTGGGATGAGAGAATGAGGGGGCTAAGAGAGAGAGGAGGTGGTTGAGAGAGAGAGAAGAGGGACTGAGAGACAGAGGGGGGCTGAGAGAGAGAGCAGGGGGGCTGAGAGAGGGGTGGAGTGTGAGAGAGAGGGAGTGAGAAAGAGGGGGGTGAGGGGGGCTCAGAAATGGGGGAGCGAGAGAGAGATGGGGGAGTGAGAGAGAGACCACATAGCCCCGTCCCTATCTGCAGTCCCTCCTCTGCCCCCCCGCCATGCGGGCAGGTATGTGTAGGATGCCAGGTACCTGATGGCCAGCAGGGGGCAGTGCCGAGTCTCCTTCTTGATATGAAGGTGCTCTAACTGTTCTGCTCCTTCCAGTGGCTCCTTGGCAGCCTCCCACCTGTCCTCTTCCCCCGGGCCCCCAGTCAGCCTGTCCTCCAGCCCAGGCCGCACATTCGATCTTGGAGCACAGAGGAGGTGGAGGAATTCAAGTTCAGGGAGTGCTGGGGAGGCTGCGCCTGCTTCTGTATGCTTTTTTGGTGGTCAGGGAGTGGGTGAAGCTCTTCTCCCTCCCGGGTTCTCACAGGTCAAGTGCCCGTCCACTGCCCACCTTCCATGAATCCCCGTGGCCTCTCCGCTGTTTGCTGCCATGCTCCCGCTGACATAGAACTCTGCATGAGAAAAAGTGGCTCAAGGGGCAGTGTGTTAGGCACTCTGTCGCCCCTCTCAAAATGCCGCCTGGGCCCTGATGTTACCCCATTATTCTTTCTCTACTCCTCTCTCCTAACGCACTGAAATATACTGCGTTAAACATGCACTGACACACAGAAATATACTGCTTTAACCATGCACTAATGCATAGATATATACTGCGTTAAAAGTGCACTATCACACAGAAATATACTGATTTAAACATGCACTAGGTACTGAAATATATTGCATTAAACATGCAGAAACACACTGAAATATACTGAATTAAATGTACACTAACGTACAGAAATATACTGCATGAAACATGCACTGAGGCACTGAAATATACTGCGTTAAACGGCACGTAACACACTGAAATATACTGCGTCAAGCATGCACTAATCCACTGAAATATACTGCATTAAATGGCATATAACCCACTGAAATAGCGCACAGAAATATACAGCGTTAAATGTGCACTAATGTACCAAAATAAACTGCCTTAAACGTGCACTAATGCACTGAAACATACTGCGTTAAATGTGCACTAACACACAGAAACATATTGCTTTAAACGTGCACTAACGCACAGAAATATACTGTTTTAAATGTGCACTAACACACAGAAATATACTGCTTTAAACGTGCACTACGCATTTAAATATACTGCATTAAAGGTGCAGAAACACACTGAAATATAATGTACACTAACGCACAGAAATATACTGCGTTAAACATGCACTGAGGCACTGAAATATACTGCATTAAATGGCACGTAACACACTGAAATATACTGCGTCAACCGTGCACTAATCCACTGAAATATACCGCATTAAATGGCATGTAACTCATTGAAATAGCAAAATGTAAAAGGTAACAATTAGCACAAACAACTATAAACAATCACCCAATTGCAAGCTGGACACTACAGGTAATCACAAATGCCTGAAAGATAACCAAAGTAAAAGGGGGTAAGTGCAGCGCAATTAATAAAATGGACGAATTCCCCAATAGTCAATCAAGGCAGGTCCACATAAAAACTTCCAATGACCAGAGAAACAATCTTGCATGCAGTATCCAATTGCGCTTACCAGAGAAAGTGGACCTCTGCACAGCAGGGGTCAAACTCATGTGTATCCCCAGGGGGATGACGATCTTCTTGGTGATGTCACTGAAGAGGAACACTGCAGTCTGAAGATGTATCTAAAGGGATGAGCCAGCCTTCCGACAGAGAGATCCCAGGGATATGAGCTTCCAAATCCGGCCTTCTGACAGAGAGACCCCAGGGATATGAGCTTCAAAATCCAGTTATACACAAAGACCGCTCCAAGATGTCAAATGTAAAAATATAAGAAATACTATCTAAGAGTAATCCGTTTATTGAAAAAGATCCAGTCACTTGTAAAAAACAGGCGCTCACAAGCGCTAATGATAAAAAGTTAAAAATTCGGACTGCAATACAATGCAGTGCCGACACACACAGTCTGGCAGCGGGTGACGTCCGTATCGTAGCTCCTCCCCCGTACACGGCGTTACGTCCTATTGGACTTCATCAGCGAGGGGTGGAGCCTGACAGTCACCCGGCAGCCTTTATAGAAAATGGGCGGTGTCTAATTGGGTTACGGCATGCACTAAAGTAAGAGGCTTCCTTAGCAACCGGACCATGACAACAACCCGTCCTATATACAAAAACAATCAAACCCTGTATAGAAACTAGGTGGCGGAACCGAAAGTCAAATGATAGGCCTCCTAGTATGTAGACATGGGAACACCACCACAAGAGAACAATGTTCAGCCTTACTATAGAGATATTAAAAATTATGTTATATATATATCCCAAATAGGGTAAATATATTGACTAGATTTACACGCTAAAAATAAAAATAACAATAACGGAAGTAGTCTCCCGCTGCCATCTCTGTGTGTAATACAAACATACATGCAAAAAGAACATACAGTAACAAAAATTAACAAAAGAATAACTAAAATACCCATCTGGATATGACCCATATGCAACTATTTATTCGATATGAAGCAATTTAGATCGAATTCCACGTTTAACCCCTTAGGGATCATAACCTGAGTCTCATGAGTCTCACTGAAATAGCGCACAGAAATATACAGCGTTAAATGTGCACTAATGCACCGAAATATACTGCCTTAAATGTGCACTAATGCACTGAAACATGCTGCGTTAAATGTGCACTAACACACAGAAATATACTGGTTTAAACGTGCACTAACGTACAGAAATATACTGCGTTAAATGTGCATTAATGCACAGAAATATACTGTTTTAAATGTGCACTAACACACAGAAATGTAGTGCTTTAAACATGCACAAACAAACAGAAATATATTGCGTTAAACGTGCACTAATGTACTGAAATATGCTGCGTTAATTGTGCACCAACACACAGAAATATACTGCTTTAGGCATGCATTAGTGCACAGAAATATACTGCATTAAACTTGCACTAACACACAGAAATGTACTGCATAAAAAACATGCACTAACGCACAGAAATATCTTGCGTTAAATGTGCACTAATGCACTGATATATACTGCATTAAACATGCACTAACACACTGAAATATATTGCGTTAAACGGCACGTAACGCACTGAATTATACTATGTTAAATGTGCAGCAACACACTGAAATATACTGCGTTAAATGGCATGTAACACACTGAAATATACTTCGTCAACTGTGCACTAACGCACTGAAATATGCTGCATTAAACGCCATATAACCCACTGAAATAATGCACAGAAATATACAGCGTTAAAGGTGCACTAACGCACAGAAATATACTGTGTTAAATGTGCACTAACACACAGAAATATACTGCTTTAAACGTGCACTAAAGCACTAAAATATACTGCATTAAACGTGCATTAACACAATGAAAGATACTGCTTTAAACGTGCATTAACGCACAGAAATGTACTGTGTTAACCACTTCAGACCCCGAAGATTTTACCCCCTTTCTGACCAGAGGGCTTTTTACAATTTGGCACTGCATCACTTTAACTGACAATTGCGCGGTCATGCAATGCTATACTCAAACAACATTTGGGTACTTTTTTCCCCACAAATAGAGCTTTCTCTTGGTAGTAGTTGATCACCTCTGAGGTTTTTATTTTTTGCACTATAAACAAAAAGAGAGTGACAATTTTGAAAAAAAACAATGTTTTTTACTTTTTATAATATTTGTTAGATTCCGCGCTTAGGTGTAGGCTGGGCTGCTGCCTCCCCCAAGGGGCTCCAACCGGAGTACCAATAGAAAAAATTATATGAATATAGAGGTGGATATATGAAGAGTGCTCCTCCGCAATGGGTTACTCTTTCCAGGTGAATGTACAATAAATAGGTGAAAAGACACTACCGTCACCTGAAGGGTAATCCTCCATAGTGAATCACTCTTTTAAGAATAAGTAGTGAGTGCTAAATAGTGCAGTTAATGTCAAAATAAAAGAAATATCATGACGGGTGTTCTCACCCTGTGTTTAAGGCAATTTTGTACAAATAAAGCCCTAATAGTGGTGCTAATTGCAAACTGGTATATCAGCCTGCAATGTGAAAGTGAATGTGCTTAGTGTAATAGTGAGTGTTCTCACCCAATCAGCGATTATAACCAAATTTCATCCTAAACAATTATGGCCTGTACACACGGTCGGATTTTCCGATGGAAAATGTCCGATCGGAGCGTGTTGTCGGAAATTCCGACCATGTGTGGGCTCCATCGGACATTTTCCATCGGATTTTCCGACACACAAAGTTGGAGAGCAGGAGATAAAATTTTCCGACAACAAAATCCGTTGTCGGAAATTCCGATCGTGTGTACACAAATCCGACGGACAAAGTGCCACGCATGCTCAGAATAAATAAAGAGATGAAAGCTATTGGCCACTGCCCCGTTTATAGTCCCGACGTACGTGTTTTACGTCACCGCGTTCAGAACGATCGGATTTTCCGACAACTTTGTGTGACCGTGTGTATGCAAGACAAGTTTGAGCCAACATCCGTCGGAAAAAATCCATGGATTTTGTTGTCGGAATGTCTGAACAAAGTCCGACCGTGTGTACGCCCTATAAATCTCAACAGCTATATCATAAAGGTGCAGCATGGGTTAATTGTATCCAAATCATTAATGAACAAAAATAAGTGCATTAACACATTCTATTAAAAATAATTTTTCGGTGGAAAAAATATATAAAAAATTATTATAAGTTCAGTCTTTTAGTAGTGCAAAAATGGCAAGGTTTCAAGTGACTTGTGCTTGTCCAAAAGTGACTCGTGCCTATGTAGCAATTTAGGTGATTTCCGTGCTCCCCTTTAGTTCCCCACCCACCAGGTCCCTGCACCCCTGCAGGGGTAAATCGCATACAGTGAGTGTAGTAGCAGTCCTCTGGGCAATCACCTCCTCCTTAGCTCAGCACGTAATGGGGTATCCAGATTCTTGAGCCTTTCTGGGGGTAAGCAGTTAGATAATAGATGAGATTGTAGTAGTTACCTCCTCCGTGGTAAACCACAGGTTACCCTCATGGACAAAAGAGATGGGTACTCGTAGTGTAAATCCGGATGATTTTATTAAAATTTAAGGTTTAAAAACACCACTTGACACATTCAAGTGTGTAAGCTAGCATAGCTTGGTTGCAGTACAGGAGCTTCGAACCGGCATGTGTTCCACTGACCGGAGCTCTGCAACCAGAAATGACGTGAGTGCAAACCAAGCTCTGCCTTGCGCGTTTCGTCATAGGACATCAGCTGAGGTATGACCCATTGCGGAGGAGCACTAATGTTTTACTTTTTGCTATAATAAAAATCCCCCAATGTTTTTTAAAAAACAAATTTCTTCATCAGTTTAGCCCAATATGTATATTGATTGGTTTGCACAAAGGTTATAGCGGTTACAAACTATGGGAAAGGTTTATGGCATTTTTATGGTGTTTCTATTATTTATGTTTTTACTAGTAATGGTGGTGATCTGCGATTTTTAGCTGTATTGCGACATTGAGGCTGACAGATCAGACACGTTTGACACATTTTTGGGACTATTGACATTTATAGAGCAATCAGTGCTATAAATATGCACTGATTACTGTATAAATGCCACTGACAGGGAAGGGGTTAACACTAGGGGACAATCAAGTTCCCTCACTGTGTTCTAACTGTGTGGGGATGGGACTAACTAGGGACTAACTAGGAGAGATGATAGATTGCTGTTCCTACTTTGTAGGAACACACGATCTGTCCCCTCTCCTATGACAGCACAGGGATTTGTGTGTTTACACACACAAATTCCCGTGCTGGCTCCCATGCACGTGATTGTGCGTGGCTAGCACCAATCGTGCCCACCAACCATGCTCAAGGCTCGGAACACTGCTTGCAAGTGTAACTTCCGCCTGTGCAGGCATGTGGGATGTTCCGGCGTCCACCTGTGCAGGGATGTGGGATGTTCCAGGAGCTTCTGGGGCTCTTCTGGCCATGCAGTACATGAAGTACTGCAGTGTGGAATGTGGCAAGATAGCTGCTCAGAGGTATCCAGGACCAGCATGGAGCACAAGCAGCCAGCATTGAGGCCGTTCATAAGTAGGAGTCGTTCATAAGTTGGGTATTCGTAAGTCGGGGACTGCCTGTACAGATGAACGGATTTTTCAACCGGACTCGAGTCCATTGGAAAGATTTGAAACATGTTCCAAATCTAAAGTCCGTCTGATTTTTGACAAAAAAAGACCCTGAAGGTCAGATGAAGCCCATACACGGTCGGATTGTCCGACGGATTTGTTCCGACAGATTTGTTCCGACGGATTTGTTCCGTCGGACCAGTCCGGTTAAAAAGTCCGCCCGAGTGTACGTGGCTTAACACACAGAAATATACCGTGTTAAACATGCTCTAACACACAGAAATGTACTGCTTTAAACGTGCACTAATGTACAGAAATATATTTCGTTAAATGTGCACTAACACACAGAAATGTACTGCTTTAAACGTGCAACAACACACAGAAATTGCTGCATTAAACGTGCACTAATGCACTGGTATATGCTGTGTTAAACGTGTGCTAATGCACAGAAATATACTGCTTTAAGACCCCTTTCACACTGAGGCGTTTTTTAGGCGTATTTCAGGCGCTTTAGCATTAAAAAAAGCACCTGTAAAGTGCCTGAAAGAAGCCTCATCTGCAATCCCAATGTGAAAGCCCGAGCCCTTTCACACTGCCAGCACCCGAAAAATGCTGGTAAACCGCCGCTTAAGACCTTTTTCACACTGGGGCGTTTTTCAGGCATTTTTTGGGCGCTGGCAGTGTGGAAGGGCTCGGACCATCGGCGCACCCAGCCCTTTGGCAAAAACACAAAAGCGCTGCAAAGAAGCTGCTTGCAGGACATTTTTTGATGCCCTGCCAGCGCAGCACCTCAGTGTGAAAGCACTCGGGCTTTCACTTTGGGATTGCAGATGAGGCTTCTTAAAGGAGCTTTACAGGCTTTTTTAACGCTAAAGCGCCTGAAAAATGCCCCAGTGTGAAAGGGGTCTCAGTGTGAAAGCACTCTGGCTTTCACATTGGTATTGCAGATGAGGCTTCTTTCAGGCGCTTTACAGGCGCTTTTTTTAACTCTTAAGCACCTGAAAAATGCCTGAAAAACACCCCAGTGTAAAAGGGGTCTAAACGTGCACTTACACACAGAAATATACTGTGTTAAACGTGCACTAACACACAGAAATGTACACATTAAATGTGCACTAATGCACAGAAATATACTGCATTAAACTTGCACTAACAAACTGAAATATACTGTGTTAAACGAGCATTAAGACACACAAATGTACTGTTTTAAACGGCATGTAACACATTGAATTATACTATGTTAAATGTGCAATAATGCACTGAAATATACTGTGTTAAACGTGCACAAACGCACTGAAATATAATGCGTTAAACGTGCAGTAATACACAAAAATATACTGCATTAAATGTACACTAACGCACAGATATATACTGCTTTAAACATGCACTAACACACAGAAGTATACTCATTTAAACGTGCACTGATGCACAGAAATATACTGTATTAAACGTGCACTAACGCACTCAAATATAAAGTGTTAAACGTGCATTTACGCACAGAAATGTACTGTTTTAAATGTGTAGTAATGCACTGAAATATACTGCGCTAAAGGGCACATTACACATTGAAATATACTGTATTAAATGCGCATTAACGCACTGAAATATGTTGCGTTAAACGTGCAGTAACACACTGAAATGTACTGCATTAAATGTGCAGTAATGCACAAAAATATACTGCTTTAAACATGCACTAATGCACTGAAATATACTGTGTTAAATGTGCAGTAACACACAGAAATATACTGCTACAATTGTGCACTAACGCACAGATATATATTGCTTTAAACGTGCACTAACACACAGAAATATACTGTGTTAAATGTTCATTCACGCACAGAAATATACTGTGTTAAACGTGCAGTAACTTGCTGAAATATATTGCGTTAAACGTGCACTAATGTAGGATAAATTGTAGCGCTAAAACACACATGTATTAATAATGAATAAAGTTCAAAGTGCATGTAGACGTAATGTCCCAAGAAAAAAAGGGAATATATAATCCAAATAGGACAACAGTCCGCAGTGAGATTAAATAACCTGTGGATCGATCCTGTCTGCTTCCCAACCGTCAACTTGTACATCATCAACTTTAGCGAATAGATGGAATACGCTTACCAGAGAGGTTGGATTCTACTGCCATAAGCATAGAATCAATGGAGCTTGATGCCACCCTGGGCAAAGTAATAAAATGTTGGAGGCAAGGGTAGAGCCTCTACCGGGCCGGGACGTCCCCTCTATGTCCACCGAAGCAGAGCCAAAATGGATTTCAAAAAGCAAAGTGGTTTCTCAGTTCTGCAGTGATTAGTGAATGTCAGATTCACTGCTTCATAAATGTATCCCCTTTGTGGAATTCACGAGCATGTTGTAACAATGTGGTGCAGATCAAATCCCCAGCAAATCTGGTGTCTGGGCTGAACTAATCTGACAGCTTCACATCATGGTAATGACTAATGCACAGAAATATGCTACGTTAAACGTGCACTGAGGCACAGAAATATACTGTGTCAAATGACACATAACGCACTGAAATATACTGTGTTAAAACATGCACTAACGAAACTGAAATATATTGTGTTAAACGGCACATAACACACTGAAAAATACTGTGTCAACTGTGCACTAATGTACTGAAATATACTGCATTAAACGGCATGTAACCCACTGAAATAACACACAGAAATATACTGCTTTAAACGTGCACTAACACACAGAAATATACTGTGTTAAACATGCACTAACACACAGAAATATACTGCTTTAAACGTGCACTAATACACAGAAATATACTGCTATAACCGTGCACTAACGCACAGATATATACTGCGTTACATGTGCACTATCGCACAGAAATATACTGCTTTAAACATGCACTAATGCACAGAAATATACTGCGTTAAACCTGCACTAACACACAGATATATGCTGCTTTGAACATGCACTAGCGCACAGAAATGTACTGTGTTAAATGTTCACTAACGCACAGAAATGTACTGCGTTAAACATGCAGTAACTCCCTGAAATATATTGCGTTAAATGTGCACTAATGCACAGAAATATACTGCATTAAACGTGCACTGAGGCACAGAAATATACTGCGTTAAACTACACATAACGCACTGAAATATACTGTGTTAAACGGCATACAACACACTGAAAAATACTGCGTCAACCGTGCACTAACATACTGAAATATACTGCATTAAAGGGCATGTAACCCACTGAAATAACGCACAGAAATATACTGCTTTAAACATGCACTAACACACAGAAATATACTGTGTTAAATGTGCACTAATGCACAGAAATGTACTGTGTTAAACGTGCAATAACACACAGAAATGACTGCATTAAACGTGCACTAATGCACTGAAATATACTGCAGTAAACATGCACTAATGCACAGAAATATACTGCTTTAAACATGCACGTACACACAGAAATATACTGCGTTAAACATGCACTAACACACAGAAATGTACTGCTTTAAATGTGCACTAACACACTGAAATATACTGCGTTAAATGTGCATTAACACACAGAAATGTACTGTGTTAAAGGGCATGTAACACATTGAATTGTACTATGTTAAATGTGCAGTAACGCACTGAAATATACTGCGTTAAATGGCACGTAACACTTTCAAATATACTGTGTTAATTGTGCACTAATTCACTGAAATATACTGCTTTAAACGTGCACAAATGCACTGGAATATACTGCGTTAAATATGCACTATCACACAGAAATATACTGCTTTAAACATGCACTAACCCACAGAAATATACTGCTTTAAACGTGCACAAACATGCAGAAATATACTGTTTTAAACATGCACTAACACACAGAAATATACTGCATTAAACGTACACTGAGGCACAGAAATATATTGCGTTAAACGTGCTCTAACGCATTGAAATATACTGTTTTAAATGTGCACTAGCACACAGAAATATACTGCTTTAAACGTGTACTAACGCACAGAAATATACTGCGTTAAATGTGCACTGACGCACTGAAATATACTGCTTTAAACGTACACAAACGCACTGAAATATACTGCATTAAATGTGAAGTAAGGCACAGAAATATACTGCTATAACCGTGCACTAACGCACAGATATATACTGCATTAAATATGCACTATCACACAGAAATATACTGCTTTAAACATGCACTAACCCAAAGAAATATATTGCTTTAAACGTGCACAAACACGCAGAAATATACTGTTTTAAACATGCACTAACCCACAGAAATATACTGCGTTAAACGTGCTCTACCGCATTGAAATATACTGTTTTAAATGTGCACTAGAACACAGAAATATACTGCTTTAAATGTGTACTAACGCACAGAAATATACTGCGTTAAACGTGCACTGACGCACTGAAATATACTGCATTAAACATGCATTAATGCACAGAAATATACTGCTTTAAATGTTCACTAACAAACAGAAATATATGTGTTAAACGTGCACTAACGCACAGAAATATACTGCGTTAAATGTGCACTAACGCACAGATATATACTGCTTTAAACGTGCACTAACGTACAGAAATATACTGCTCTAAATGTGCACTAAATGCACAGAAATATACTGCTTTAAACGCGTACTAACGCACAGAAATATACTGCATTAAACATGCATTAACGCACTGAAATATACCACATTAAACATGCACTAATGCACAGATATATACTGCTTTAAATGTTCACCAACACACAGAAATATGCTGCTTTGAACATGCACTAGCGCACAGAAATGTACTGTGTTAAATGTTCACTAACGCACAGAAATATACTGCGTTAAACATGCAGTAACTCCCTGAAATATATTGCATTAAATGTGCACTAATGCACAGAAATAGACTGCGTTAAATAACACACTGAAAATACTGCGTCAACCGTGCACTAACATACTGAAATATACTGCATTAAAGAGCATGTAACCCACTGAAATAACACACAGAAATATACTGCTTTAAACGTGCACTAACACACAGAAATATACTGTGTTAAATGTGCACTGACGCACAGAAATGTACTGTGTTAAACGTGCAATAACGCACAGAAATGACTGCATTAAACGTGCACGAACGCACTGAAATATACTGCGGTAAACATGCACTAATGCACAGAAATATACTGCTTTAAACATGCACATACACACAGAAATATACTGCGTTAAACATGCACTAACACACAGAAATGTACTGCTTTAAATGTGCACTAACACACTGAAATACACTGCGTTAAATGTGTATTAACACACAGAAATGTACTGTGTTAAACGTGCGCTAACACACAGAAATATACTGCATTAAACGTGCATTAATGCACTGAAATATGCTGCATTAAATGTGCACTAATGCACAGAAGTATACTGCTTTAAACGTGCACTAACGCACAGATATACAGTATCTCACAAAAGTAAGTACAACCCCTCACATTTTGGTAAATATTTTATTATATCTTTTCATGTGACAACACTGAAGAAATTACACTTTGCTACAATGTAAAGTAGTGAGTGTACAGCTTGTATAACAGTGTACATTTGCTGTCCCCTCAAAATAACCCAACAGCCAATTAATGTCTAAACCGCTGGCAACAAAAGTGAGTACACCCCCAAGTGTAAATGTCCAAATTGGGCCCAAGTAGCCATTTTCCATCCTTGGTGTCATGTGACTCGTTAGTGTTACAAGGTCTCAGGTTTGAATGGGGAAGCAGGTGTGCTAAATTTGGTGGTCTCAGTCTCACTCTTTCATACTGGTCACTGGAAGTTCAACATGGCACCTCATGGCAAAGAACTCTCTGAGGATCTGAAAAAAAGAATTCTTGCTCTACATAAAGGTGGCCTAGACTAAAAGAAGATTGCCAAGACCTTGAGACTGAGCTGCAGCACAGTGGCCAGGACCATACAGCGGTTTAACAGGACAGGTTCCGCTCAGAACAGGCCTTGCCATGATCGACGAAAGAAGTTAAGTGAACATGCTCAGCATCATATCCAGAGGTTGTCTTTGGGAAATAGATGTATGAGTGCTGCCAGCATTGCTGAAGAGGTTGAAGGGGTGGGGGGTCAGCCTGTCAGTGCTCAGACCATACGCTGCACACTGCATCAAATTGGTCTGCATGGCTATCGTCCCAGAAGGAAGCCTCTTCTAGAAATGATGCAAAAGAAAGCTCGCAAACAGTTTGCTGAAGACAAGCAGACTAAGGACAAGGATTACTGAACCATGTCCTGTGGTCTGATGAGACGAAGATAAACTTATTTGGTTCAGATGGTGTCAAGCGTGTATGGTGGCAACCAGGTGAGGAGTACAAAGACAAGTGTGTCTTTCCTACAGTCAAGCATGGTGGTAGGAGTGTCATGGTATGGGGCTGCATGAGTGCTGCCGGCACTGGGGAGCTACAGTTCATTGAGGGAACCATAAATGCCAACATGTACTGTGATATACTGAAGCAGAGCATGATCCCCTCTCTTCGGAGATTGGGCCGCAGGGCAGTATTCCCACAATATAATGACCCAAACACACCTCCAAGATGACCACTGCCTTGCTAAAGAAGCTCAGGGTAAAGGTGATGGCCTGGCCAAGCATGTCTCCAAACCTAAACCCTAATGAGCATCTGTGGGGCATCCTCAAATAGAAGGTGGAGAAGCTCAAGGTAACATCCACCAGCTCCATGATGTCGTCATGGAGGAGTGGAAGAGAACTCCAGTGGCAACTTGTGAAGCTCTGGTGAACTCCATGCTGAAGAGGGTTAAGGCAGCGCTGGAAAAAAATGGTGGCCACACAAAATACACAAACACTGTCAGGCATCTGTCAGCACCAGACCGGGACATTTGCGTGTGCCTATGCGCCAGTGCGCCCCTGTCCGGACAATGCAGCAATCTCCAGCTGTTACTGTGTATCAGCGCAGAGCTCAGGCGTGCCGGGTGCGTGGCGCGTGTGTGCGGGTGCGCGCGCGTTCGCGTTAGCGCCGTTTTGGCGACAAGGAGCGCATAAGAGTCCTCCTGCTGCAGGGGTGCGCTGCTGTTTCGTCTCAGCTCTGTGAACCTGTTAACCTGCACCTGATTGATCGATTACCATATTGACCCGGCTTGTCTGACCATCCCTCCTTCTCCAAATCTGACCCAGCCTGCCTGACTCTGCTGCTGTTCCTACCAGTACCATTGCAGACCTCTGCCTGACTACCGACTCTGCTTCTGCCTGCCGTAATTACCCATCTTGTCTGCCTGCTGATCCGGACTGTCTGACCTTGCTTTTGCCTGCCATTGCTTCTGTGCTGTTGTACCTTCAGCTCCAGCTTCAGTGATCTCTGCATCTGCATCTTCAGTGCTGCTGCCTGCTGCTCTCTGGTTACCACCTTACCTGCAGTCCAGCCATCCCTGGCGGGATCTCTACTCTGCTCCAGCATCAGAGACTTCTACCTCAACAGGCACTCCTACCCCACTGTGCTCACGAGTCCACTGTCCCCACTCCAGTGGCTCCTGAACCAGCGTTGTATGAGAGGTCTTCTCCTACAAGTCAGGCTCTGCTACCAGGTACCTAACAAACACTCTGTGTCCAATTTGGAGATTTTTACTTAGGGGTGTACTCACTTTTGTTGCCAGTTTAATGGCTGTGTGTTGAGTTATTTTGAGGGGACAGCAAATTTGCACTGTTATACAAGCTGTACACTTACTACTTTACATTGTAGCAAAGTGTAATTTCTTCAGTGTTCTCACATGAAAAGATATAATAAAATATTTACAAAAATGTGAGGGGTGTACTCACTTATGTGATATACTGTATACTGTGTTAAACGTTCATTAGCGCACAGAAATATACTGCTTTGAACATGCACTAATGTACAGAGATATACTGTGTTAAACGTACACTAACACACTGAAATGTACTGCGTTAAACGTGCACTAACGCAAAGAAATATACTGCGTTAAATGACACATAACGCACTGAAATATACTGCATTAAACATGCAGTAACGCACAGAAATATACTGCATTAAACAGCATGCACCGCACTGAAATATACTGCGTTAAACGGCAGGTAATGCACTGAAATATACTGCATTAAATGTGCACTAACTCACAGAAATGTATTATGTTAAACGTTCACTAACGCACAGAGATATACTGTGTTAAACGTGCACTAAGGCACTGAACTATACTGCAGTAAACCTGCCCTGACAAAATAAACTGAAACTAATGTAAAAATGAATGGTCTATCCTCCTTTCCCAGTCGATGCCTCTTACGGAGAAATGCAGTGTAGGGGGAGCCAAGAAACCTGATGTCACCACATAGCAGCTGACTAGCCTGAATGCAGCAGTGTCGCTAAAACTTTCCGTATTTTTTGATTTTCTGCTAACATTTTGGATGCCGGCCATGTCTTTGTTTTATTAACCACTTGCCGACCGCCTCGGCAGAATGCATGGGCAGGCAGAATGTACGTCGGCAGAATGGCACGGGCAGGCAGAATCACGTACCTGTACGTGATCTGCCTACCACGGGCAGGGGGTCCGATCGGACCCCCCCCAGTGCCCGAGGCGGTCGGCTTGTGTCTGGGAGTGATGAGAGGTGAGGGGGAGGCCATCCATTCGTGGCCCCCCCTCGCGATCGCTCCCAGCCAATTAGGATCTTCCTCTGCCTCTGTAATGTAAACAGAGTCAGAGGAAGTGATGTAATCTCTCCTCAAGCCGGTCTTTTTTGTTCCGGCGCCGAGGAGAGAAGACATCAAGTAAGTGCACCAACACTACACGTTCAGTAGAACACGCAGGCACACTTTTCACCCCCCAGTCACCCCCCGATCACCCCCCAATCACCCCCCTGTACCCCCTGTCACAGTGACACCAATAGCAGTTTTTTTTTGCATTGGTGTCAGTTTGTGTCAGTTATAAGTGTTAGGGCAGTTAGGGTTAGCCCCGTTTAGGTCTGGGGTACCCCCCTTTAGGTCCAGGGTACCCCCCTAACCCCCCCTAATAAAGTTTAACCCCTTGATCACCCCCGTCGCCAGTGTCACTAAGCGATCGTTTTTCTGATCGCTGTATTAGTGTCACTGGTGACGCTAGTTAGGGAGGTAAGTATATAGGTTCGCCGTCAGTGTTTTATAGCGACAGGGACCCCCATATACTACCTACTAAAGGTTTTAACCCCCTGATTGCCCCCTAGTTAACCCTTTCACCAGCGATCACCGTATAAGTGTTACGGGTGACGCTGGTTAGTTAGTTTGTTTTTTATAGTTTATTATAGTTTTAGGGCACCCGCCGTTTATTACCTTATAAAGGTTTAACGCCCTAATTGCCCGGCGGTGATATAAGTTACGTTTTTAGGGTCAGATAAGGTCTGCATTGCCCCAGGCAGCGTCAGGTTAGCGCCAGTACCGCTAACACCCACGCGCGCATCATACACCTCCCTTAGTGCTATAGTATCTGAACGGATCAATATCTGATCCGATCAGATCTATACTAGCATCCCCAGCAGTTTAGGGTTCCCATAAACGCAGTGTTAGTGGGATCAGCCCAGATACCTGCTAGCACCTGCTTTTTGCCCCTCGGCCCAGCCCTGCCCAGCCCACCCAAGTGCAGTATCGATCGATCACTGACACTTACAAAAAACTAAGCACACATAACTGCAGCGTTCACAGAGTCAGACCTGATCCCTGCGATTGCTAACAGTTTTTTGGTAGCTTTTGAATCAGTCGCTAACAGTCAGGAGCTTTTTTGCCTGTGAGTCTCACTAGTGTACCCCTGAATTTAGAGCCCAAAATGGCAAATCGAAGGTACACTAGTGAAGAGGCCTACACGTTTCTGAGCATGACAGATAGTGAAGAGGAAGTTACTAATCTGTCAGATTCAGGCTGAGAATACGATCTGTAGAGGACAGCAGCTCCATGACAGATAGCTCTGACGACGGAGTTGTGGTCCCTGCTAAGGTCAGGCATACCAGACCCCAATCTTCTTCTTCTGTCCTTGCAAGAACCGCAGGTCCCTCGTATGGAGCAGAGAAGTACTAGCGCCGCTATTCCTTCTGGTGAACTGGCAAGCACCAGCGGCCTAGTACACCCTGGTCGTACATCCAGCACTGCATTATCACGTGGTGACGTGGCGAGTCCCATAAGTGCAGTTCAAGCTGGTGAGGTGGCAAGCACTAGTAGTGTCCCGCTGCCACCAAGAAGATGAACACAGGCCCGTCGTGCCCATAGTGCCCTTCCTGCTGCATTCGCCAATCCGAATTGGGTACCCACCACTTCTGCAGCAACCGTACTTCCCCCATTCACTGGCCAACCCAGAATTCAGGTGGAAACAGTTGATTTTATGCCACTGGATTTTTATTCACTGTTTTTCACTGAAGATCTCTATAGATCTATTGTGGACCAAAGCAATTTACACGCTGGTCAACACATCGCCGCTAATCCCCAGTCCTCCCTTGCCAGAGATTGGAGACCAATTACGGTCTCCGAATTTAAGCTCTTTCTCTTTTTTATGCCCTCAACATGGGCATAAATAAAAAGAGTGAGTTGCGGTCATATTGGTCCACTGACCCAATTTACCATATGCCTGTGTTCTCTGCTTCCATGGCCAGGGCACAATACGAGCAGATTTTGCGGTTCATGCACTTCAACGACAATGAATTCTGTCGTCCTCGTGGAGACCCTGAATACGATCGGCTCTACAAAATTCGGCCCCTCGTAAACCACTTCAACCAGCGTTTTGCAGACTTGTTTACTCCCATCAAGTTGTCTGCGTTGATGAGTCCCTGATTAAATTTTCTGGCCGCTTGTCATTCAAACAGTATCTTCCCAGCAAGCGTGCCAGATACAGGGTCAAGATGTATAAGCTCTGTGACAGGGTCACAGGCTATACATGTAGTTTTATGGTTTACGAGGGCAAAGATAGTCACGTAGAGCCGACAAACTGCCCTGACTACATAGGAAGTGCTGGCAAGATAGTGTGGGACTTGGTGTCACCCTTATTCGGAAAGGGGTACCATTTATATGTGGACAATTATTACACGAGCGTGCCACTTTTTAGTCACCTTTTTGATCATCAAATTGGAGCATGTGGCACCGTGCGACCTAATCGCCGGGGCTTTCCCCAGCGGCTTGTAGATTCCCGTCTTAGGCTGGGGGAGAGAGCCTGCTTGTAGTGTAATAATGTTTTCGTTATTACCTCCCTTAATGCAGACACGACGGTCCAAATTACTACGGCGACTGGTGTTGTGGAGAAACCCCTCTGTGTCCACGAATATAACCAAAATATGGGAGGGGTGGACCTCAACGACCAGTTGTTGGCACCGTACCTAATTGCCCATAAGGCCAGACGCTGGTACAAAAAAGTATCTGTATACTTATTTCAATTGGCTTTGCTGAATGCTTATGTGCTATACAGAGCTTCAGGACGGACTGGATCCTTCCTTAAATTCCAGGAAGAGATCGTCAGAGCCCTTCTGTATCCAGACGGTGCTCCACCTCACCTTCCCCAACCAAATGCAGTAAGCCGGCTGCATGAGAGGCATTTTCCTTATGTCCTCCAGAGTACCCCTACCCAACGAGCCCCCCAAAGAAAATGTCGTGTCTGCAGAAAGCGCGGATTTAGGCGTGACACCCGGTATTATTGTCCCTCCTGTCCTGGAAATCCTGGTCTTTGCATTGGTGAATGTTTTGAGCGCTACCATACACTAGTTGAGTTTTAGCATAGGGTACAGCATTGCACAGACTAGGACACACTTTCACAGGGTCTCCCAAGATGCCATCGCATTTTGAGAGACCCAAACCTGGAACCGTTACAGTTTTAAAAGTTACAGTTATAAAAAAAAAATGTAAAAAAAAAGTAAAAAATACACAAAAAAAATATAAAATAAGAAAACCAAAAATAGTTGTCGTTTTATTGTTCTCTCTCTCTCTCTATTTTCTCTCAATTGTTCTGCTCTTTTTTACTGTATTCTATTCTGCAATGTTTTATTGTTATGTTTTATCGTGTTTGCTTTTCAGGTATGTAATTTTTTTATAGTTTACTGTGTTTTAACCTTTTTTTGTTTTCAGGTACGCCATTCAGCTGCAGCGCGGATTTATTTATCTTGACAGCAACAGCGTTTGCTCCCACAATGCATAAAGCCGTGACTCCAGCGCTGTGGGAGGTGATTTCACCACCACAGTTACATACTTCATCATATATACCGAAACGTGGGGGCAGCAGTGGGTGGAGGAGCGATTTGCTCCTGCCTTTTGTGGGAGGATGCCCCCATGCTTCGGCATATATAAACGGTGCATGTATGCCCATCATTAGAAGTGGGTGGATGAAGGGAGGTATTCTAATGGTGGGCATACCCACCGATCAATATCTTTTTTTCGTTCAGCCCACAGGCTGCATGAAAAAAAAGTTTACAATATATGCCCAACAAGGACCAGCAACGTACTGGTATGTTGCTGGACTTTGAGTGGTTATACCAGAATGATGCCTGCAGGTTTAGGTATCATCTTGGTATCATTCTTTTCAGCCAGCGGTCGGCTTTCATGTAAAAGCAATCCTAGCGGCTAATTAGCCTCTAGACTGCTTTTACAAGCAGTGGGAGGGAATGCCCCCCCACCATCTTCCATGTTTTTCTCTGGCTCTCCTGTCCCAACAGGGAACCTGAGAATGCAGCCGGTGATTAAGCCAGCTGACCATAGAGCTGATCAGAGACCAGAATGGCTCCAAACATCTCTATGGCTCTAAGAAATCAGAAGCTACGAGCATTTCATGACTTAGATTTTGCCGGATGTAAACAGCGCCATTGGGAAATTGGGAAAGCATTTTATCACACCGATCTTGGTGTGATCAGATGCTTTAAGGGCAGAGGAGAGATCTAGGGTCTAATAGAATTTTTTCAAAAAAGAGTACCTGTCACTACCTATTGCTATCATAGGGGATATTTACATTCCCTGAGATAACAATAAAAATTATTAAAAATAAATAAATGAAAGGAACAGTTTAAAAATAAGATAAAAAAGCAAAAAAATAATAAAGAAAAAAAAAAAAAAAAAAAAAAAGCACCCCTGTCCCCCCCTGCTCTCGCGCAAAGGCGAACGCAAGCGTCGGTCTGGTGTCAAATGTAAACAGCAATTGCACCATGCATATGAGGTATCACCGCGAAGGTCAGATCGAGGGCAGTAATTTTAGCAGTAGACCTCCTCTGTAAATCTAAAGTGGTAACCTATAAAGGCTTTTAAAGGCTTTTAAAAATGTATTTAGTTTGTTGCCACTGCACGTTTGTGCGCAATTTTAAAGCATGTCATGTTTGGTATCCATGTACTAGGCCTAAGATCATCTTTTTTATTTCATCAAACATTTGGGCAATATAGTGTGTTTTAGTGCATTAAAATTTAAAAAAGTGTGTTTTTTCCCAAAAAAAAGCGTTTGAAAAATCGCTGTGCAAATACTGTGTGAAAAAAAAAAATGAAACACCCACCATTTTAATCTGTAGGGCATTTGCTTTAAAAAATATATAATGTTTGGGGGTTCAAAGTAATTTTCCTGTCGCATCATGACAGCATACACGTTGGGTTGTGACTCCGCCTCCACAACCTGATAGGACCACATAGCTATAAATTAAAGAGTAGACACCTGTCCCAGTATTCTCTTATTTTTCCTCACCTGTCAGGACCGCACGGATCAGCACCCCCTTACCACTTCGCCCCAGCCAGGTTCTAGCCTCTCCTGGGTGGAAGTCCTTCTTGTACAGCCTCTAAACGAGCTAAATGGAAGGAGCCCCACTCTGGTGATCTCAGGGGCACTCTCTCATCTCAACGCAACTGTTTGCCACGATATAAGCCTTAAACAGGCTTCAGGTACAGCAGCCCACAAAAGCCTTAAACAGGCTTGCTGGAGGATTGGCCAGGGAAGCTTCAGTATGGCCTCATGAAATAAGCCTTAAACAGGCTTAGTTGTGTGCAGCGGTCTCCATCCCCCCTCTTCCCCCCTCTCCTACCGTTTTCCTGCTCTCTGTTGGGCTCTGTTGTTCCACAGCTGCTGTGTGGGACCGCCGAGCGTTCTCGGCGTCCTTGAGCATGCGCAGTACGGCTCTCTGGGCGCCTCTATGCCGTTTTTCAGCTTCCAAGATGGCGCCAGGTGTCTCGCGGCGCTCCTGTGCATGCGTGAGCGTCCAACGCTGATGGCGGCAAATTTAAAAACCCAGCACTAGCTGTATGTGCTGCTGCTGGTTGCTGCATGTCTCAGATCGCTTGTCATTGCAAAGGAAAGAGGAAAAATGCTCTACAAAGGTGGGTGACCTTCTCCTATTCAGCTCTGTGTCAGGATCCCTGCTTTCTCTCTCTCTCTCACTGCATTGTTGCTTGTTTTTTTTTTTTTTCCCCGCAGGTTTCCTGCCCGCATACCATGGAGACCGCTGCCCCAGCAGATCACCGCCAGCCTATTAGGTAAGGGGGGGGAAGACAAGGGTAAGTAGTGAAGATTGGAAAAAGAGAGCACTTCTAATGCTGCCTAAATTGGTCAGCCCTACCAGGTCCTCAAGAACATCTGCGTTAAGACAAAGAGAGTCCTCACGCAGGAGAAGCCGCTCCAGACATAGACGGAGTCGCTCCTACCATAGAAGAAGCCCCTCAAGAGGAAGCCGCAGAAGAAGCCGCTCCAGGTCGCATTCCCGACATGGTCGATCCCGCCATAGAAGGTCGTCCTCACGCAGACACCGTTCCCCTGCACGCCACTCCCGTCCTGCCGGGAACGCATGCTGGATTTGCGGTGCAGCGGCTCTTCCGGATAAACTGGCTTGTCAGAAATGCCTGGAAAAGGCCACAAGAGAGAGAGCCTTGGAAGTTGGGGACTCAGCCCCTCAGGCCTCGATATCAGATGTGGATTTCTCCACCACTACCTCTCCAGCCCGGGCCAGCACATCAATGGAGCAAGACTCCCTGTCTGATAATGAGGGTCTGGAGGTGTCGGCCGGATTCGACTTCTGTCTGATAGAGCCGTTTGTTAAATTGGTTAAGGAGGCAATAGGATGGGAGGAACCCCAGGAAGTCCAGCCAAAGCAAAGAAAATATTTTCCTCAGCTTAAGAAGGAACCAGAAGCTTTTCCGTTCATTGACGAACTGGAAGACTTAATCAAAGAGGAGTGGCAGAGACCGGAGAAAAAGTCTAGTCTGAATAACAGACTCCTGAAGCTATACCCACTCAAGGAGCCAAAAGTGAACCCTCTGGTGTCCCCTCCGGTAGTGGACGCATCCTTGATGCGCCTCGCCAGGCATGTTACCCTCCCGCTAGAAGATGCGGTAACGTTTAGAGACGTCCTCGACAGAAAGATCGACACGGATCTTAAGCGAGCTTACCTATCAGCTGGAGGCGCCTGCAGGCCTGCAATAGCTCTCGCGGCAGTAGGAAGGGCCATCTCGAGCTGGTCTACAAGCACGGAGAAGCTGGTATCAGAGGGTGCAGACCAAGAGAAAATATTGAAGGCATTACAAGAGTTAAGCTTGGCTGGTGATTTCGTGGCTGAAGCCTCGGTCGACACCATCAGGTCTGCATCAAAGTCTATGCTGGCCTCAGTGATGGCCAGAAGAGCTTTGTGGCTGAAGCCCTGGACGGAGGATCCAGCATCCAAGTCTAACTGGTGCCGTATTCCGTTCGACGGTGAGCACCTCTTCGGTACAAAATTAGACACGGCTATCTCCAAGGTAACTGGTGGCAAGTCCGGGCTCATTCTCTCGGATAGGAGGCCTAAACAGAGACCTCCTCCCTTTAAGCGGAATCTCCCAGAAAGGTATAGGGACGCAAAAGCGTACAGACCAGGGAAGGAGTACCGAAGGAACTGGAAGAACCCTCAAACCTCTTTCATGAAGTTCCAGAAGCCTAAGACTCCCGCTTCCAGTGACCAGAAGCCTTTTTGAAGGTGCGCCCGTCTGGCCAGCGGTAGTGGGAGCAAGACTCTCCAGTTTCAAGCTGGTCTGGGCGGAGACCATACACGATACCTGGACCCTGGCCACTGTCAGTTTCGGCCACAGATGGTCCTTCAAGAATCGACCCCCAAGGGATCAATTCTGCCCAACCCGTATTCCTCCACCTGGGGAGAAAAGGTTGTCCCTTCTAAACTACGTCCAAGAACTTCTTCAAAAACAAGCGATAATAGAGGTTCCGCCAGCACAACGAGGCAGGGGATTCTATTCTCCACTATTCCTCGTCAAGAAGAAGTTAGGGGACTTTCGGCCGGTTCTAGACCTGAAGAACCTCAACAAGTCCATCAGAGTGGAGTCTTTCAGGATGGAAAGCCTGCAGTCTATCCTCCAGGCCATAAATCTAGGAGACTGGATGCTCTCCATAGATCTCCAGGATGTCTACCTGCACATACCAATCCACGTGGCATTCCAAAAATTCCTGTGATTCTCGGTGGGTCAGGGGCACTTCCAATTTCGAAGCCTCCCTTTCGGAATCTCTACAGCCCCCAGAACATTTACGAAGGTTCTGCTTCCAGTGATAGCCTCTTTGAGGGAGAAGGGTCTAAGGGTCCACCATTACCTGGACGACATTCTCCTCCTCTCAAACAGCCAGGAATCACTCGTGCAACATCGCAAGGTCTTAGTTTCCACCCTAACGAGTCTGGGTTGGATAATCAACTGGCAGAAGAGCAACATTCAGCTTACTCAAAGGATGGTCTTCCTGGGAGCCGAATTAGACACCCGAGCCAACACGGTGGAACTGCCAAGGGAGAAGTTGTCCCTAATAGTTCAGAAGGTGAAGGATGTCATTCTGGCGTCATGCCTACCAGCCAGAGCATACCTCAGCCTCTTGTGTTCCCTATCAGCAACCATTCCGAGATGGGCAGATGGGCACAATGGAATGCCAGACCCCTGCAAACCTCCTTCTTGCGCCAGTGGGACGGATGGTCCATGTCCCAGTTAATTCACATCTCAGAGGAAGCCAGGTTATCGCTACGGTGGTGGACTCACCCCGACAACCTCAGCAGATGCAAACAGATAGTCATCCTCCACCAGGAGGTGGTAACTTCGGATGCCAGTCTGGAGGGATGGGGGGCACATTATGTACATTACGCAGCTCAGGGCTGCTGGCACTTCAAAACCAAGGATGTAGTATCAAACGTTCTAGAGATGAAGGCAGCCTTCCAAGCCCTCTTAGCATTCAGTTCACTCCTGAGAGGGAAACAGGTCCTCATTCGAATGGACAACCAAGTGGCTGTAGCCTACATCAACGGGCTGGGGGGTACCAAGAGCATCTCCATGATGCGGGAGGTCGGTCCGATAATGCGTTGGGCCCAACTGAACTTGTGGAATCTGAGGGCGGCCTACATTCTGGGTGTCCAAAATCTCCTGGCGGATTCTCTCAGCAGAACATTCGTTTCCAACAACGAGTGGTGTCTAAGCCCACAAGCATTTGCCCTTATATGCCAGACATGGGGTCATCCAGACATAGACCTTGCAGCGACGCCGGGGAACAAGAAATGCCGGAGGTTTCTGTCAAGGAACCCCTTCCCCTCGGCGGAAGGAACAGATTGTCTCCAACACCCCTGGAACTTTCGCCTAGGCTACCTTTTTTCACCGACGCCACTGATAGCCAGGTTCCTTCTGAGGCTCAAACACTCAGCGGCTCTAGTATTAGCTGTGATTCCCTTCTGGCCACGGAGGCCTTGGTTTACCACCCTCCTGCAGCTAAGCACAACGGATCCACTTCCGCTCCCGGTGACAACGGATCTGCTAACCCAAGGTCAGCTCCTCCATCCGAACCCAGAGAAATTACACCTAGCGGCCTGGTGACTGAAAGGTCTAGGTTCCTAGTCCAGGGCTGCTCTCAACGGGTAGTCGATACACTGCTCCAAGCTAGGAAACTCTCCACAAACAAAACCTACGGGAGGATCTGGGGAAAGTTCTCTTCCTTCGCCCAGGAACAAGGTTGGGACCCTTCTTCCCCATCAGCAGTTCAGGTGCTCGAATTCCTCCAGTCAGGTCTGGACAAAGGCCTCAGGTCCAACACCCTAAAGGTTCAGGTGTCTGCCATCTCCGCTTTGACAGGGGTCAAGTGGGCCCTTAACCCTCTGGTGGTCCAATTTCAGAAAGCCTGCCTGAAGCTGAGGCCCCCTAGAAAGCCTTCGTTTCCAACATGGGACTTATCTACTGTCCTAGAGACCCTATCCAGAGAGCCATTTTTCCCACTCGAAGACGTCTCCCTCTGGGACCTGACTCTGAAGGTATCGTTTCTAATTGCCATCACATCGGCAAAGAGGGTATCGGAAATGCAAGCACTATTGATCAAGGAACCATATCTGATGATTTACCCAGACAGGCTAACCCTGAAGCCTTCAGACAGATTCATCCCAAAGGTCTCCTCCTCATTCCACTTTAACCAGGAGATTGACCTCCCGGCCTTGGTCACGGATCAGGGCGTTCCCCATCCTTTGGATGTCAAGGGCAACATTCTGCATTACCTCTCTGTAACCAAGCCTTTCAGAAAATGTGAAAACCTTCTAGTCATTCCACATGGGTTCAGGAAGGGCCAGGCAGCTTCTGCCCGTACCATCGCCTCATGGCTCGTGAAAGCCATCAAGAAGGCCTACTCCTTAAGCACCTTGCAAGTTCTGGAAGGTTTAAGGGCGCATTCCAACAGGACAATGGCGACTTCATGGGCAGCTTACTGCAGAGTCTCAGCAGAAACCATTTGTACAGCAGCCACTTGGTCTTCCAGAAACACCTTTGTTTCCCATTATAAAATAGACGCTGCGCGTTTAGCAGCAGTTGAATTTGGGAGGGCCGTTATACAGGCCAATTCTTCTGTTTCTTGTCAATAAATTTATTTTGCATTCCCACCCGGTTTGGCGAGTTACTCCCCAACGTGTATGCTGCCATGATGCGACAGGAAAACGGAAAATTGTATACTCACCTTTCCGTAATTTTCCTTTCCTGTCGCATCTTCATGGCAGCATACAATCACCCACCCTCTGAGGTGACATGTGTATATATTTACAGAGAATACTGGGACAGGTGTCTACTCTCTAATTTATAGCTATGTGGTCCTATCAGGTTGTGGAGGCGGAGTCACAACCCAACGTGTATGCTGCCATGAAGATGCGACAGGAAAGGAAAATTACGGAAAGGTGAGTATACAATTTTCCATTTTCTTGCAAAAAAAAAAAAATTTTTAATGTAAACAAAAAGTGTCAGAAAGGGCTTTGTCTTCAAGTGGTTAGAAGAGTGGGTGATGTGTGACATAAGCTTCTAAATGTTGTGCATAAAATGCCAGGACAGTTCAAAACCCCCCACAAATGACCCCATTTTGGAAAGTAGACACCCCAAGCTATTTGCTGAGAGGCATGTCGAGTCCATGGAATATTTTATATTGTGACACAAGTTGCGGGAAAAAGACAATTTTTTTTTTTTGCACAAAGTTGTCACTAAATGATATATTGCTCAAACATGCCATGGGAATATGTGAAATTACACCCCAAAATACATTCTGTTGCTTCTCCTGAGTACGGGGATACCACATGTTTAGGACTTTTTGGGAGCCTAGCCGCGTACGGGACCCCGAAAACCAAGCACCGCCTTCAGGCTTTCTAAGGGTGTAAATTTTTGATTTCACTCTTCACTGCCTATCACAGTTTCGGAGGCCATGGAATGCCCAGATGGCACAACCCCCCCCCCCCCAATGACCCCATTTTGGAAAATAGACACCCCAAGCTATTTGCTGAGAGGTATAGTGAGTATTTTGCAGACCTCACTTTTTGTCACAAATTTTTGGGGTGTCTACTTTCCAAAATGGGGTCATTTTGGGGAGTTTTGTGCTATCTTGGCATTTTATGGCCTTTGAAACTGTGATAGGTAGTGAGGAGTGAAATCAAAAATTTACGCCCTTAGAAATCCTGAATGCGGTGCTTGGTTTTCGGGGCCCTGTACGCGGCTAGGCTCCCAAAAAGTCCCACACATGTGGTATCCCCATACTCAGGAGAAGCAGCTAAATGTATTTTGGGGTGCAATTCCACATATGCCCATGACCTGTGTGAGCAATATATCATTTAGTGACAACTTTGTGCAAAAAAAAAAAAATTTGTCACTTTCCCGCAACTTGTGTCAAAAAATAAAATATTCTATGGACTCAACATGCCTCTCAGCAAATAGCTTGGGGTGTCTACTTTCCAAAATGGGGTCATTTTGGGGAGTTTTGTGCTATCTTGGCATTTTATGGCCTTCGAAACTGTGATAGGTAGTGAGGAGTGAAATAAAAAATGTACGCCCTTAGAAATCCTGAAGGCGGTGATTTGATTTCGGGGCCCCGTATGAAACTAGGCTCCCAAAAAGTCCCACACATGTGGTATCCCCGTACTGAAGAGAAGCAGCAGAATGTATTTTGGGGTGTAATTCCACATATGCCCATGGCATGTTTGAGCAATATATCACTTAGTGACAACTTTGTGCAAAAAAAAGAAAAAAAAATTATCACTTTCCCGCAACTTGTGTCAAAATATAAAATATTCCATGGACTCAACATGCCTCTCAGCAAATAGCTTGGGGTGTCTACTTTCCAAAATGGGGTCATTTGGGGGGGGTTGTGCCATCTGGGCATTTTATGGCCTTCAAAATTGTTATAGGTAGTGAGGAGTGAAATCAAAACTTTACGCCCTTAGAAATCCTGAAGGCAGTGATTGATTTTCGGGGCCCAGTACGTGGCTAGGCTCCCAAAAAGTCCTAAACATGTGGTATCCCTGTACTCAGGAGAAGCAGCAGAATGTATTTTGGGGTGTAATTCCACATATGCCCACGGCATGTTTGAGCAATATATCATTTAGTGACAACTTTGTGCAAAAAAAATTTGTCACTTTCCTGCAACTTGTGTCAAAATATAAAATATTCCATGGACTCAACATGCCTCTCAGCAAATATCTTGGGGTATCTACTTTCCAAAATGGGGTCATTGGGGGGGGTTGTGCCATCTGGGCATTTTATGGCCTTCAAAATTGTGATAGGTAGTGAGGAGTGAAATCAAAACTTTACGCCCTTAGAAATCCCGAAGGCAGTGATTGATTTTCGGGGCCCAGTACGCGGCTAGGCTCCCAAAAAGTCCCACACGTGTGGTATCCCCATACTCAGGAGAAGCAGCTAAATGTATTTTGGGGTGCAATTCCACATATGCCCATGGCCTGTGTGAGCAATATATCATTTAGTGACAACTTTGTGCAAACAAAAAAATTTGTCACTTTCCCGCAACTTGTGTCAAAAAATAAAATATTATATGGACTCAACATGCCTCTCAGCAAATAGCTTGGGGTGTCTACTTTCCAAAATGGGTCATTTTGGGGAGTTTTGTGCTATCTTGGCATTTTATGGCCTTCAAAACTGTGATAGGTAGTGAGGAGTGAAATCAAAAATTTACGCCCTTAGAAATGCTGAAGGCGGTGATTGGATTTCGGGGCCCCGTATGAAGCTAGGCTTCCAAAAAGTCCCACACATGTGGTATCCCCGTACTCAAGAGAAGCAGCAGAATGTATTTTGGGGTGTAATTCCACATATGCCCATGGCATGTTTGAGCAATATATCACTTAGTGACAACTTTGTGCAAAAAAAAAAAAAATTGTCACTTTCCCGCAACTTGTGTCAAAATATAAAATATTCCATGGACTCAACATGCCTCTCAGCAAATAGCTTGGGGTGTCTACTTTCCAAAATGGGGTCATTTTGGGGGGTTTGTGCCATCTGGGCATTTTATGGCCTTCAAAACTGTGATAGGTAGTGAGGAGTGAAATCAAATCTTTACGCCCTTAGAAATCCTGAAGGCGGTGCTTGGTTTTCGGGGCCCGTACGCAGCTAGGCTCCCAAAAAGTCCCACATATGTGGTATCCCCGTACTCAGGAGAATCATCAGAATGTATTTTGGGGTGCAATTCCACATATGCCCATGGCCTGTGTGAGCAATATATCATTTAGTGACAACTTTGTGCAAAAAAAAGAAAAAAAAATTATCACTTTCCCGCAACTTGTGTCAAAATATAAAATATTCCATGGACTCAACATGCCTCTCAGCAAATAGCTTGGGGTGTCTACTTTCCAAAATGGGGTCATTTGGGGGGGGTTGTGCCATCTGGGCATTTTATGGCCTTCAAAATTGTTATAGGTAGTGAGGAGTGAAATCAAAACTTTACGCCCTTAGAAATCCTGAAGGCAGTGATTGATTTTCGGGGCCCAGTACGTGGCTAGGCTCCCAAAAAGTCCTAAACATGTGGTATCCCTGTACTCAGGAGAAGCAGCAGAATGTATTTTGGGGTGTAATTCCACATATGCCCACGGCATGTTTGAGCAATATATCATTTAGTGACAACTTTGTGCAAAAAAAATTTGTCACTTTCCTGCAACTTGTGTCAAAATATAAAATATTCCATGGACTCAACATGCCTCTCAGCAAATATCTTGGGGTATCTACTTTCCAAAATGGGGTCATTGGGGGGGGTTGTGCCATCTGGGCATTTTATGGCCTTCAAAATTGTGATAGGTAGTGAGGAGTGAAATCAAAACTTTACGCCCTTAGAAATCCCGAAGGCAGTGATTGATTTTCGGGGCCCAGTACGCGGCTAGGCTCCCAAAAAGTCCCACACGTGTGGTATCCCCATACTCAGGAGAAGCAGCTAAATGTATTTTGGGGTGCAATTCCACATATGCCCATGGCCTGTGTGAGCAATATATCATTTAGTGACAACTTTGTGCAAACAAAAAAATTTGTCACTTTCCCGCAACTTGTGTCAAAAAATAAAATATTATATGGACTCAACATGCCTCTCAGCAAATAGCTTGGGGTGTCTACTTTCCAAAATGGGGTCATTTTGGGGAGTTTTGTGCTATCTTGGCATTTTATGGCCTTCAAAACTGTGATAGGTAGTGAGGAGTGAAATCAAAAATTTACGCCCTTAGAAATGCTGAAGGCGGTGATTGGATTTCGGGGCCCCGTATGAAGCTAGGCTTCCAAAAAGTCCCACACATGTGGTATCCCCGTACTCAAGAGAAGCAGCAGAATGTATTTTGGGGTGTAATTCCACATATGCCCATGGCATGTTTGAGCAATATATCACTTAGTGACAACTTTGTGCAAAAAAAAAAAAAATTGTCACTTTCCCGCAACTTGTGTCAAAATATAAAATATTCCATGGACTCAACATGCCTCTCAGCAAATAGCTTGGGGTGTCTACTTTCCAAAATGGGGTCATTTTGGGGGGTTTGTGCCATCTTGGCATTTTATGGCCTTCAAAACTGTGATAGGTAGTGAGGAGTGAAATCAAATCTTTACGCCCTTAGAAATCCTGAAGGCGGTGCTTGGTTTTCGGGGCCCGTACGCAGCTAGGCTCCCAAAAAGTCCCACATATGTGGTATCCCCGTACTCAGGAGAATCATCAGAATGTATTTTGGGGTGCAATTCCACATATGCCCATGGCCTGTGTGAGCAATATATCATTTAGTGACAACTTTGTGCAAAAAAATAAAAGTTTGTCATTTTCCTGCAACTTGTGGCAAAATATAAAATATTCCATGGACTCAACATGCCTCTCAGCAAATAGCTTAGGGTGTCTACTTTCCAAAATGGGGTCATTTGGTGGGGTTTTGTGCCATCTTGGCATTTTATGGCCTTCAAAACTGTGATAGGTAGTGAGGAGTGAAATCAAAAATTTACGCCCTTAGAAATCCTGAAGGCGGTGCTTGGTTTTTGGGGCCCCGTACGCGGCTAGGTTCCCAAAAAGTCCTAAACATGTGGTATCCCCGTACTCAGGAGAAGCAGCAGAATGTATTTTGGGGTGTAATTCCACATATGCCCATGGCATGTTTGAGCAATATATCATTTAGTGACAACTTTGTGCAAAAAAATAAAAGTTTGTCATTTTCCTGCAACTTGTGGCAAAATATAAAATATTCCATGGACTCAACATGCCTCTCAGCAAATAGCTTGGGGTGTCTACTTTCCAAAATGGGGTCATTTGGGGGGGGGGGTTTGTGCCATCTTGGCATTTTATGGCCTTCAAAACTGTGATAGGTAGTGAGGAGTGAAATCAAAAATTTACACCCTTAGAAATCCTGAAGGCGGTGCTTGGTTTTCGGGGCCCCGTATGCGGCTAGGCTCCCAAAAAGTCCTAAACATGTGGTATCCCCGTACTCAGGAGAAGCAGCAGAATGTAATTTGGGGTGTAATTCCACATATGCCCATGGCATGTTTGAGCAATATATCATTTAGTGACAACTTTGTGCAAAAAAAAATTTGTCACTTTCCCGCAGCTTGGGGTGTCTACTTTCCAAAATGGGGTCATTTGGCGGGGTTTTGTGCCATCTGGGCATTTTATGGCCTTCAAAACTGTGATAGGTAGTGAGGAGTGAAATCAAAAATTTACGCCCTTAGAAATCCTGAAGGCAGTGATTGATTTTCGGGGCCCCGCACGCGGCTAGGCTCCCAAAAAGTCCCACACATTTGGTATCCCCATTTTTTGTCAATATTCAATAACTTGGGACAAAAAAATAAATATTCAATGGGCTCAACATGCCTCTCAGCAATTTCCTTGGGGTGTCTACTTTCCAAAATGGGGTCATTTGGGGGGGTTTGTACTGCCCTGCCATTTTAGCACCTCAAGAAATGACATAGGCAGTCATAAACTAAAAGCTGTGTAAATTCCAGAAAATGTACCCTAGATTGTAGACGCTATAACTTTTGCAAACCAATAAATATACGCTTATTGACATTTTTTTTACCAAAGACATGTGGCCGAATACATTTTGGCCTAAATGTATGACTAAAATTGAGTTTATTGGATTTTTTTATAACAAAAAGTAGAAAATATCATTTTTTTTCAAAATTTTTGGTCTTTTTCCGTTTATAGCGCAAAAAATAAAAACGGCAGAGGTGATCAAATACCATCAAAAGAAAGCTCTATTTGTGGGAAGAAAAGGACGCAAATTTCGTTTGGGTACAGCATTGCATGACCGCGCAATTGGCAGTTAAAGCAACACAGTGCCAAATTGTAAAAAGTGCTCTGGTCAGGAAGGGGGTAAATCCTTCCAGGGCTGAAGTGGTTAACCGTGCCGATTAGGCATTTGAGGAAAACGTATCTTCCTGTCGGGTCTATTATAGAACTCTGATACTGCCAGGGGATCTTACCAGAAATTAAAATGGACACTCCTTTGGACTTAGACTCCGGATTCATGGAGTGATAAGTTACTGGGAAGTATCTGCTTTGTAAGTACGGTAATCTATTAGTTTTAAAGTGTGTCTCTTGGATAAAGGCTATATCCGTGTGATTCTGCTTTAAGTCATCTATCATGATACGTCTCTTCTCAGGTACATTAAGTCCTTTTGCATTCAGAGACATCACTGTAATTTTGCTGGCCGCCATGTTATAGTGGAACGGGGAGGGGGGGAGGTAGGTTCAGGTCAAAGAAAGGAAGAAAGAGGGGAAAAGGGTGAAAGTAGAGCGAGAAACAAAAGTAAGAAGAATAGATAGACATTAAGCAAAGAAGTATAAGATACAGACAAGGCCTAATGTCTTGCCTGTTACGTTCCCCCTGTAATTTCAGGGATTGTATTCTTGCATATGACCCCCGGAAGGCACAAACCTGTCTCCCAGGGGAATATGCTGACCTATTCGGGAGAGAAGTAGGACAATGGCTCAAAAGGAGAGTCTCCCGTCCGTCCCCTCACCCCAGCATGTCTAAAGGATATAACCATATATAATTAAAAAATTTAACTATGCATCTTTATAAACTGGTTAACAGATCAACCCAATATAACGAACCGGGCAAACACTGTAATCTCCTTTTGTCAATGTTTCAACTAAGAAAGTGGGCAGTTCCACCGGGACATCACAACGTGTCAAGTATTCCGACCCTCTCTTAATTGCAAAGGCCCAACGTGTCTCGTGACCCAAAACTAGGTATAAATAACTTCATATGTCGCTGTAATCTATCTTTGCATTAACATACATCCTGCCACTAGAAGATGTCTTGCTTCTCAAAGCGTAGTGTCATGGTTGCAGGGCGACCACCTCAGATCTCCACTAACCAGGAGCCGACGTGACCACCCCTGGAGCCACCAAGGACAGGCTCTACAGATCATGACTGCACTCTATCATCTAAGGGTAAGTGTCTATTAGAGTCTTCTTCATGTAATGCCTCCGTTACAGCCTCTGCCCCCATGATCTGGCTACTTATGTGAGCATTCAGGGCGTTAGCGGAATCACCTGAAATGTTTTGGGATAGTTCCTGTTAGACCAAATGCATGTGGCTGGGCCTACCATCTTGAAAGTTCCTTAGTCCATGACAGCATTCCCAGGCTGTTGTGACTCTGTATATTCCAGCGGCCCTCCTTAAGGAGTGAGCATCCAACACAATATGTAAGTTATTGAAGCTTAGCACCTACAGAGGTGGAGGGATAGCAGAGTTCTGGCAAAATGGAGCAGTCCCTAGACAGTACAGGGCACTCAGCATGGTTAGTAAGGTTCTGGCAGATAGAGGGTAATCTGTACACAGTTTTGGGCACACAATCGCAGAGTCCTGATAATCAAAGAGTCACTCTACGCACATCAATGGCAGGCTAGTGACCATTTATGAATAAAAATAACAATCCAACCCAAACAGTGAGAAACAGAATAACCATATCTTCCCTCCTTTTAAAATGGAGGTGTTGCAGAAAAACATATGTCTCACGACTCACGTATGTCTTCTTGAGAAAGTGCTCTGGGTCGTCGGCGGTTCCGCTGCTGTCTCGGTGGTAGATTGCTGCTCATTCTCGGCATGGACGGGCATCCTGGTGTGCGCGGGAGAGGACCAAGCCAGTTGGGAACATCTATAGGCTCTGTGTCGAGAAAAGTGAATAAGGCCGACAGGGCATCTGGTTTGCGTAGGGTGAAGATCCTTTGGTCTTTCCTAAATGTGACAGAAAGGGGGTATCCCCAGCGGTATGTAGCTCCCTTCCGCCTCGCCAGGTCTAGTAGTGGCTTCAGGATCGCACGCCTCTGCAGGGTGGCACGAGAGAGGTCTGGAAGGATTTTTACTGTGGCGCCATCCAGTTCCGGGTCTTCTGTCTCCCAGGCTCTGCGCAAGATTTGTTCTTTATGCACATAATGGTGCACTCTGCAAATAACGTCCCTTGGTCTCAGGAGGTCAGTTGGTTTAAGGCCTAGTGCACGATGTATCCTGTCAAGTTCAATACGGTCTGGCAGATCAATACCTGGTAGGCTGCGGAAGATGGCGACTGCTGTATCTGCCAATTCTTCAGGTCCCATGGCTTCTGGGAGTCCCCGGAGGCGCAGATTGCTCCTGCGACTCCGTTCCTCCATCTCCTCTAATCGCAACAATTGATCTTGTAGCGCCTCTGCTTGTGTGTCCTGGTTCTCCTCCACCACCTACATTCGGCGCTCTAGTGCCACTAGGGAGCTCTCCCCTGACTCTATTCTGGTGGCTAGTGCACTGACATCCGCCCTCACTGCCTTCATCTCTTTGCAGTGTGTGGCTTCCACCGTAGCTATGAGGGCCGCAATGTCTGCTTTGGTGGGTAGTGCCTGCAATAGAGAGCGTAGCTCTGCGTCCACTCCGGGAGCTTGAGAGGGGGGCTGTGAGCACTCACCGAATCCGGAACGGAGATCTGAGGGGAAGCCAGCATAGGTGTCTGCTAACTGTGAGTCTCTGTGCGGTGATGGGGAGCCGTTCACTGCCTGTCTCCCTAATTGCTCACCATGTGGCATCGCCATTTTGAGCTCTGGGGATTTAAGGAGGGAGAGCTGGAATCGCCTTCTGATATCACTCAATGTGGGCGGCTGAGGAGTGGGTTTGGTCGATCTGCTACTCTTCTTCCCTGATTTCTTTCTGGAGGAGTGCACAGTTTGAAGATCGAGCTGAATTAGCTGGGATAAGGGAGAGACGGCCGGGAGCTCAGCTACTGCACGTCTCTATCCAGCCATGTCCAGGCCATGCCCCCCGGCATATATATATTTTAGGCACAGGTTGCGTTCAATGTTTTATTTTTTACTATGTTTTTTTGTATTTGCTTTGCAGGTATGGTAAGTCTTACTGTTATATTGTAACGTTACTTTGTTTTATTGTTAACCATCATTTGCTTAGCAGGTACGCCATTCAGTTGCAGTGCGGATTTATTTATCTTGACAGCAACAGCGTTTGCTCCCACGATACATAAAGCTGTGACTCCAGCGCTGTCGGAGGTGATTTCACCACCACAGTTACATACTTCAGCATATATGCCGAAGCGTGGGGGCAGCAGAGGGCGGAGGAGCGATTTGCTCCTAACTTTTGTGGGAGGATGCCCCCATGCTTCGGCATATATATACAGTGCATGTATGCCCATCATTAGAAGTGGGTGGATGAAGGGAGGTATTCTAATGGTGGGCATACCCACCGATCAATCTCTTTTTTTCGTTCAGCCCACAGGCTGCATGAAAAAAAAGTTTACAATATATGCCCAACAAGGACCAGCAACGTACTGGTATGTTGCTGGACTTTGAGTGGTTATACCAGAATGATGCCTGCAGGTTTAGGTATCATCTTGGTATCATTCTTTTCAGCCAGCGGTCGGCTTTCATGTAAAAGCAATCCTAGCGGATAATTAGCCTCTAGACTGCTTTTACAAGCAGTAGGAGGGAATCCCCCCCCACCGTCTTCCATGTTTTTCTCTGGCTCTCCTGTCCCAACAGGGAACCTGAGAATGCAGCCGGTGATTCAGCCAGCTGACCATAGAGGTGATCAGAGACCAGAGTGGCTCCAAACATCTCTATGGCCTAAGAAACCGGAAGCTACGAGCATTTCATGACTTAGATTTTGCCGGATGTAAACAGCGCCATTGGGAAATTGGGAAAGCATTTTATCACACCGATCTTGGTGTGGTCAGATGCTTTGAGAGCAGAGGAGAGATCTAGGGTCTAACAGACCCCAGTTTTTTCAAAAAAGAGTACCTGTCACTACCTATTGCTATCATAGGGGATATTTACATTCCTGAGATAACAGTAAAAATGATAAAAAAAAAAAAAAAAAATGAAAGGAACAGTTTAAAAATAAGATAAAAAAGCAAAAAAATAATAAAGAAAAAAAAAAGCACCCCTGCCCCCCCCCTGCTCTCGCGCAAAGGGGAAAGCAAGCGTCGGCCTGGTGTCAAATGTAAACAGCAATTGCACCATGCATGTGAGGTATCACCACGAAGGTCAGATCGAGGGCAGTAATTTTAGCAGTAGACCTCCTCTGTAAATCGAAAGTGGTAACCTATAAAGGCTTTTAAAGGCTTTTAAAAATGTATTTAGTTTGTCGCCACTGCACGTTTGTGCGCAATTTTAAAGCATGTCATATTTGGTATCCATGTACTCGGCCTAAAATCATCTTTTTTATTTCATCAAACATTTGGGCAATATAGTGTGTTTTAGTGCATTAAAATTTAAAAAAGTGTGTTTTTTCCCCAAAAAAATGCATTTGAAAAATCGCTGCGCAAATACTGTGTGAAAAAAAAAATTAAACACCCACCATTTTAATCTGCCGGGCATTTGCTTTAAAAAATATATAATGTTTGGGGGTTCAAAGTAATTTTCTTGCAAAAAAAAATTTTTTTTCATATCATTTAGTAACAACATTTTGTAAAAAAATTTTTTGTTGTCATTATTCAATCACTTGGGACAAAAAAATTAATATTCAATGAGCTCAACATGCCTCTCAGCAATTTCCTTGGGGTGTCTACTTTCCAAAATGGGGTCATTTGGGGGGGTTTATACTGCCCTGCCATTTTAGCACCTAAAGAAATGACATAGGCAGTCATAAACTAAAAGCTGTGTAAATTCCAGAAAATGTACCGTAGTTTGTAAACACTATAACTTTTGCGCAAACCAAAAATATACGCTTATTGACATTTTTTTTTACCAAAGACATGTGGCCGAATACATTTTGGCCTAAATGTATGACTAAAATTGAGTTTATTGGATTTTTTTTATAACAAAAAGTAGAAAATATCATTTTTTTTCAAAATTTTTGGTCTTTTTCCATTTATAGCGCAAAAAATAAAAATGGCAGAGGTGATCAAATACCATCAAAAGAAAGCTCTGTTTGTGGGAAGAAAAGGACGCAAATTTTGTTTGGGTACAGCATTGCATGACCGCGCAATTAGCAGTTAAAGCGACGCAGTGCCAAATTGTAAAAAGTGCTCTAGGCAGGAAGGGAGCAAATCCTTCCAGGGCTGAAGTGGTTAAATAACTTTTTACCTATTACACTATGGAGTTTCTCCTGTTTTTTTAATTCACATACGGCGAGAGTCACTATTGAAGACAGTCCGGCTGCATAGAACTAAACAGCGCTTGTGAAGGAGTGAGTCTGTGTGATCCGATCAGCTGTTCCATCTGATCAGCTGCTCCAGTGTATGGGATTTCTTTACACTGCTACCTTGATGTCAGTGGAGGATCCCGGGTGGATGGATGACTGAGTAAGAGGATCTTATCAGCTGTTCCTGAATACTCTATGAGCCCATAAGACCCCCGTGATAGGGGTCCCACGGATCTGGTAAGTGGCCACCTTTTCTCATTCTATCACAAGAGTCTGGTTCACAGAGAAAGGATTAATTTACCCAGGAAGCATACACATATATTTATGTTGCAGGACTTTCTTTGTCTTCCTTCAACTATCTATTCCTTCAGTGGACTTTTTTGCTACATTGTAATCATTTATATATTACCTCACTGGAAGGTGCAATACCCAACATTTGTGTTGTTACAATTTTTTTTTTTTGTTATATACTATTGTTGCTCTAAGGTATAATTCACATACACATCCAGGCTGAGGGAGTTCCCTCAGTCCGTTTGTTTGTGACATTAGTAGCGCACCTGAATATAGTTACCAAAAATGAATGGTCACCACATTCACACTGACTGAACTATCACTAGATTCACACTAAAGTGACACTAAAGTAACAATGAATGGTCACTCACTACACTCACTACACTACACACACTAAACTGATATTCTACACTGACAATAGAATCAGAATAGAACACTATAGCACACTAATGCCCCCTACACATGGTCGGATTTTCCGACGGAAAATGTTCGATAGGAGCTTGTGTTGGAAATTCCGACCGTGTGTAGGCTCCATCGGACATTTTCCATTGGAATTTCCGTCGCACAAAATTTGAGATTTCTGGATCTCAAATTTTCCAACAACAAAATCCGTTTGCATAAATTCCGATCATGTATACACAATTCTGACACACAAAGTGCCACGCATGCTCAAAATAAATTACGAGACGGAAGCGCTCGGTCTGGTAAAACTAGCGTCCATAATGGAGATAGCACAATTGTCACGCTGCAATTTTTTAAATAGTTTAATGCAGCGCATTCTTTTCTTCTTTATAATGCTAGAATAATGGAGTTGTTTTACTGCTCATATTCACACAGAGTTCTAACAAACTGCTTTATTATTTCCCGTCATCACCTGAATAATATTATTTTTTTTTTCATCAGATCTCCATAATAATGTTTGTAATTTTTGAAAATAAAAATTACAATATGTATATATATATAAATATATATATTTATCAAGATCTCCATTTTTTTTCTTTTTTCTAGTGATCTTCATAATATATTTTTTTTTATTTTGTGTGTCAAGTTACCACAACATCATTATTATCTTGTATTTTTAAATCTCAAGGAGGTTGTTTGGTGTTGGTGTCCCTTGTTAACTAGACATTGTATTTTTGAAATGTACCTGCCTACTCACAAATAAACTGTCCTTTTTGAAGTAAAACACATAGGCAAGTATTTCAGAACAAAAAATATCCATTTATTCTGGGTCATAACAAAATAAAGAGGAAGGCAACGCTGGAGAAGCTGCTGAAATTTGCGAAGCCTTTGTACCCCAGGGCAGACATCAATAATTTGACAGTCAAAATTGGTGGCCTGAGGAGTCCTTATAATATTGAGCACAATCCGGTCCAGGACTCCAAGAGATCAGGAACAGTAGCAGATGACATATATGTCCCCAGGCTGTGGTCATACAACAGCCTGCATCTTTTGTCAGACCAGACTGAACCCAGGACACCACTTTCTCTTCTTCCTTACACACTTCCTTCCAGGCTTCCTTTCAGGCTGTGGCTCTGGTGTTGTAGTTGTGGCAGGAGATGGAGGAGGAGGAAGAGGGCCAGGGTTTAACTCACAAACGTGGCTTTGGTTTGTGAGTTCGCCCCTCAACCCCTCATTTAGTGCTTGTAAGATCAGATACTCACATAAGAGGCATTGGCCCTCCTCCATTTCCCTCATTTTGCAGGCTGCCATGAAGGCATATTCCTCTTGATTATTGGGGGGGGGTTCTGAGGGTCGCAATAGCCTTCCGAAATAGGCCAATTGCAGCCTTCTCCAGGTCACTCCTCTTCCTGGGACTTTTTGTTGGAATGCGGAGGGGAGGGACCTGGGATTCGGGCAGGCTACTGGGCCCAGCCACCTCCTGGCTGCCACTTTCCACTGCCTGGCTGAGACTTTCCTGTGTATGAAAAAGGGACATAGTTTTATTTTTCATTCTTGTCACAATCATTTTTGTCTAGAGAAACTGCTGAATTTGTGAAGCCGGTGATCCCCACGGCAGACATCAAGTATTTAAAGTCCAAAATTGGTGGCATGAGGAGTACTTATCTTAGGGAGCGCAAGAAGGTCCAGGATTCCCTGAAATCAGGAGCTGCAGCAGATGATATTTATATCCCCAGGCTGTGGTACTATGACAGATTGCATTTTCTGTCAGACCAGAGTGAACCCAGGCCAGCACTTTCCAGTCTTCCTTCAAGGCTTCTATGTAAAACACTTTGTGAAATCATAAATTAGTGATCAAAAATAACATCTATTTAACATCATTAATATGACAACCAGAAATATTTTTAAGAATGCTATACCTGACTCATGCTGGGCTCCTCCACATGTTGCTGCCTGGAAGGCCCAGGTTGGTCGTTGGAAGCCTCAGCTGTGGGGGAAGGAAGCCTTGAAGGAAGACTGGAAAGTGCTGGCCTGGGTTCACTCTGGTCTGACAGAAAATGCAATCTGTCATAGTACCACAGCCTGGGGATATAAATATCATCTGCTGCAGCTCCTGATTTCAGGGAATCCTGGACCTTCTTGCGCTCCCTAAGATAAGTACTCCTCATGCCACCAATTTTGGACTTTAAATACTTGATGTCTGCCGTGGGGATCACCGGCTTCACAAATTCAAGCAGTTTCTTCAGCGCTGCCTGCCTCTTTGTTTTGTTATAAAAAAAGGGGTGGTTCACCTGCCACAGACAGGGCAACTCCCTGAACATATCAATGAATATTGATAGAAATTCCATATCAATGAAGGGATCCATATTCTCTGCAAGACACAACACAAGACATACCCTAATGTCAGGCAAAACTCTCATAATCTTGACCCAATATAGGCCTCAATCTATAAGCAGTATAGGCCACTGATGCACCTAGTTGAAATTGTACCTTCGTTTTAACAATCGGCGCTTCCAATACTCCCTCCTCTCACAGATCGTATGTACGACGCACGCGTGTTACGCTTTATATACAAAGCACATGCGTAAAACTTTGCCTGCCCCTGACGTTCTTTCTAGTCTATTCCCTGCCCCTTGTCTTTTGGCGCTGTGGGAGAGCACATGGTGGAGAAAGAGTAACTGCATGCAGAGGATAGCAGTAACGACGAAAGCCTGGAGCCACGAATGTCCCTTTCCCGGAGGAGATTTAAGGCCTCAAATATGTCCTTTATAGAGATGGTGGAGATGATGGACATCTTGAAGAGGGCCGACTATGATGGGAAGTATGGACCTTATCCAAACCCAAATGTGAGAAATGCCAAGATCATGACTAAAGTTGTGAAGAGTCTGCACCGGAATTTTGGGGTTTGAGGATCCAAGGATCAATTGAGGAAACAATGGTCAGACCTAAAATTGAGGGAGCAGGATCAGTACAGAAGAATCAAGAGAGTTCTTCAAAAAAGTAAGTAGTTGTCGTGTGTTCCTATTATTATTACTTGCATGCTGCTCCATGTGCTTTTCTTTATTGTTGTACAGTTTAAAATGGCAACTTTCATGTTCATGGGCACAGTAATCGGTTGTAGGAAACATCGTTCGTTCACCAACTTATAAGATGTTTTTGGCAGATACATGTTAACTACATTTGTTCAGGCTGATTTGTATTAAAAGAAGTTTGTTGTCTAGATGGGTTTGTAACTAGAATGAAATATAAACTTGATTCAGTGTAAGGAGAGGACACTCAGCAGCTGTTTACACATCTGGACGCAGGAGCACTAGTGTGGGACACCAGAACAACCTTTTTAGGGTGTCCCACACAGGTGCTCCAGTGGATAATAGGGGTGTCTCCATGTGTGAAAAGTGTACAAAAAAGGTAAGTATTCCAGCTTTAGAAAGGAAAGAAAAATTTCTTCAGCTTGGAACTCTGCCAAAACAGACAATTGTACAAGCAATTCCAAGCTATGTTTCATATTCCTATTTCTGCCCTCAAATATCTAAGTATACTTTTTTTCGATTCACATAGTGGAGAAAAGCCTCGGGACATCAGAGGTCACCAGGGACCCCCCACCTCTGAAAGAAGGGGAAATCCCAAAACCACAAGCAGAGGATGAGGAGGGAGAGGATTATGAAGTTGCCAAAATAGTGACCACAACAGGTGAGTGTCTGAGACCACAGCTTCAGGTAATAGATCTATGCCTGTATATTTATAATACATGGTGTGTTTTTTTATTTATTTTTAGGTGATGTGGATGTTGTGGAAGAAGAATCTCATTTCATAAGTGAAAGTGCCCAGATCCTCATCGGGCAGATAATGGGGTGCAATCGTGATTTAGAAAATATAAAGGAAAACATCAATGATGTTCAACAAAAAATGAAGAACATTATTGATGTTTTAGCAGAATATAAGACCCCAAAAAAACTACCATTTTATTGTGTGTTTTTTAGTTTAAAAACAAGTTTTAAAGTATTTTAAAAGCCAAATTTTGAAGATGCACACGGTGTGTCAACATGTGCTATCTGCCATCACGGGATATCAATGTACATGTTTTGTGGGTGCAACCCCTTCCTCGCAACTCAATAAGGTGAGAGGAAGGGGTTGCACCCCCAAAACACGTCCATTGATCCCCCATGCTAGCACATGTTGACATTAGGCATGGGATCAGGAGGGAAATCCCCAGTTTAAATCACAATTTGTGTGCATCTTCAAAATTTGGCTTTTACAGGGGTGACATCACCTCATCTGATGAAGGCAAGATCAACACAGTTTGGACATACTAATGTCTGATATTGCCTTCACTTTATCAAAGTTGAACTTTGTAAGTTCCTGCGTTGTTAAACATGCGTGTTTAACCAAAAAAAGGATATTTCTAATGTGAAAAAAAAATGTTATACACCAAAGATGTTGGTTTGTTCAAAAACCCTTTCTAACACACATGTGAATGTGCTTTGAGTAAAATGTTTTCTACTCAACAATGTGTGGCTTCTTATTTCAATGCTCAATAGCAATTTTTGTAGTAAGTTGGTGTTTACAGTGACAATAGGGGTTATTTACTAAAGGCAAATCCACTTTGCACTACAAGTGCACTTTCAGTGCAGTTTTAAGTGCCCTTTTGCAGTGCACTTGGAGTGCAAAGTGGAATTTCCTTTAGTAAATAACACCCACAGTGCTTTATAATTTGCCACAATCACGCCATTTCCATTTTCATGACAAATTTCAGTCACGGTGCTCAAAATTATGTATATTTTTATCAGTAATGCATTACATACATTAACAACAAAAACAAGTTGTGTGTTTGTAGCAGACCCACAACATAATAGTTCACTGAAGAAGAGATTATCACCTCATGTATCAAAAAAAATTACATTTGCACTATTGAACAAAAAGGCAAAAAAACAAAAGCCCATTGGATAACCTAGGATCCAGCTAAAAGAAACACAGTAAGCAGTAAATCAAAGTAAATATTATTTAGGTATAAACAAAAAAATATTTTTAACAGGTTTGTTAACCATTTTGTGGCATATCAATGGCCCCCACCCGCAAAGTACTCTAGATACTTTTCACAAACTTCACGGGAGCTTTGGAGGGGCAAGCCAGGACGGCCAACTTCAAGAGCCGTCAGGGTTGTATCCGGTAATAATAAAGTTATGCAATATGCAGCATGCCATAACTATATGATTGAGTTTATATTCTGCCATGTTGATCACTGTGAGGAATAGGCGGAACCGGCTGGCCATTATTCCAAAGGCATTTTCCACCACTCTTCTGGCTCTGGCCAGCCGGTAGTTAAAAACCCTCTGCTCCGGGGTGGGGGTCCTCATCGGGAATGGCCCCATCAGGTGTTCACCCAGACCAAATGCTTCATCAGCGACAAAGACGAACGGGAGTCCTTCCACGTTCTCTTCAGCAGGTGGCAATCCCAAGCCACCATTCTGGAGCCGTCTGTAAAATTTGGTCTGGGCGATGACTCCATCATCCGATATCCGGCCATTCTTCCCCACGTCCACATACAAGAACTCATATGTCGCTGACACCACCGCCAGCATTAATACTATTAAACCCCTTATAGTTATAATAGTATGACCCCGAGTTGGGGGGTGGGACGATGTGGATGTGCTTCCCATCTATTGGCTAAGTCCCACCACTTGGCAAACTGGGAGGCCACAGTCTGCCATTCATGTGGCGTTGAAGGAAACTGTGGAGGCAAACAAGAAAACAAAAATTAGTCATTTTGCACATAAACATTGCAAGCAGATTAGACACAAACATTCTTGGCCAAAATCAGTATTAACATTTATTTGAAGGAGTATATAAAAGACAAAAAGAGAAGGTCCACTTATCAGATGCCTCACCCCCTCTGATGGCCCATTGTAAAAATTTTAGGGGGGGTGATGTTTTGGACAGGTAACCCTATCCACTTCATTGAGAGCTGAATGCATAAATAATGTGTGTTACTTTGGCCAGCCCCTCCTTACTTACACTATTGGCAGCCCACTGGACAGGTAAGACGTGTCATAATACAAAAATATAAATACACACTGTACAAATTGAAGCACTTTTTTTACATTCTGCAATTACCTATCAAGACAATAGGAGAACAAAACTTGAAACAGTACCATTTGAAAGTATTCAGGCAGGCCCTTTCACTACATGCTTTGGTGAATTCATACAGAAATCTGACCACAAAAGAGGTAGGTATAGTGTGTATGGGTTTGGCAAAGTCAGCAGATAGAGGATTGGTATCGGTTGACTTAGCGGTTGCGGGGAGGGAGGGTTCTTAATGATTTTGGGAACCCAAAAAAAACGTCTCTGGCACTATGCATGAATTTAAGGACACAAATAACATTTGTACACGTTTTAGGGGGTGTTTAGGGTAAAGCACTACTATGGAGCTGACAAAATACATTGTTAAGTGACTAGACTAGGTGTGTATGGACCCAGGATAGCATGCTGGGGAGGTTAGTTAAGGCAAATATGCATGAAGGACAAAAAAGGAAGTTTAAAAGCTTCCAGCATGCATGAGAACAAAGGGGACATTCACAGCATAGTACAATCATGGTAATTGGGGAATGATGAAATAAATACAATACATTAGTAAACATTAAATACATATAATGTGATGTTAAAGGAGAAAACTTACCCTAATATATTCCTTCTGCAGGACCTGAATGATGGCAGAACAGGTCTCTGGAATAATGATCCCCAGAGCCTGGGGGGAGATGCCTATCAAGAACTTAATGTCCTGCAGACTTCTCCCTGTCGCCAAGTACCGCAACGTGGTGACTAGCCTCTGTTCAGGAGTGATGGCTTGCCACATGCAGGTGTCCTACCTGCTAATATAAGGGGACAGCAAAGCCAACAAACGGTGAAAAACGGGGTCCGTCATCTGGAGAAAATTCCTGAAATCATCAGTATTATTCTCACAAATCTCCCGCAACAAAGGCATATGAGAGAATTGGTCACGCTGGAGCAACCAATTCTTGGTCCATGAACTCCTCCCCACCCTGTTCATGGACTGGGCTTGGGTCAAAGCAAGAACCCCAACACCAAGCCCCCACACAGCACGAACTCTACGATGAGTACGTAACCGCAACATGGCTTCAAAACGGTCGGCTGGTCAGAACGAACTAACAGAACACACTGACAAACAGAAAGGCCTGAGAAGAGCGAGCTAAAAATCAGAAACGAGCGGAGAAGAACGCACTGTAAATCAAATACGTACTATAATAAGAATAATACGCACTGACAAACAAATGCGAACTGACTACACGCACTGAAGAACAGATACGAACCCACAAGCACAAACTGAAGAACAGTAATAAAGATCTGGAAAGTACAAGTCTGAAAAGCGTGAATCGTCTCTCACCAAACTTCTACTAAAACAAGATTAGCAGAAGGAACCCAAAGGGTGGCGCGCTTGGTATTGAACTTCCCTTTCCTAGTGCCGTTGTACGTTTTGTACGTCAGCGCATTCTTGACGTTCACAATTTCCAACCAACTTTGTGTGACCGTGTGTATGCAAGACAAATTTGAGCCAACATCCGTCAGAAAAAAACATGGATTTTGTTGTCGAAATGTTCAATCGTGTGTACAGGGCATAAGGCTTTTTTCACAGTGGGGCGGGTGTTAGCGGTAATCGTCTTTTTAGCGGCTAAAGGGTTCAGGGTTAAAAATGCCTGCAAACCGCCACTGCCCAAACGCTTTGCAGACACTTCAGCAGCACTGGCCATTGATTTTAATGGCAGGGGCGTTTTAGGAGCAATGTATTCACCGCTCCCGCAATGCTGCTTGCAGGGGACTTTATGGGGAATTCCCTGTGGCTTTCCCCGTGTGTCAGAGGAGCACGGGGTCACTGGGTGGCCCCGCCCTCCGTTATATAAGAAGTGTCAGAAGAACTGAAGTGTCACATGGCGGAAGACTCCCACTGAGGCGGATCATGCGGACGAAATGGAGAAGAAGCAGGAGGAAGATGTGGGACGAGAAGAGCGAAGGAAGAAGGAGATGGAGAAGAAGAAGATGGAGAAGAAGAAGATGGAGGAAGAAGAAGAACACCAAAGAAAGACCAGAAGAAAGAAGATGAAGGAAGAAGACATTAATAAAGGACTTGTCAAAAACCGTCTCTTGTGTCTTTTAACCTTTTTGACACTTTTTTTTGTGAAATGGTACCGTCTCTTGTGTCTTTTAACCTTTTTGACACTTTTTTTTGTGAAATGGTAGGGGTACATTTGTACCCCATTACCAGTTCACATGGGGATGGGATCTGGGGGTCCCCTTGTTAAAGGGGGCTTCCAGAATCCGATAAGCCCCCCGCCCACAGACCCCCACAACCACCAGGCAAGGGTTGTGGGGATGAGGCCCTTCTCCCCATCAACATGGCTACCCCAAAGCACCCTCCCAATGTTGAGGGCATGTGGCCTGGTACAGTTCAGGAGTGGGAACCCCCCTCTTTTCCTGCGGCCTGCCAGGTTGCGTGCTCGGATAAGGGTCTGGTATGGAATTTAGGGGGACCCCACGCCATTTTTTTTAAATTTTGGCATGGGGTTCCCCTCATTATCCATACCAGACTTGAAGGGCCTGGTATGAAATTTAGGGGGACCCCCACGCATTTTTTTTTAAATTTTGGTTCGGGTTTCCCCTGTGGGGAAATCCCATGCCGTTTTTATCAATTAATTTTTTTGTGTATTTTCGGACCGACAATTCATTATAGCCGCGAGTAGTTTTAAATGACTTTTTTCCTTTACATTTTAAAATGTCGTTTTGCTGTCAGACTGTTCTAAATACGGCAAACATGCGCCCCTTTACAGGCATACTATAGACTCCCCCAGGTATGAAATTTAAAGGAATATTACACTTTTATAGTTTCACTTTAAGCATTATTAAAATCACTGCTTCCTAAAAAACAACTGTTTTTAAAACTATTTTTTGCATTGACACATGTCCCCTGGGGCAGGACCCAGGTCCTCATACACTTTTTATGACAATAACTTGCATATTAACCCCTAAAATTAGCACTTTTGATTTCTCCCATAGACAATTTACTGTAGCCGACACCACTATTACTTTATTACTTTTTTTTCCCTTTAGAAATGTCATTTTGCTGTCAGACTATTCTAAACAGGGAAAAAAAGCGCCCCTTTACAGGCATACTATAGACACCCCCCAGGTACGAAATTTAAAAGAATATTTCACTTTTATTGTTTCACTTTAAGCTTTATTAAAATCACTGCTCCCGAAAAAACGGCCGTTTTTAAAACTTTTTTTTGCATTGATACATGTCCCCTGGGGCAGGACCCAGGTCCCCAAACACTTTATATGACAATACCATGCATATAAGCCTTTAAAATTAGCACTTTTGATTTCTCCCATAGACTTTTAAAGGGTGTTCTGCAGCTTTCGTATTTGCCGCGAACACCCCAAATTGTTCGCTGTTCGGCGAACTTGCGAACAGCCAATGTTCGAGTCGAACTCATGTTGGACCCGAACATAAAGCCCATCCCTACTGATGAGCAAGCTTCAGGATAGTGGTGGAAGGATAGGCCACCCCCAACTAACCACACCTGTGAACACACACACAAACACTGGGCCTAAGGCTTCTAGTAGGTTGCCTTGAACTTAAATGTAATTTGTTCTTGGATGGGGCACATTCTCTGCCACAGAGACAACTGCCAGCACAAGGTTAAATTATCTGTTTAAACAAAGACAAAAACATTATCTGTTTACACACAGTTTGTATAGTACACAGGTATCAAGGTTAATATGTATTTGAGTATACAGTACATGGGTTATTTAACTTTGTGTAAAATCATGTAAACAATAATTATTACATTCAACCCTATTTTATGGTCCAGAAAGCGAGTGATTGAAAATTGCCAGAGTGTATTGTAACATATGTGTCTGGAATTATACTGGAGGAGAAATGTATTGATCAGGTGTCCTGTAAATAGCTTGCTAAATAAATATTGATTCAGTAGGACACGGTGTGCCTTTTTCCAGGTCTTCCACATGCATTTCACATCTGAATCAAGAGTTCCGATTTACACAGAGTATATTTAATCAGGAGGTTACGTCACACAAACGTATTTATGTTGCCAGCAATGCTTTAACTAAGGCATGTCAAACTACTGTTTTTGAGCTTCACTCCTCATACTCCTTCTTTGTGTTTCCCATTGGCTTAACATTTTAAATAAAATGAGAATCAGATGATTCTTAAGCTGATAAATGCTATACTTCCTTACATAATGATGCATAAAAAGTGTTATGGTATCTTTCTGTAAATATTAAGATAATATTAAAGTAAAACAAAAATGACTGTAACTCAACAGTGATAGCTACACTCACCATATATCTACATATATACACAAATATAATTGCTAATATAAATAATAAATTGTGTTGCGCTATCAAATAAAGTGCTAGTGCTTAAATATTTCACAACAAAGAGTAATCAAATGATGATACACTTATAAATCCATGTGCACTGCGCTTAAAACACCAGAAATAATGAGTAATAGTGCTGCTATTTTGATCACAAAATATACACCAACAGGTGAAAAAAATAATAAATGAAAATACACATATATAACTTTCACAGTAGCGCTCAAAAAAAATGTATCTATAAATGTGTCCAAATAAGTGTAAACGTAAATGTCCATGAATAAAATGAAAAAAATGTGAAAATATCTTGCAATTCCACACAAAACATAAATGACAGTCCTGTTGAAAAGTGCAAAAAACTGATATAATAACACCAATCCCTCCGCCACAGTGATAAGTGGGAGTTAAGCTTCTATAGGAAACAGGCTCACCAGATGCTGTTGCCATTCACTCTTGTGTTTGGCAAAATACACTCAGGAATTAAATTGAAGAGCCGCTGATAGACGCCACACTCCATTCAAATGCCTGACTCCACATGTAGAAATAAAAGACATGTCGGGAGGCACTGTGCTGCGATCTCACCGCTCCTTCACTCACTAGCCATCAGATCACCTTCCCAGCCTCAGCATACAGTTGCTGTGTATCCACGCCGCAACGCATTTCCTCACTTTCGCCTTCGTCACAGGGGGTGGCGAAACGGCACCGCAACCAAGTTAAAATATCCTCCTCCTTCCTAATTGGCCAATGTAAATTTCCTTCAGCTCAACACAACACGTACAATATAAGTTTAACTTAGTGGGTGAAGACCCAGGCATGACGAATTATTCAAGCCAACACCGGTCAATTAATGGACAAATGCTATAATTATTAAACAAATAAATTCAAGTAGGGGGAGTGATACTAATGCTTTTACAACTCAATGAATTTATATCAACATGCTAATAGAATAGAATAAATTTGATTTTAAAATAAAATAAAATAAATGAATTGGTCAAATCACTGAATCAGCAAAAGACCAATCCACAGTAAAACATATGCACCTTTCATACTTCCATATGAACCCACCACAAAAAATATTTTTCAATAATCACTAATGAAACAATTTAAAGCAAGGTTTACCCATCTGGGTTCATCGTCTGCAATAAATAGATCCATTTAATTTCCCTCTTAGAGAGGTCCCTAACTCTATTAGATCCCCTCCATGATGGAAAAACCCTTTCTACACCCCAAAATTGAAGGGTGGAGGGATCTCTAGCATGATACAGTCTATAATGTTCTGAGATGCTGTGATACCTGAATACCTTTAAGATGTTCGCCACATGTTATCCAATTCTTACTTTAACTGCTTGCTGCCCGCCCACCGTCAAATGACGGCGGGGCAGTGCAGCTCTCGTTCTGGGATGCCTCATATGATGGCCTCCCAAAATGGCCTCTCTCACGTGCCCGCGGGGGTGCGCAGCGCAGCGATCTAGGACACGCCGCGACCCTGATCTCTGTAAAGAGCCACGTCAGCGGCTCTTTAACCATGTGATTGGCTGTGTCCAATCACACCCGTTAACATGTAAACAAGGAGATGCCGGTATTCGGCTCTCCTCGCCTCACACTGACAGAGTGTGAGGCGAGGAGAGCTGATCAGTGGCATCTCCTCACAGGGGGACATCTAGGGATGTAATCAGGGCACTGATCATCATATCAGTGCCACCTGGCCACATATCAGTGCCACCTATCAGTGCCCATAAGTGCGGCATATTAGTGCCTCCTTATAAGTGCCACCTCATCAGTGCCCATAAGTGCCACCTCATCAGTGCCTATAAGTGCCACCTCATCAATGCCCACCAGTTCAGCCTATCACTGCCCATCACTGCCACCTCATCAGTGCACATCAGTGAAGGCGAAAAATGACTTAGTTACAAAATTTACTGACAGAAAAAAAGTGAAAAACATTTTTTTTTCAAAAGTTTATTTTTTTTTGTAAAAAATAAAAAACCCAGCAGTGATTAAATACCATCAAAAGAAAGCTCTATTTTTGTGAAGAAAATGATAAAAAACGTGTTTGGGTACAGTGTAGCATGACCGCGCAATTGTCGTTCAAAGTGCGACAGCGCTGAAAGCTGAAAAATGGCTTGGGCAGGAAGGGGGTTAAGTGCCTGGTAGGTAAGTGGTTAAGGGTTTGTTTGCTACGTCCTACATACATCAGTACGCAAGGGCAGACCAATGCATAAACGACTTGGGTAGTGTCGCAGATTATGAGGTCAATGATATCATAATCTCAACCTGTATGGTTGGAATGGAAGGATGAACATCGTCTAACATTTTGCCTTGCATGATGACATGCCTTACATTTACCGCAGGCAATAAAACCCTTTTGACCAGGCCAAAACATTGGTCTGGTGGAAGGGTCCAGGATCTTGTGTACTACACTGTCACCAAAACTAGGAGCCCTCCTGTAAATGAATGATGGTTTCTCAGGCAATGCCAGTTTAAGTGACCGGTCCATCCTCAGAATATGCCAATGTTTAAAAAAGATATCCTCAATCTTTTTGTACTGGCAGTGGAAATCAGAAATGGAACACCACTGTTTATCATTCCCCCCGTCACTTGCACTCTACTCTCCAAGCATTGATCTCTAGGCATAGATAGATTCTTTGAATTTCGCGCTCAATCTGGTCATCCAAATATCCCTTTTGGACAAATGTATTCTTTATATGGCCAGATTGTTCCACAAAATCACTATCAAAGGTAAAATTAGTTCTGATGCACGTTAAATGACCTTTTGAGATGTTGCGCAACCAGGTAGGATGATGTCCACTTCTTATTGATGGAAAACTATTTCTATCCATAGGCTTAAAATACACCTTTGTAGCCAAATAATCTTTTTCCTTAAATATTGTCAAATCTAAAAAATGATTACTAGTGTTACTGAGTTGATAGTCAAATGTAATGTTATTCTCATTGTTATTGAACTGATCCATAAACTGATGCAGAGATTGCTCTGAACCTTTTGAAAAAAAATAATTGAACGTCAATGAACCTTCTGTAAAAAAGGAGCTCTGATTTAGGTCTACAAAAAAACAAATCTATCCTCCCACTCTGCCATAAATATATTGGCGAGACTGGGCGCAAACTTGGCTCCCATGGCGACATCATAGTTTTGACTGACGGTACCAAAAATAGTTATGCGATAAAGAAAAGTCAAGGCGCTTTTGTAAAAAAAAAAAATGTGCATGTGGCAAAACATCAGCCGCTACTAGATAAGTAGTCCTATCCTCACATAATTTAAGGTCTTTTAATGCTAATAATAAATCTTTTGTGTCTTTTAGATATGCTCTAGTTCTCAAAACACTTGGTTGTAAAAATGTATCTAGATATTCCCCTAATCTGGCTAATACTGACCCTATCCCATTAACAATGGGACGGGCAAGGGGGCAGGTAGCATTCCTATGGATTTTGGGTAGGGTGTATATTATAGCTATTCTACATATCCTAGGCACCAGATATTTTAGCTCTTTTTTATTTAACACATGTGTTTTATAACCCTAATCTACCAGATGTTTTAATTGACCTTTATATGCTAGAGTAGGATTATTTCTAAGTTTATTATAAGTGATTTCATCAGACAGCATATCTGTCATTTGTTAATGTTAGAATTCCTTATCCAAAATCACAGAACCTCCTCCCTTATCTGCCGGCCTAATGATAATCTCCTTACGAGTTTCAAGGGATTCTATACCTTCCCTAATGTGCCTCTGATTAACACATCTTTTGGGTGTGATTTGCTCCAAATCCTGTAATACCAAATTCTTGAATATTTCCACATAATGGTTACTCGGCATGGGGGGGATTGAAAGTGGATTTATTCCTTAACCCACTATCTATCCCAACATTGTTAATGTCAATCATACTAATAGAATTTAGAGGGTTATTGATAAAATATTTTTTAAGATTAACTTTCCTAATAAATGTATGCGTATCAATATATGTATTGAACTTATTGATAGCTCTCCAAGGAGCACATTTAAGACCTAGGTTCAATATATGCATTTCTTTTGGATCTAAGGTGGCTTTACTGAGATTGAAAATTCCTTGATTCTTCAGTCCCTTCTGCATTTTTTTGCATTGAAGTTTTCGGCCTGCTCTACAGCCTCTCCTTGTCTTGCAATTTCTACTCGTCTCCCTCTTTCTCCTTGGTGCACATAATTTAAAGGTCTGTGCCTTCCTCTCCCTCTTCTTCTCCCTCTTTCTAAAAAATAGGGATTGGTGATGTTATTATCATCATTCTGATCTTTATCATCAGAAAGAGGTTGGAAATAATTAGAAGTTGGTATTAGTTCAATGTTATTATAACCTCTACCATTTGGTGAAAATGTCCATGTATTGGCCCTAAAATCAGCTAAATCCCTAAAGAAATGTTTTAACTTTCTTTTTCTGTGTATCCGTATCAATTTTATCTAATTTTCTTTTTAATGTTTCATTAAACTCAATAGTTTGTGGTTTGTCCTTGATTGGTTCTATTTTAGACTGAAGGTCCTTAATTTTTAACTCTAAAAGTTCCATTTTCCTTTTTTTTCTTTATTTCTTTTCTTTTAAAATTAAATGTATTCTATTCTATTAGTATGTTGATATAAATTCATTGAGTTGTAAAAGCATTAATATCACTCCTCCTACCTTGTATTAAGTTTCTTAATATTGATAGCATTTGTCCATTAATTGACCGGTGTTGGATTGAATAAATCGCCATTACTGGGTCTTCACCTACTAAGTTAAACTTATATCTAGCAATTACAGGGTTAATTGCACATATGGATGAAGCTGCGGTAGATCTGTTGGTTGTTTTCACTCCGGTAGTTGGCCGCCCTGACAGATCTTAATGAGTGTCTATGCGATATTCTTCCATCAGTTGTGCAATAGTGCAGCTTGACTATTAAGAGAGTACTAAGAGGTATATGGAACAGACGGACAACATTGTACGTGATTACATGCACTTGATGTTGTGTTGAGCTGAAAGCAATTTCCATTGGCCAATTAGGAAGGAGGAGGCTATTTTAGCTTGGTTGCCATGCCATGTCACCACCCCCTGTAATGAAGTCGGAAGTGACTAAACGCGTTGGGGCGTGGCTACACGGCAACTGTATGCTAAGGCTGGGAAGGTGATCTGATGCCTAGCAAGTGGAGGAGCGGTGAGATTGCAGCACAGTGCCTCCCAGCATGTCTTGTATAATGTAACATGAAGGCTTGTCTTATTTGTATCTAATGTACGTGCAATATATCTTTTAATAAATTTACTACCTTAAGTGATTTTATACTATCGGAGGCTTTGTCTCTACTTTTATTCCTACATTATTCCTATAGTCAGGCATTTTAACTTAGTAGGGCGTATATCTTCAATTTAATTCCTGAGTGTATTTTGCCAAACACGAGAGTGAATGGCAACAGCATCTGGTGAGCCTGTTTCCTAAGGGAGCTGAACTCCCACTTACTGCGGGTGGAGGCATTGGTGTTATTATATCAGTTTTTTGCACTTTTCAAGAGGACTGTCATTTATGTTTTGTGTGGAATTACAAGATATGTTCACATTTTTTTTCATTTTATTCATGGACATTTATTTATGTTTACACTTATTTGGACACATTTATAGATGGTAATACATTTTTTGAGCGCTACTGTGAAAAAGTTATATATGTGTATTTTCATTTATTTATTTTTTCACCTGTTGGTGTATAATGAAACACTTATAATGCTAAAGCAAAGTAGGCTCACCAAATACATGTGCAAAATAAATAACAGCATGAAAGCCCAAGGAAAACTCATGAAGAAAAGTGCTCAGTGCAAAAATTCCATCATAAAATACATATGGGGAAAAATTGGGAATCACGTTAGTTAATAATATAAACCAACAACAATTGAACTAATCGAACAATTGAACTAATTGAACTAATCGATTATTGGTAACAATTACAGATGAATATGATATTTAATGAATTAAAAAATAATGCAACGGGGGCGCTCGTGAGCAGCGAACGAAGATGGCCGCATCCTAGCCTCGCTCCTCTCCGCCCGGACACATCGGCCCTGAAACATACCAAGTAAGAGGGTATCCCCGTCCCCCGCTATCACCCGCTGAGTCCCGCTGCTGCCGAGCATCCAGTGGAGCAAACGGCAATGCTCACCCGAGCATCCAGCTCCAGATCTGCGGACCGCACACTGCCTGGGGCCTCCCCGCCGGACGCCATGTTTGAAGCCCCGGCCTCAAGTCCGGACCCCTTCTCGCAGCTCTCATCTGAGGACCCTGAACGGTCTCCCGCTGTCAGCGGGGACCCGCTCCAGCAGCCATCATTGCGGGATGCTGATCTCCTCTCCCGTTTTAAGATTATGCTGCAGGCAGAGCTTTCTACAGCCACCACCAAGCTGGCTACCCACCTCACTAAAGAGATCAGGGAGCTTGGCTCCCGCACTAATGATCTGGAAGACAAGATGGATGCCGCTGCCACTGTTCTGGAAAACCACGAGCAGGACATCTCTGACATTAGGAAAGAACTGGATGTAGCCCTACTACGCCTAGAGGACTTTGAGAACAGGGCCCGCAGGGGTAATCTGCGCTTGAGGGGCATCCCCGAAACGGTCATGGATCTCACTTCCACTGCCACGGCCCTGTTCCAGGAGCTTGTCCCAGCCATCCCCATTGACAGGCTGGAATTCGACCGCATCCACCGGTCACTTGGCCCCAAGAAATCAGAGGGACCACCCCGTGACATCATTATAAAGTTCACCTACTACCGCACCAAGGAAACCCTCCTCCACGCGGCCCGGGACAAGTCCAATCTCATGTTCCAGGGATACCACTACCAAATTTTTGCGGACCTCTCCCAATCCACGATCGTGAAAAGGAGACAGATGAAGCCCTATACGTCAGCTCTCCAGTCTCATCAAATCCGGTACACGCTGACCTCGCCAGACGAAGCACAGTCCGTCCTGGACTCCCTCCAACTGCTACCATCTGGTAAAAGCACCCGAAGCCCAACTGGATCAACTTCCCCTCGGCCCTCTACCAACCTCCCGGGTCGCACATGGGAAAAGGTCAAGGGGCCAAGACGCTCTCCCCCCCCCGCTCCGACTGTGGCTGGCTCCCAGCGTTCTGACCCAGGATGACCTCTGAAACCGTGCATCTTGTCTCCCCCTTTGGTCCCCCGGACCTTTTTGTATTTTACCAACCATCTCCCGTAAGTGATGGTTGGACCGTACCCCCCCTTGATATTGGCTTTTGATTTACCCCGTTCACATACGCCCAATGATGGTCAAGCTTGGGTTGGGTTATGTGCCCTCCTCCCCATCACCTGCCTGCCTCGATTCAATCTGGTGGGGAGGACCCTGACGCCTCCCTCTCTTCACCCTTGTTAATGACTACCCTCTCCTTCTTTTACACACTTATTGGAACTCCCTGAGCTCTCCCGTTTGCTTTTGCACCCTGCCAGACTTAATTGTGTTGCTCCGGGACTTTCCGAACGCATTGGCATACTCCAAGTTATGCAGCACCTGACTCTTATTGCCGCTCACCACCCGAATTACCTCCTCAAGACCTCCACTCTGGACCTCCATGTCGTCTTACCATCAAACGCTCCATCGCACCTGAAACCCCACGGTTTTGTTTTATTTGAATTACTGGGTTCTTCCCTGTCCCCTTAAGCAGATGGTCTTGTAGATGCTTGATACCTGGGAGCCCACCGTGCTCCTTCCTCCCCTACTTCCCTTCCACCACCCCCGCTCCCCTTTTCCCCCTCTCTCCCTTCACTCCCCTCCTTCCCCCTCCTTTTTCCCCTCACCCCCCCCTTTCCCTTCCCTCTTTCCCTCCCCCTTCCTTTTCCCTCCCCCCCTTTTTTTTTTTTTTTCTTTTCCTCCCTTCCCTCCTTTTCCCCCCTCCCCCCCTTTCCCTCCCCCCCCCTTCCCCTCCCCCCCTCCCTCTCCTCTCCCCCCCTCCCTCTCCTCTCCCCCTCTCTTTCCCTCCCCCTGTCACTTGGAGTCCTGACCCCCCCCCTGCCTCCTGTATGCTCTTGCCTGAGCTATAACTGGCAATGTTTCTGCCCTTTAGCTCATCGGGGGTCTCCGGTGGCCCGTTCCCCGCTAGCGATGGCGGCTGGGGGTCGGCCCCGGGGACTTCTAGATGGACCCCATAACAGAGCCCCCTGGCCGGATGGCTGGGGATTAGCCTGACTGCATGAAGTACTTCACAAATGTTATTTACAAGTTATGGTTAATACGGTTTCCAGACAGTTCTGAATTACTTGTTTATTAAGTGCATAATCCCTGTGACTCATTTCCAGGTGGATAATTAATGTCTAGCCTCTAATACTAGTTTAGTTGGGCTCTCTGGGAGCCCGCCTCCTGGTGACAGTTGGGCCTGGGGGCGGGCTTCGGGGGACCCCCTGATAGACTTTAGGCCCGTTATCCCGGGCTGGATGATTGAGGCTTGGTCCCATTATATGACCCGAATCACAGAAGTTGCCTATTTCATTTTTGCTCTTTATTGAAATGTAATAAGTTTATGTTTAAAGTTCGACTGGTAATCCTTTATTGTAGCTCATTTTCGGATTGACAGAAATTTTCTTTTGGTTTACTCAACCGGTGATTCCCCCCTCTCTTCCCGGTACCCCCCTCTTCTTGCTAAACTTTGAGCCTTCCAGACCTAAAATGGTCATGTGTCCGGCGGTCGAGCCCCCCCACCTTTCACGCCTTGTCGAAGACGTGGTCCATGCCCACCGTGGCGTACTTAGTACGTTCGTACTGTTTTCGTGTTCTTTTTGTGTTTTTTTTTTCTTTCCCTTGTCCTGTCTCTTGCCTCTTGTCTTGCATGTTTCCTTGTCTTTCTCTTTTTTTCTTCCCTCAGGCTGGAAACCCACAAAAGTTGTTGACCAGGATCCCTACCGACCTTAACTGCAGCTGCTGGACAGCATCACGTGAGCTAACCCTCATCTCCTCATTATGACCCAACCCCCGTTGAAGTTTTATTCCCATAATATCCACGGATTTAATTCACCAGTAAAACGTTCCAAGGTATTTCATCACCTAAAATCTAGTTGCGTAGACGTAGTGTGCTTGCAAGAGACCAGGTTTTCCTCCTCTTCTGCCCCAAAATATGTTTCCTCTCACTTCCCTACATTTTTTCAGGCTTCCGCCCCCGAAAAGCAGAGGGGGGTTCTCATAGCCTTTAGACGCAATCTCCTATTTTCATGCTCCAAAGAAATAGCGGATCCAACCGGTAGATACTTGCTACTCCAGGGCACATTAAATGGCCAGAATGTAACCCTAGTTGGGTACTATGCCCCCAACCGCTTCCAACATAAATTTTTCTCCCACCTTCTCAAGGTCGTATCCCAACACAGCTCCGGGACCCTCGTTTTGATGGGTGACACAAACGTAGCTCTAGACTCCTCGGTGGACAGGAAATACTCGTCTGGATCCTCCCCCTCCCATGATTCGGTCGTGGAGGAACAGATGAGATCTCTTCTACAATCCCATGGCCTGGTGGATGCCTGGCGGGAGCTCCATCCACGCGACCGCGACTTCACCTACTACTCTAGCCCGCACGATAGCTTTTGTAGGATCGACCACGTTTTCATTCCTTTACGCCACATCTCTAATATCCACAAAATTACGATCCCCCCTTCCGTGTGGTCAGATCATGATCCCATTGTTTTCTCATTTACCCTCTCAGGTCTGACGCGCCCTACTTTTCAATGGCGATTGAATGACTCACTCCTTACAATGCAAGATGCCCTTCTTGAGATCCAGACACGACTCCAAACCTTCTTTAAGGAAAATGTAGGCTCCGTGTCCTCGCCCATCTCTCTTTGGGAGGCCCATAAGGCTACCATGAGAGGCCACTGCATACAACTGGCATCCTCCCGCAAACGCCACAAAGAAAAGCGGACCCGGGAACTTACAGTTCTTTTGGCCTCCGCGGATGCGGAGTGGAAATCCCACCCCTCACTAGCAAACAGGAAAGCTAGGGACACCCTAGCAGCCGAATTAGACTTGTTGGCCTCCGACCAAGCCGAAAAGGCCCTGCGGTGGACTAAACATAAATTTTATTCCTGCGCAAATAAACCGGGCGCAATACTGGCTAAAAAACTCAACGCTACATCTCACAGCCATAAGCCAATCCGCCTTCGGGCTGCCAACGGAGACCTCACTTCGGATCCGAGCAAAGTCACTGCAGCCCTGGCAGACTTCCTAGCCTCGCTTTATAGCAAACCTTCCCCCTTCCCTCTCAATCTCGCGGACAACTTCTTCCGTGATCTTCATCTACCGCCTCTCTCCTCAGCAGCCTGTGCGACTCTTAACGCTGACATTACTGAACTGGAGGTGGCTCAGGCCATCAAGGGTATTCGTGTTTCAAAAGCCCCGGGCCCAGATGGCTTCACCGGACTATACTATCGCAAACTCTCTCCCCTCTTGCTCCCCCACCTGACAGCCTACTTCAACAGCATGAAACAAGGTGCGCTGCCCTCCTCAGACTCTTTACGAGCTCATATCTCTATGATTCCTAAGACCACGGAGGAGGCTCACGAACCCCAGGCGTTTCGCCCAATTTCCCTATTAAATGAGGATGTGAAACTTTTGGGGAAAATCCTGTGCTTTCGCATTAACAAATATCTGCGCTCCTTGGTTCACAGAGACCAGGTGGGCTTCGTACCTGGCCGTCAGGCGGGGGACAATGTCCGGAAGGTTGTCCACTTAATCACCCTACTACAACAACGCAAAATCCCAGGCTTTCTTCTCTCTCTTGACATATATAAAGCTTTCGATACCCTCTCATGGGACTATCTACGCTACGTGCTACAACGTTGGGGCTTTGGCGACTCGATTCTGTCATGGTTGTCGGCCCTTTATTCAACCCCCTCTGCCTCCGTTCGTTATGCTGGTTGCCTCTCGCCCTCTTTTCCTATCTCCAGGGGAACGAGGCAGGGCTGCCCGCTATCCCCAGTCCTCTTTGTGCTTGCCCTCGAGCCGCTAGCAATTGCCCTTAGGGCAGACCCTAATATCACGGGCATCCCTTATGCAGGTGACAAATATAAATTGAATATGTTCGCTGGTGATGCCCTCTTGACCCTCACCAATCCCATCACCATCCTACCAAATCTCCAGGCCCTTCTAACACGCTTTTCAACCATCTCCGGCCTCCGTATTAACCCACACAAAACTACCGCTCTGAATGTAACTCTCCCAGACCCCCTAATCTTACACCTCCAATCTTCCTTTCCTTACCGCTGGGCAAGCTCTTCCCTAGACTATCTGGGCATCAAGCTGACCCCCTCTTACGCTTCCCTTTTCTCCGCCAACTACTACCCACTCTTACATACAATTACTACTCTCATGTCATCTTGGCGGTTCCCCTCCTTATCCTGGATCGGACGTATCCATGCGGTCAAGATGACCATCCTTCCGAAGATTCTTTATTTTTTCCGAACCCTTCCTGTCCAGGTCCCTGCCTTCTACCTGAGGCTGCTTCAGAACAGACTTCTCGCCTTTATCTGGGCACATAAACGCCCCAGGGTTTCCCGCTCTACGCTCTATGCTCATAGGTTACGGGGTGGGCTGGGCGTTCCGGACGTTGCAAAGTATTACCAAGCAGCCCAAATTTCCCAACTCTCCATGCTCCACGCCACTTCTGATATCCCCTTATGGGTTCTCCTGGAGGTACCCAATTGCGCGCCTGTCCCCATCTCCGCACTATTGTGGCTACCCCCTAAAATGCGACCACCTTCTGCCAGCCCCCCTATGATACACAGTCTGAAATTATGGGACTCGATACGATACTCGGGCAAGCTTATGTCCCCATTTTTACCGTTGCTTCCCCTCTTGAATAACCCTATGTTTCCACCTGGCCTAGAACAACCCCACATCTTCTCATGGTGGCCCACCCATGGGTTTTCCCTGGTTCGCCACTTTCTTCATACCCGTGCCTTCCCCACGTGGTCCTCATTTCGAGAGACCCATGAAGCTCCACCTGCCGAACTCTTCCGTTATATCCAACTACGACATTGGATAACTTCCCTTCGACGCCTGGGCTCCTTTCCGTACCAAATGACTGCCTTTGAGCACTCCTGCCAACATTGCCCAGGTGCTCGTGGCACCATTTCCATGATATACTCCTTACTAACTGCCGGCAACAATTCCACTACCCTTTCCTATACGCTAAAATGGGAACGCGACCTATCCCCCATAGATCTCGCAGATTGGAGTAAGGCCTGGTCCAGCATAGCAAAATGCTCCTTTAACACTGCCACGTTGGAGGTGGCCTATAAGGTCCTCCTGCGCTGGTATTGGGTTCCAGCCCGTATCGCCAAATCAAACCCATTATACAACGACAGATGCTTTAGGGGTTGCGGTCAACGAGGAGATGAACTGCACACGTGGTGGTCCTGCCCCCGTCTTATAGGCTTCTGGTCAAGGGTCTTTGGTCTACTTTCCTCCCTATTTCATGCTCCCTTCCGCAAAGACCCCAAATTTGCATTACTCCATTGCCCGCTCCCGGGCCTCTTTTCTCATCAACAAAAACTAGCTACATACCTGTTTATTGCCGCCAAACGAACAATAGCGAGGGCTTGGAAAAAACCCTCTGTCTCATTTGCAGAGGTGAAGAATTCCTTGACGACCCTCATGATTCACGAAAAAATGTCCAGCATCCTCCATGACTCCCATGCTAAATTCCTTAAGGTATGGGCCCCGTGGTGGTCCTACACACTCCCCAATCTAAATCCGACTAGTCTAGGTCTGTAGATCCAACTTGACCTAGACTCCAGCCTGAGGGACCTCTTTTTCCCCCTCCCATCCCGTCTTTTTCTGGGCCTCTCGTCCGCCGCTTTCTGTTCTATTCATGTATCTCTTCCTCCTTCCCCCTCTGTTGTTGTACATGTGTTCTTTTTCTCCCTGCTTTCCCCCTTTTTTTTTTTTTTCTTTCTTTTCTTCTCTTTTCTTTCCTCCCTTCCCATGCTTGTTTGTCTCCCCCTACCCTGTTTTGCGGACAACTCCGCTCACTTTTGTCCGCCTTAGCCCCTAGGCCTTACGGCTCGGGCATAGCGCACTGACCGCCGGCCCTAGCTGACAGGTTAATGTCAGATTGATATAATGCACTTAAAAATGTTCATTATGTGCTTTCATGTAAACCTTTTTCTTATGTTTCTGTACATATCCCCTGCGTGGGAACTCATTATCTGGGGTTTTCCCCCTTTTTTTTTTATATTTCAATAAAAAAACATTGTACCAGAAAAAATAATGCAACAAAAACTTGAAATGTAGCAGGGACATGCCTACATAGGCATGAGCTCCAGGTTTTGGCTGTTTGGAGATTCGGCCAACCGGTGGATTTAGTTATGTCTATATCCGGTCATCACCCAGGATGCAACACCACTCTTTTGTTTACATTTAGCAGCAGGACTGCACTGAGAAACATCATTGATTCATGGAAAAGGCCTCGGCTGGGTGTTAAGCCACAGGTCCTTCCCGACCCCTATAACAAAGGGTCCACCGGAGCTGGTAAGGGTTCTCTACAGCTAGTGGTGGATTCACAGGCGGTTTGGTGATGGATGATGGACAGTATTGAGTTTCAGCAGTGTTTTCAACACATCAATTTATTGTGGACATTTCACGTTTTTGTTGTATTATTTTTTAATTCACAAGTTTATCATATTCGTTTGTAATTTTTACCAATAATCAATTAGTTCAATTGTTTTTGGTTTATATTATTAACTAGCGTGATTCCCAATTTTTCCACTTTTGCTTGTGTTTGTTTGTGTTACACTAAGAACTGCTGCTAATTTCAAGTTTTTTGTATTAGAGGTTCATGTAGCGCGGTTATACACCATTTTATATATATATATATATATATATATATATATATATATATATATATATATATATATATATATATATATATATATATATTTATATATTTATATATATAGATATTAGGGATGAGCTTTGTGTTCGAGTCGAACATCGGCTGTTTGATCGTTCGCCGAATTGCGAACGATACAAATTTGTGTGGCGCGTCACGGCCCATAATTCACTGCGGCATCGCAGTGCATTGCTGGCTGATGATTGGCCAAGCATGCGGGTTATAGCCAGCCAATCACAGCGCCGTCTGTAGAGAGAGCTGTAATTGGCCAAAACCAGGGTGGCTTTGGCCAATTATGGCTCAGGGGTTTTAGTACACGCCCCACACTATATAAGTCTGCCTGCACGACGGCCCTGTGTAGTGTGTTCCAGCGTTGAGAGACAGAGACAGAGAGACAGTGTCATTTGATTTAAGCTAGATAGATTAGGCAGGACAGTCAGTGAGTTAGCTGCACTTACAGTGTATTGTGCATATATATGCATCCCAGGTGTTGTATATATATATATATATATATATATATATATATATATATATATATATATATACACTGTATTCAGTTTAGCTAGATCCGTTCCTGTTATTATCTTCCTACTGACAGGTAGGCTTGTGTTGTTACAGTATTTACAGCTACCTGAAGAAAATTGCTGGTGTTCTTCTGATCCTATTAGTACCACAGTCAGGCAGCTAGACTATTTACAGTTAGTGTAGTGCGTCCTCTTCACAGTGTTCAGCTAAAGCTACAAGTAAGTGTAGTGCAACCTCTGCACAGTGTTCAGCTAAAGCTACAAGTTAGTGTAGTGCGTCCTCTGAACAGTGTTCAACTAAAGCTACAAGTTAGTGTAGTGCACAGTGTTCAGCTAAAGCTACAAGTTAGTGTAGTGCGTCCTCCTCACAGTGTTCAGCTAAAGCTACAAGTTAGTGTAGTGCGACCTCTGCACAGTGTTCAGCTAAAGCTACAAGTTAGTGTAGTGTGTCCTCTGAACAGTGTTCAGCTAAAGCTACAAGTTAGTGTAGTGCACAGTGTTCAGCTAAAGCTACAAGTTAGTGTAGTGCGTTCTCCTCACAGTGTTCAGCTAAATCTACAAGTTAGTGTAGTGCGACCTCTGCACAGTGTTCAGCTAAAGCTACAAGTTAGTGTAGTGAGTCCTCTGAACAGTGTTCAGCTAAAGCTACAAGTTATTGTAGTGCATCCTCCTCACAGCGTTCAGCTAAAGCTACAAGTTAGTGTAGTGCGACATCTGCACAGTGTTCAGCTAAAGCTACAAGTTAGTGTAGTGTGTCCTCTGAACAGTGTTCAGCTAAAGCTACAAGTTAGTGTAGTGCACAGTGTTCAGCTAAAGCTACAAGTTAGTGTAGTGCGTCCTCCTCACAGTGTTCAGCTAAAGCTACAAGTTAGTGTAGTGCGTCCTCCTCACAGTGTTCAGCTAAAGCTACAGGATAGTGTAGTGCGACCTCTGCACAGTGTTCAGCTAAAGCTACAAGTTAGTGTAGTGTGTCCTCTGAACAGTGTTCAGCTAAAGCTACAAGTTAGTGTAGTGCACAGTGTTCAGCTAAAGCTACAAGTTGTGTAGTGCGTTCTCCTCACAGTGTTCAGCTAAATCTACAAGTTAGTGTAGTGCGACCTCTGCACAGTGTTCAGCTAAAGCTACAAGTTAGTGTAGTGAGTCCTCCTCACAGTGTTCAGCTAAAGCTACAAGTTAGTGTAGTGCATCCTCCTCACAGTGTTCAGCTAAAGCTACAAGTTAGTGTAGTGCGACCTCTGCACAGTGTTCAGCTAAAGCTACAAGTTAGTGTAGTGAGTCCTCTGAACAGTGTTCAGCTAAAGCTACAAGTTAGTGTAGTGCACAGTGTTCAGCTAAAGCTACAAGTTAGTGTAGTGCGTCCTCTGAACAGTGTTCAGCTAAAGCTAAAAAATTAGTGTAGTTTGACCTCTGCACAGTGTTCAGCTAAAGCTACAAGTTAGTGTAGTGCGACCTCTGAACAGTGTTCAGCTAAAGCTACAAGTAGCTTTAGCTGAACACTGTGCAGAGGTCGCACTACACTAACGTTAAAATAATGTAGCTGCCTGCGTTAGTGATAGGATCAGGAAAACACCACCAACCTTCTACAGGTAGCTTTAGCTGAACACTGTGCAAAGGTCGCACTGCACTAACGTGTAAATAATGTAGCTTCCTGAGGTAGTGATAGGATCAGGAAAACACCACCAACCTTCAACAGATAGCTCTAGCTGAACACTGTGCAGAGGACGCACTACATTAACGGTAAAATAATGTAGCTGCCTGCATTAGTGATAGGATCAGGAAAACACCACCAACCTTCTACAGGTAGCTTTAGCTGAACACTGTGCAGAGTTCGCACTACACTAACGTTAAAATAATGTAGCTGCCTGCGTTAGTGATAGGATCAGGAAAACACCACCAACCTTCTACAGGTAGCTTTAGCTGAACACTGTGCAGAGGTCGCACTACACCAACGTGTATATAATGTAGCTGCCTGTGGTAGTGATAGGATCAGGAAAACACCACCAACCTTCTACAGATAGCTTTAGCTGAACACTGTGCAGAGGATGCACTACACTAACGTTAAAATAATGTAGCTGCCTGCGTTAGTGATAGGATCAGGAAAACACCACCAACCTTCTACAGATAGCTTTAGCTGAACACTGTGCAGAGGATGCACTACACTAACGTGTAAATAATGTAGCTGCCTGCGGTAGTGATAGGATCAGGAAAACACCACCAACCTTCTACAGGTAGCTTTAGCTGAACACTGTGCAGAGGTCGCACTACACTAACTTGTAGCTTTAGCTGAACACTGTGCAGAGGATGCACTACACTAACGTTAAAATAATGTAGCTGCCTGCGTTAGTGATAGGATCAGGAAAACACCACCAACCTTCTACAGGTAGCTTTAGCTGAACACTGTGCAGAGGTCGCACTACACTAACGTGTAAATAATGTAGCTGCCTGCGGTAGTGATAGGATCAGGAAAACACCACCAACCTTCTACAGGTAGCTTTAGCTGAACACTGTGCAGAGGTCGCACTACACTAACTTGTAGCTTTAGCTGAACACTGTTCATAGGACGCACTACACTAACTTGTAGCTTTAGCTGAACACTGTTCAGAGGATGCACTACACTAACTTGTAGCGTTAGCTGAACACTGTGAGGAGGACGCACTACACTAACTTGTAACTTTAGCTGAACACTGTGCACTACACTAACTTGTAGCTTTAGCTAAACACTGTTCAGGACACACTACACTAACTTGTAGCTTTAGCTGAACACTGTGAGGAGGACGCACTGCACTAACTTGTAACTTTAGCTGAACACTGTGCACTACATTAACAGTGCACATTAACTACTATCACTACCTCAGGAAGCTACATTATTTACACGTTAGTGCAGTGCGACCTCTGCACAGTGTTCAGCTAAAGCTACCTGTAGAAGGTTGGTGGTGTTTTCCTGATCCTATTACTACCGCAGGCAGCTACATTATTTACACGTTAGTGTAGTGCGACCTCTGCACAGTGTTCAGCTAAAGCTACCTGTAGAAGGTTGGTGGTGTTTTCCTGATCCTATCACTAACGCAGGCAGCTACATTATTTTAACGTTAGTGTAGTGCATCCTCTGCACAGTGTTCAGCTAAAGCTACAAGTTAGTGTAGTGCAACCTCTGCACAGCGTTCAGCTAAAGCTACAAGTTAGTGTAGTGCGTCCTCTGAACAGTCTTCAGCTAAAGCTACAAGTTAGTGTAGTGCACAGTGTTCAGCTAAAGCTACAAGTTAGTGTAGTGCTTCCTCTGAACAGTGTTCAGCTAAAGCTACAAGTTAGTGTAGTGCACAGTGTTCAGCTAAAGCTACAAGTTAGTGTAGTGCGTCCTCTGAACAGTGTTCAGCTAAAGCTACAAGTTAGTGTAGTGCGTCCTCCTCACAGTGTTCAGCTAAAGCTACAAGTTAGTGTAGTGCAAAGTGTTCAGCTAAAGCTACAAGTGAGTGTAGTGCGTCCTCTGAACAGTGTTCAGCTAAAGCTACAACTTAGTGTAGTGCACAGTGTTCAGCTAAAGCTACAAGTTAGTGTAGTGCGTCCTCCTCACAGTGTTCAGCTAAAGCTACAAATTAGTGTAGTGCGTCCTCCTCACAGTGTTCAGCTAAAGCTACAAGTTAGTGTAGTGCGTCCTCTGAACAGTGTTCAGCTAAAGCTACAAGCTAATGTAGTGCACAGTGTTCAGCTAAAGTTACAAGTTAGTGCAGTGCGTCCTCCTCACAGTGTTCAGCTAAAGCTACAAGTTAGTGTAGTGTGTCCTGAACAGTGTTTAGCTAAAGCTACAAGTTAGTGTAGTGCACAGTGTTCAGCTAAAGTTACAAGTTAGTGTAGTGCGTCCTCCTCACAGTGTTCAGCTAACGCTACAAGTTAGTGTAGTGCATCCTCTGAACAGTGTTCAGCTAAAGCTACAAGTTAGTGTAGTGCGTCCTCCTCACAGTGTTCAGCTAAAGCTACAAGTTAGTGTAGTGCGTCCTCTGAACAGTCTTCAGCTAAAGCTACAAGTTAGTGTAGTGCACAGTGTTCAGCTAAAGCTACAAGTTAGTGTAGTGCTTCCTCTGAACAGTGTTCAGCTAAAGCTACAAGTTAGTGTAGTGCACAGTGTTCAGCTAAAGCTACAAGTTAGTGTAGTGCGTCCTCTGAACAGTGTTCAGCTAAAGCTACAAGTTAGTGTAGTGCGTCCTCCTCACAGTGTTCAGCTAAAGCTACAAGTTAGTGTAGTGCGACCTCTGCACAGTGTTCAGCTAAAGCTACAAGTTAGTGTAGTGCGTCCTCCTCACAGTGTTCAGCTAAAGCTACAAGTTAGTGTAGTGCAAAGTGTTCAGCTAAAGCTACAAGTGAGTGTAGTGCGTCCTCTGAACAGTGTTCAGCTAAAGCTACAACTTAGTGTAGTGCACAGTGTTCAGCTAAAGCTACAAGTTAGTGTAGTGCGTCCTCCTCACAGTGTTCAGCTAAAGCTACAAATTAGTGTAGTGCGTCCTCCTCACAGTGTTCAGCTAAAGCTACAAGTTAGTGTAGTGCGTCCTCTGAACAGTGTTCAGCTAAAGCTACAAGTTAATGTAGTGCACAGTGTTCAGCTAAAGTTACAAGTTAGTGCAGTGCATCCTCCTCACAGTGTTCAGCTAAAGCTACAAGTTAGTGTAGTGTGTCCTGAACAGTGTTTAGCTAAAGCTACAAGTTAGTGGAGTGCACAGTGTTCAGCTAAAGTTACAAGTTAGTGTAGTGCGTCCTCCTCACAGTGTTCAGCTAACGCTACAAGTTAGTGTAGTGCATCCTCTGAACAGTGATCAGCTAAAGCTACAAGTTAGTGTAGTGCGACCCCTGCACAGTGTTCAGCTAAAGCTACAAGTTAGTGTAGTGCGTCCTATGAACAGTGTTCAGCTAAAGCTACAAGTTAGTGTAGTGCGACCTCTGCACAGTGTTCAGCTAAAGCTACCTGTAGAAGGTTGGTGGTGTTTTCCTGATCCTATCACTACCGCAGGCAGCTACATTATTTACACGTTAGTGTAGTGCATCCTCTGCACAGTGTTCAGCTAAAGCTATCTGTAGAAGGTTGGTGGTGTTTTCCTGATCCTATCACTAACGCAGGCAGCTACATTATTTTAACGTTAGTGTAGTGCATCCTCTACACAGTGTTCAGCTAAAGCTACAAGTTAGTGTAGTGCAACCTCTGCACAGTGTTCAGCTAAAGCTACAAGTTAGTGTAGTGCGTCCTCTGAACAGTCTTCAGCTAAAGCTACAAGTTAGTGTAGTGCACAGTGTTCAGCTAAAGCTACAAGTTAGTGTAGTGCTTCCTCTGAACAGTGTTCAGCTAAAGCTACAAGTTAGTGTAGTGCGTCCTCCTCACAGTGTTCAGCTAAAGCTACAAGTTAGTGTAGTGCGACCTCTGCACAGTGTTCAGCTAAAGCTACAAGTTAGTGTAGTGCGTCCTCCTCACAGTGTTCAGCTAAAGCTACAAGTTAGTGTAGTGCAAAGTGTTCAGCTAAAGCTACAAGTGAGTGTAGTGCGTCCTCTGAACAGTGTTCAGCTAAATCTACAACTTAGTGTAGTGCACAGTGTTCAGCTAAAGCTACAAGTTAGTGTAGTGCGTCCTCCTCACAGTGTTCAGCTAAAGCTACAAATTAGTGTAGTGCGTCCTCCTCACAGTGTTCAGCTAAAGTTACAAGTTAGTGTAGTGCGTCCTCTGAACAGTGTTCAGCTAAAGCTACAAGTTAATGTAGTGCACAGTGTTCAGCTAAAGTTACAAGTTAGTGCAGTGCATCCTCCTCACAGTGTTCAGCTAAAGCTACAAGTTAGTGTAGTGTGTCCTGAACAGTGTTTAGCTAAAGCTACAAGTTAGTGGAGTGCACAGTGTTCAGCTAAAGTTACAAGTTAGTGTAGTGCGTCCTCCTCACAGTGTTCAGCTAACGCTACAAGTTAGTGTAGTGCATCCTCTGAACAGTGATCAGCTAAAGCTACAAGTTAGTGTAGTGCGACCCCTGCACAGTGTTCAGCTAAAGCTACAAGTTAGTGTAGTGCGTCCTATGAACAGTGTTCAGCTAAAGCTACAAGTTAGTGTAGTGCGACCTCTGCACAGTGTTCAGCTAAAGCTACCTGTAGAAGGTTGGTGGTGTTTTCCTGATCCTATCACTACCGCAGGCAGCTACATTATTTACACGTTAGTGTAGTGCATCCTCTGCACAGTGTTCAGCTAAAGCTATCTGTAGAAGGTTGGTGGTGTTTTCCTGATCCTATCACTAACGCAGGCAGCTACATTATTTTAACGTTAGTGTAGTGCATCCTCTACACAGTGTTCAGCTAAAGCTACAAGTTAGTGTAGTGCAACCTCTGCACAGTGTTCAGCTAAAGCTACAAGTTAGTGTAGTGCGTCCTCTGAACAGTCTTCAGCTAAAGCTACAAGTTAGTGTAGTGCACAGTGTTCAGCTAAAGCTACAAGTTAGTGTAGTGCTTCCTCTGAACAGTGTTCAGCTAAAGCTACAAGTTAGTGTAGTGCACAGTGTTCAGCTAAAGCTACAAGTTAGTGTAGTGCGTCCTCTGAACAGTGTTCAGCTAAAGCTACAAGTTAGTGTAGTGCGTCCTCCTCACAGTGTTCAGCTAAAGCTACAAGTTAGTGTAGTGCGACCTCTGCACAGTGTTCAGCTAAAGCTACAAGTTAGTGTAGTGCGTCCTCCTCACAGTGTTCAGCTAAAGCTACAAGTTAGTGTAGTGCAAAGTGTTCAGCTAAAGCTACAAGTGAGTGTAGTGCGTCCTCTGAACAGTGTTCAGCTAAAGCTACAACTTAGTGTAGTGCACAGTGTTCAGCTAAAGCTACAAGTTAGTGTAGTGCGTCCTCCTCACAGTGTTCAGCTAAAGCTACAAATTAGTGTAGTGCGTCCTCCTCACAGTGTTCAGCTAAAGCTACAAGTTAGTGTAGTGCGTCCTCTGAACAGTGTTCAGCTAAAGCTACAAGCTAATGTAGTGCACAGTGTTCAGCTAAAGTTACAAGTTAGTGCAGTGCGTCCTCTGAACAGTGTTCAGCTAAAGCTACAACTTAGTGTAGTGCACAGTGTTCAGCTAAAGCTACAAGTTAGTGTAGTGCGTCCTCCTCACAGTGTTCAGCTAAAGCTACAAATTAGTGTAGTGCGTCCTCCTCACAGTGTTCAGCTAAAGCTACAAGTTAGTGTAGTGCGTCCTCTGAACAGTGTTCAGCTAAAGCTACAAGCTAATGTAGTGCACAGTGTTCAGCTAAAGTTACAAGTTAGTGCAGTGCGTCCTCCTCACAGTGTTCAGCTAAAGCTACAAGTTAGTGTAGTGTGTCCTGAACAGTGTTTAGCTAAAGCTACAAGTTAGTGTAGTGCACAGTGTTCAGCTAAAGTTACAAGTTAGTGTAGTGCGTCCTCCTCACAGTGTTCAGCTAACGCTACAAGTTAGTGTAGTGCATCCTCCTCACAGTGTTCAGCTAAAGCTACAAGTTAGTGTAGTGCAACCTCTGCACAGTGTTCAGCTAAAGCTACAAGTTAGTGTAGTGCGTCCTCTGAACAGTCTTCAGCTAAAGCTACAAGTTAGTGTAGTGCACAGTGTTCAGCTAAAGCTACAAGTTAGTGTAGTGCTTCCTCTGAACAGTGTTCAGCTAAAGCTACAAGTTAGTGTAGTGCACAGTGTTCAGCTAAAGCTACAAGTTAGTGTAGTGCGTCCTCTGAACAGTGTTCAGCTAAAGCTACAAGTTAGTGTAGTGCGTCCTCCTCACAGTGTTCAGCTAAAGCTACAAGTTAGTGTAGTGCGACCTCTGCACAGTGTTCAGCTAAAGCTACAAGTTAGTGTAGTGCGTCCTCCTCACAGTGTTCAGCTAAAGCTACAAGTTAGTGTAGTGCAAAGTGTTCAGCTAAAGCTACAAGTGAGTGTAGTGCGTCCTCTGAACAGTGTTCAGCTAAAGCTACAACTTAGTGTAGTGCACAGTGTTCAGCTAAAGCTACAAGTTAGTGTAGTGCGTCCTCCTCACAGTGTTCAGCTAAAGCTACAAATTAGTGTAGTGCGTCCTCCTCACAGTGTTCAGCTAAAGCTACAAGTTAGTGTAGTGCGTCCTCTGAACAGTGTTCAGCTAAAGCTAAAAGTTAATGTAGTGCACAGTGTTCAGCTAAAGTTACAAGTTAGTGCAGTGCATCCTCCTCACAGTGTTCAGCTAAAGCTACAAGTTAGTGTAGTGTGTCCTGAACAGTGTTTAGCTAAAGCTACAAGTTAGTGGAGTGCACAGTGTTCAGCTAAAGTTACAAGTTAGTGTAGTGCGTCCTCCTCACAGTGTTCAGCTAACGCTACAAGTTAGTGTAGTGCATCCTCTGAACAGTGATCAGCTAAAGCTACAAGTTAGTGTAGTGCGACCCCTGCACAGTGTTCAGCTAAAGCTACAAGTTAGTGTAGTGCGTCCTATGAACAGTGTTCAGCTAAAGCTACAAGTTAGTGTAGTGCGACCTCTGCACAGTGTTCAGCTAAAGCTACCTGTAGAAGGTTGGTGGTGTTTTCCTGATCCTATCACTACCGCAGGCAGCTACATTATTTACACGTTAGTGTAGTGCATCCTCTGCACAGTGTTCAGCTAAAGCTATCTGTAGAAGGTTGGTGGTGTTTTCCTGATCCTATCACTAACGCAGGCAGCTACATTATTTTAACGTTAGTGTAGTGCATCCTCTACACAGTGTTCAGCTAAAGCTACAAGTTAGTGTAGTGCAACCTCTGCACAGTGTTCAGCTAAAGCTACAAGTTAGTGTAGTGCGTCCTCTGAACAGTCTTCAGCTAAAGCTACAAGTTAGTGTAGTGCACAGTGTTCAGCTAAAGCTACAAGTTAGTGTAGTGCTTCCTCTGAACAGTGTTCAGCAAAAGCTACAAGTTAGTGTAGTGCACAGTGTTCAGCTAAAGCTACAAGTTAGTGTAGTGCGTCCTCTGAACAGTGTTCAGCTAAAGCTACAAGTTAGTGTAGTGCGTCCTCCTCACAGTGTTCAGCTAAAGCTACAAGTTAGTGTAGTGCGACCTCTGCACAGTGTTCAGCTAAAGCTACAAGTTAGTGTAGTGCGTCCTCCTCACAGTGTTCAGCTAAAGCTACAAGTTAGTGTAGTGCAAAGTGTTCAGCTAAAGCTACAAGTGAGTGTAGTGCGTCCTCTGAACAGTGTTCAGCTAAAGCTACAACTTAGTGTAGTGCACAGTGTTCAGCTAAAGCTACAAGTTAGTGTAGTGCTTCCTCCTCACAGTGTTCAGCTAAAGCTACAAATTAGTGTAGTGCGTCCTCCTCACAGTGTTCAGCTAAAGCTACAAGTTAGTGTAGTGCGTCCTCTGAACAGTGTTCAGCTAAAGCTACAAGCTAATGTAGTGCACAGTGTTCAGCTAAAGTTACAAGTTAGTGCAGTGCGTCCTCCTCACAGTGTTCAGCTAAAGCTACAAGTTAGTGTAGTGTGTCCTGAACAGTGTTTAGCTAAAGCTACAAGTTAGTGTAGTGCACAGTGTTCAGCTAAAGTTACAAGTTAGTGTAGTGCGTCCTCCTCACAGTGTTCAGCTAACGCTACAAGTTAGTGTAGTGCATCCTCTGAACAGTGTTCAGCTAAAGCTACAAGTTAGTGTAGTGCGTCCTCCTCACAGTGTTCAGCTAAAGCTACAAGTTAGTGTAGTGCAACCTCTGCACAGTGTTCAGCTAAAGCTACAAGTTAGTGTAGTGCGTCCTCTGAACAGTCTTCAGCTAAAGCTACAAGTTAGTGTAGTGCACAGTGTTCAGCTAAAGCTACAAGTTAGTGTAGTGCTTCCTCTGAACAGTGTTCAGCTAAAGCTACAAGTTAGTGTAGTGCACAGTGTTCAGCTAAAGCTACAAGTTAGTGTAGTGCGTCCTCTGAACAGTGTTCAGCTAAAGCTACAAGTTAGTGTAGTGCGTCCTCCTCACAGTGTTCAGCTAAAGCTACAAGTTAGTGTAGTGCGACCTCTGCACAGTGTTCAGCTAAAGCTACAAGTTAGTGTAGTGCGTCCTCCTCACAGTGTTCAGCTAAAGCTACAAGTTAGTGTAGTGCAAAGTGTTCAGCTAAAGCTACAAGTGAGTGTAGTGCGTCCTCTGAACAGTGTTCAGCTAAAGCTACAACTTAGTGTAGTGCACAGTGTTCAGCTAAAGCTACAAGTTAGTGTAGTGCGTCCTCCTCACAGTGTTCAGCTAAAGCTACAAATTAGTGTAGTGCGTCCTCCTCACAGTGTTCAGCTAAAGCTACAAGTTAGTGTAGTGCGTCCTCTGAACAGTGTTCAGCTAAAGCTACAAGTTAATGTAGTGCACAGTGTTCAGCTAAAGTTACAAGTTAGTGCAGTGCATCCTCCTCACAGTGTTCAGCTAAAGCTACAAGTTAGTGTAGTGTGTCCTGAACAGTGTTTAGCTAAAGCTACAAGTTAGTGGAGTGCACAGTGTTCAGCTAAAGTTACAAGTTAGTGTAGTGCGTCCTCCTCACAGTGTTCAGCTAACGCTACAAGTTAGTGTAGTGCATCCTCTGAACAGTGATCAGCTAAAGCTACAAGTTAGTGTAGTGCGACCCCTGCACAGTGTTCAGCTAAAGCTACAAGTTAGTGTAGTGCGTCCTATGAACAGTGTTCAGCTAAAGCTACAAGTTAGTGTAGTGCGACCTCTGCACAGTGTTCAGCTAAAGCTACCTGTAGAAGGTTGGTGGTGTTTTCCTGATCCTATCACTACCGCAGGCAGCTACATTATTTACACGTTAGTGTAGTGCATCCTCTGCACAGTGTTCAGCTAAAGCTATCTGTAGAAGGTTGGTGGTGTTTTCCTGATCCTATCACTAACGCAGGCAGCTACATTATTTTAACGTTAGTGTAGTGCATCCTCTGCACAGTGTTCAGCTAAAGCTATCTGTAGAAGGTTGGTGGTGTTTTCCTGATCCTATCACTAATGCAGGCAGCTACATTATTTTAACGTTAGTGTAGTGCGACCTCTGCACAGTGTTCAGCTAAAGCTACCTGTAGAAGGTTGGTGGTGTTTTCCTGATCCTATCACTAACGCAGGCAGCTACATTATTTTAACGTTAGTGTAGTGCGACCTCTGCACAGTGTTCAGCTAAAGCTACCTGTAGAAGGTTGGTGGTGTTTTCCTGATCCTATCACTAATGCAGGCAGCTACATTATTTTACCGTTAATGTAGTGCGTCCTCTGCACAGTGTTCAGCTAGAGCTATCTGTTGAAGGTTGGTGGTGTTTTCCTGATCCTATCACTACCTCAGGAAGCTACATTATTTACACGTTAGTGCAGTGCGACCTCTGCACATTGTTCAGCTAAAGCTGCCTATAGAAGGTTGGTGATGTTTTCCTGATCCTATCACTACCGCAGGCAGCTACATTATTTACACATTAGTCTAGTGCGACCTCTGCACAGTGTTCAGCTAAAGCTACCTGTAGAAGGTTGGTGGCGTTTTCCTGATCCTATCACTACCGCAGGCAGCTACATTATTTTAATGTTGGTGTAGTGCGTCCTCTGCACAGTGTTCAGCTAAAGCTATCTGTAGAAGGTTGGTGGTGTTTTCCTGTTCCTATCACTACCACAGGCAGCGTTCAGCTAAAGCTACAAGTGAGTGTAGTGCGTCCTCTGAACAGTGTTCAGCTAAAACTACAACTTAGTGTAGTACACAGTGTTCAGCTAAAGCTACAAGTTAGTGTAGTGCGTCCTCCTCACAGTGTTCAGCTAAAGCTACAAATTAGTGTAGTGCGTCCTCCTCACAGTGTTCAGCTAAAGCTACAAGTTAGTGTAGTGCATCCTCTGAACAGTGTTCAGCTAAAGCTACAAGTTAATGTAGTGCACAGTGTTCAGCTAAAGTTACAAGTTAGTGTAGTGTGTCCTGAACAGTGTTCAGCTAAAGCTACAAGTTAGTGTAGTGCACAGTGTTCAGCTAAAGTTACAAGTTAGTGTAGTGCGTCCTCCTCACAGTGTTCAGCTAACGCTACAAGTTAGTGTAGTGCGTCCTCTGAACAGTGTTCAGCTAAAGCTACAAGTTAGTGTAGTGCGACCTCTGCACAGTGTTCAGCTAAAGCTATCTGTAGAAGGTTGGTGGTGTTTTCCTGATACTATCACTACCACAGGCAGCTACATTATTTACACGTTGGTGTAGTGCGACCTCTGCACAGTGTTCAGCTAAAGCTACCTCTAGAAGGTTGGTGGTGTTTTAATGATCCTATCGCTACCGCAGGCAGCTACATTATTTACACGTTAGTGTAGTGCGACCTCTGCACAGTGTTCAGCTAAAGCTACCTGTAGAAGGTTGGTGGTGTTTTCCTGATCCTATCACTAACTCAGGCAGCTACATTATTTTACCGTTAATGTAGTGCGTCCTCTGCACAGTGTTCAGCTAAAGCTATTTGTAGAAGGTTGGTGGTGTTTTCCTGATCCTATCACTACCACAGGCAGCTACATTATTTACACATTAGTCTAGTGCGACCTCTGCACAGTGTTCAGCTAAAGCTACCTGTAGAAGGTTGGTGGCATTTTCCTGATCCTATCACTACCGCAGGCAGCTAAATTATTTTAATGTTGGTGTAGTGCGTCCTCTGCACAGTGTTCAGCTAAAGCTACAAGTTAGTGTAGTGTGACCTCTGCACAGTGTTCATCTAAAGCTACCTGTAGAAGATTGGTGGTGTTCTCATACTACAGGCAGGCAGTTGATTTTGCTAGCTGCAGTATCAATATATATATATATATATATATATATATATATATATATATATATATCCCAGCTTAGTGCAGCTACATCTCACTGCAGGCCATTAGTATGTCTGGAAGGCCAACAAGGAGAGGCAGTCATAAGCCAATAAAAGAGGGCAAGCAGGCTCTGTGTCTAGAGGCAACAGTGCTGGTCGTGGAGACGGTGCATTCTCATCAGCACGTGGCCGTGGGACACGCTTGGCTTTTTTTCGGCAGCTGTCCGTGTTTAGCCGCAACATGCGGAAGACTTGGTCGAGTGGATGACCAAGCCGTCCTCATCCTCCTCATCCTCTCTCACCCATGCTCAGGGTACTTTTTCTGGCAAAGCAGCTGCCAACGCGGCCTCTTCCCTCGGCTCAATGGCATCAGTGACTCCTTCCCTAGCCCCACCATGTCCTCCTGAGGAGTCCCTCGAACTGTTTGACCACAGTGTTGGGTACATGCTCCAGGAAGATGCCCAGCGTTTAGAAGGCTCTGATGGTGATACTGAGCTAGATGAAGGCAGTAACGTGAGCACGGACAGAGGGGCTGCCCAAGAAGGACAGCAATCTGGCAGTCATGCTCCCCCTGCTGCAGCATACTGCCAGGTTTGCTCCAGTGATGAGGAGGGAGGGGATAATGAGGTCACTGACTTAACGTGGGTGCCTGATAGGAGAGAGGAGGAGGCACATCACCAACGAGGCAGGATGCCCTCCAGGGGTCAGCCTAAGGGCAGCACACTGACTGCATCACACCACAAAGCTCCGCATGTGCAGGGCGCTGCTGTCTCTGCACGTTATTCCAAAAGTTCTTTGGTGTGGGCCTTTTTTGAGACGAGTGCATCAAATCGCACCGCTGCTATTTGCAACATATGTCTCAAGCTTATCTCGCGTGGCCAAAACATCTCCCACTTGGGCACCACATGCTTGACCAGACATATGTTGACCTGCCATGCAGTTCGTTGGCAAGCGTATCTAAAAGACCCACACCAAAGAACAAAGAGGACCTCTCCTTGCTCCTCATCAGCTGAGATCTCCAACCCCACTATACCTTCAGTCCTCTCTGAGACCTGCACTGAGAGGAATGAAGGTGTAGAATTAGGTGTGTCACAGCCAAGTACTTGTGGGCAATCTGCTTTTGGTACACCGACGTCAAATTGTACCAGGCAAATTTCCCTGCCCCAGCTGCTGCACCGCTGAAAGAAGTTCGCTCCCAGCCATCCATATGCCCAGCGGTTGAATGCTAGCTTGGCAAAATTGCTAGCACTTCAACTGCTACCTTTTCAGTTGGTAGACTCTGCCCCCTTCTGTCAGTTTGTGGAATGTGTGGTTCCTCAGTGGCAGGTACCCAAACGCCACTTTTTCTCACAGAAGGCGATTCCGGCTCTCTACCAGCATGTGGAAGGCAATGTCCATGCCTCGCTGGACAGGGCAGTCAGCGGTAAGGTGCATATTACTTCTGACTCATGGTCCAGCAGGCATGGACAGGGACGTTACCTAAGTTTCAGGGTGCATTGGGTGACTCCGCTGGCAGCTGGGAAGGATGCAGAACAAGGTGCAGTAGTGTTGGAGGTCGTTCCGCCACCACGCCTCCAAAATGCCACTACTAATGATTCTGACAAACCTCTCTCCTCCACCCCCTCCTCTTCTTCTTCCTCCATGGCCTCTTCCTGTGCGTTGTCCTCAGAACCAGCGGTGCTCTGTAGGTGTTTAAGGGGCTACTCAAGTAAGCAGGCCAAAAGATGCCATGCGGTGCTTGAGCTGGTGTGCTTGGGGGACAGGAGCCACACTGGGGCAGAGGTTCTGTCAGTCAGAAGGGGCAGGTTCAGAGGTGGTTGATGCCACGCCAACTTAAGGCAGGAATGGTGGTTTGCGACAATGGCACCCAATTCCTCTGTGCCCTCCGACAGGGACAAATGACCCATGTGCCCTGTTTGGCTCAATCTTAACTTGGTGGTGCAGCAGTTCTTGCGCAGGTATCCGGGCTTACAGGATGCCCTGAGGTTGGCCAGGAAAGTCTGTGTGCATTTCCGCTGGTCATATAATGCCAGTGCTCAGCTGGCAGACCTCCAAAAGGAATTTAACCTGCCCAAGAACTAATCTGTGACATGCCCACCAGGTGGAACTCAACGTTGGCCATGCTGCAGTGGCTGCACACGCAGCAGAGGGCCATCAATGAGTACCTGTGTGACTATGGCATCAGGACAGGGCCAATTAGCTTGTTTTTTTTTCCCCATGCCAGTGGGCCATGATCAGGGATGCATGCACTGTCCTATCACCATTTGAGGAGGCCACAAGGATGGTGAGCAGTGACAGTGCATGCATCAGTGACACTGTCCCCCTTGTCCACCTGTTGGAGCACACGCTGCGTGGAATAATGGACAGGGCACTTGAAGCAGAACAGAGGCAGGAAGAGGAGGACTTCCTTAGCTCTCAAGGCCCCCTTTATCCAGACAGTGTTCCTGCGTGCCCGCCGATCATACAGGAAGAGGACGAGGAGGAGGATTGTGTCAGTATGTAGGTGGAGCCTGGCACTCAGCATCAGCAGCAGTCTTTAAGGGATCATTTACAGTCCCAAGAAACACATGGACTTGTACGTGACTGGGAGGAGGTGGCTGCGGATCATGTCGTCCTTTGTGACCGAATGCCTCAGCAAACCTACGCTGCATGGCCTCCCTGATCCTGCAAAGCCTGCGGAAGGATCCTCGTATTTGTGGTATCAAGGAGAAGGACCAATACTGGCTGGCAACCATCCTTGAGCCACGTTACAAGGGTAAGGTTGCGGACCTTACCTTGCCGTCGCAGAGGGAGCAGAGGATGAAACATCTTCGGGAGGCCTTGCAGAAAGGTCTGTGCAACGCTTTCCCAGAGACTGGGAGGTTACAAACTCCTGTTTCTGGACAACGTGTTGCTGAGGCTTCGGTCAGTCAAAGAAGGTTTGGTGGAGAAGGTGGCCGTCTGTCCCGATACGTTCAGGCAATTTTTTAGCCTGCAGCCCCAAGGTATGATCGGTTCCAGCAACCATCGCCAGCGCCTGTTTTACATGGTGCAGGAATACCTAGGGGCAAGATCTGACTTGGACACCTTTCCCACCGAAAATCCTCTGGGTTACTGGGTCTTGAGGGTGGATCACTGGCCAGAGCTTGCACAGTATGCAATTGAGCTACTGGCCTGTCCTGCATCCAGCGTTCTTTTGGAACGCACATTCAGTGCTGCTGGAGGCTTTGTAACCAATCACAGGGTACGTCTGTCCATCGACTCGGTCCATCGACTGACCTTCATAAAAATGAATCAGTCTTGGATCACCACCAGCTACCATGCACCCGATGCTGCTGTAACCGAATACATTTTTTTGAAATGTCAGATCCCTTCAAAGACTGCCTATGCTGATGCTGAGTGACTATCCTGTTATACTGAGTAATTATCCTCTTCCTCCTCAATGATCATGATGATAGCTTGTAAGAACATTTTTGGTTCTGGGTGCCGCCAGTCCCGCCACCAGTGCCTAAGGCCCAATTTTTCAGCCCCTGTTTAACAGGGGCATATAATTACAATTTTTCATGCAATTCTTTGCAGCAGGGCTAGTTCCTGAGCTCCAACTAGAGTATCTGTGAGGGGTTGCAGTGTTGTGGCACCAGCACCAGTGCCTAAGGCCCAATTTTTCAGCCCCTGTTTAACAGGGGCATGTAATTACAATTTTTGATGCAATTCTTTGCAGCAGGGCTAGTTCCTGCGCTCCAACTAGAGTATCTGTGAGGGGTTCCAGTGTTGTGGCACCAGCATTAGTGCCTAAGGCCCAATTTTTCAGCCCCTGTTCAACAGGGACATGTAATTAGAATTCTTGATCTAATATTTCACAGCAGGGCCCGTTTCTGCGCCCACCAAGAGTATCTGTGAGGACTTACAGTGTTGTGGCACCACCACCACCACTAAAGGCCCAATTTTTCTGCCCCTGTTCAACAGGCGCATGTAATTACAATTCTTGATCTAATATTTCACAGCAGGGCCTGTGAGGGCTTGCAGTGTTGTGGCCACAACACCTAAGGCCCAAATTTCTGCTGAGTATATAGGGCAGGCCCCTACTTTCCAAACATCCAACTTACAAACGACTCCTACTTGCAAACAGAAGGAGACAACAGGAAGTGAGATGAAATCTACCCCTAGGAAGGGAAATTCTCTCCTGTAAGAGTTAATATGGGAAAAACTTTTCTCCTTTCCACTGATGCTTTATCACCAATCCTTGTTTCACAAAAAAACCCAAATTTTCAAAAAACATTTGTCATTGGGACAAAAAGTGAGGTCAAATCTTCTGAAGAAGAGCACAGACAGCTATAAATGTCACAGGGGTGATAACCCTTCCCTATGTTTTCCAAAAAGCTTAAAATCGATTTTTTGGCTGTAGCTAAACACGTTAAAAATGTACCAGTTCAAAATTACAAACAGATTCTACTTAACAACAAACCTACAGTCCCTGTCTTGTTTGCACTGCCTGTATACTGCTGTTCAGAGTATATAGGGCCTGGGGGCCCCACACCTTTCCTTTTTTAATTTGGGTGCGGGGTTCTCCTTAATATCCATACAAGACCCAAAGGGCCTGGTAATGGACTGGTGGATACCCATGCCGTTTGTCTCACTGATTTTCATCCATATTGCCAGGACCCGATATTACATTAAAGCCGCAAGCAGTTTTAAATGACTTTTTTTCCTTTAAAAATGACATTTTGTGCAGGGACTGTTCTAAGCACGGGAAACACGCGCCACTTTACAGGCATACTATAGACACCCCCCAGGTATGATATTTAAAGGAATATTTCTTTTTTTTTTTTTTTTACTGTAAGCATCATTAAAATCACTGCTCCCGAAAAAACGGCCGTTTTTAAAAGTTTTTTTTGCATTGATACATGTCCCCTGGGGCAGGACCCGGGTCCCCAAACTGTTTTTAGGACAATACCATGCAAATTAGCCTTTAAAATGAGCACTTTTGGTTTCGAACATTCAAGTCCTATAGACGTCAATGGGGTTCTAACGGTCTTGCAAATTTTCGGTCCGTTCGCAGGTTCTGGTGCGAACCGAACTGGGGGGTGTTCGGCTCATCCCTAATATATATATATATATATATATATATATATATAGCTTAGTCCGTAGGGTTCAATATTGAGTTGGTCCACCTTTTGCAGCTATAACAGCTTCTACTCTTCTGGGAAGGCTGTCCACAAGGTTTAGGAGTGTGTCTATGGGAATGTTTGACCATTCTTCCAGGGGCGCATTTGTGATGTCAGGCACTGATGTTGGACGAGAAGGCCTGGCTCCCAGTTTCTGCTCTAAATCATCCCAAAGGTGTTCAATCAAATTGAAGTCAGGACTCTATGCAGGCCAGTTAAGTTCCTCCACCCTAAAACTCACTCATCCATGTCTTTATGGCCCTTGCTTTGTGCAGTGGAGTGCAGTCATGTTCGATCAGGAAGGGGCCATCCCCAAACTTTTCCCACAAAGTTGGGAGCATGAAATTGTCCAAAATGTACTAGTATGCTAATGCCTTAAGAGTTGCCTTCACTGAAACTAAGGGGCCAAGCCCAACCCCTGAAAAACAACCCCACACTATAATCCTCCCTCCACCAAATGATTTGGAGGAGTACCCCAATACTTTTGGCAATATAGTGTGAATGAGCGAGTTTGAGGTGGAAGAACTTGACTTGCCTGCACCTCAACCCGATAGAACACCTTTGGGATGAATTAGACCAGAGACTGCAAGCCAGACCTTCTCATCCAACATCAGTGCCTGACCTCAGAAATGCGCTTCTGGAAGAACGGTCAAACATTTCTATAGGCACACTCCTAAACCTTGTGGACACCCTTCCCAGAAGAGTTTATTTATTTCAGGTACTTATATAGTGCCGTCAACTTACGCATCGCTTTACATATGCATTGTACATTCACGAAACGAAATGCATCGGGTGGAGCTACTGCGGTCACACCTGCTGGAGTGCTGATTGTGCTTCTCTGTATCTCTTGCAAATTTTTGCCTGATTTTTGTACGTAGTTCTGATTATATTAAATGCTGGAATTTTACATTACTACACTATGGGGGTTATTTACGAAAGGCAAATCCACTTTGCACTGCAAGTGCACTTGAAAGTGCACTTTGAAGTGCAGTCGCTCTAAATCTAAGGGGTAGATCTGAAATGAGTGGAAGCTCTGCTTATTTTATAATCCAATCATGTGCAAGCTAAAATGCTGCTTTTTATTTTCTATACACCTACTTGAAAGTGCACTTGGAAGTGCAGTGGCTCTAAATCTAAGGGGTAGATCTGAAATGAGTAGAAGCTCTGCTAATTTTATCATTCAATCATGTGCAAGCTAAAATGCTTTTTTTTATTTTCTATACATGTCCCCCTCGGATCTACAGCGACTTTACCTCCAAGTGCACTTGCAGTGCAAAGTGGATTTTCCTTTAGTAAATACCCCCCTATGAATCCTTTCCTTGCCTTTATCCCTTCCTGAGTATATCTGTGGATCATCCTGGTTATCTGGAGAATGCTTCTCTAAGATTTGGATTATGCCATCCATCCCAATGGGATATCTCCCAAAAGTACAGCCAGACCTCCATCTTGGAAGTGTTACCTGCTGGTAAGCAGCTTGTGAGTGGGTTGTGGGTGTAGAGTGCTGCTCTTTCACGTTGGATCACTGGAACTTGGGCGTTTTATATATATATATATATATATATATATATATATATATATATATATATATATGTACTGTATATATTATGATGGACTTTTTGCACTGAGCACTTTTCTTCACAAGGAGTTTTTTTTGGACTTTCATACTGTTAATACTTTTGCACTTGTATTTGATGAGCCTACTTTGCTTTAGCATTAGCATTTTAAGTGTTTCATTATTTGTATAATTTTGGTGTGAAATATTTAATCACTAGCACTTTATTTAATAGCCCAACAGATTTTTTTCTTTTTATTGGCAATAATATTAAAGTAGACATGACCTCAAAAAGGTGAAGATTTGCTTTCCTAAAATGTTAATTGTGCCTAAGCAGCACCCTGAAAAATGTACCTTTTGTTTTGAATTTAAATTCTAGAAAACATGATTCCTGGTATTTGAGGGTGCCTAGGACTTCCAGGCTCTACAGAAAAAAATGACTGACTACTAAGCAAGGTACCAGAGGAAGAGACAAAATCTTGTCCTAGATGGCTCCAGTATAGGCCCAGGATTTCTTCATCACACTGCTTTGAACAGTCAGGGGCCAAAAAAGAAGACACTGAGAAGACCAGAAGACCTTAAAAAAAGATCCAGAAAGAACCAGAAGACACCAAAGAAAAGGACCAAGCAAAAGAAGAACCAGAAGAAGACAAACTGGAAGAAGAAAGCTTCCAATTAAAAACAGGGTCATATTGAAGCAAAAAACGTGTGGTGTAAAATGAAGGGGGCAAGGTTTGACTCCAGAAACACAAAGGCTTTTTTGTACAATCTTCTGCTTGATTTTACATTGGACTATACTTGTATCTGGACTCATGGTGGATCAATGGTGTGGTGCTTAAATCTCAGATCTGCTTTTTTGCATCACAAACCAAGATGATTGTGGGAATCCTTTGTTATGTAAAAGCCGCCTGCCCTAGGTCAAGACACCTTGCACACATATCACCTCAATTAATAACAGGCATATCCCAGGAAACCAGCACAACAGAGAAAATATATCATGCTTGCATTTTTTGGGGACAGCTTCCTCAGTTCATATTACTGCATGGATCAGATGATTTTAGAAACAAAAGGTTTTTATCAGTTTGAAGTGTCAACAACATTTTTTGCATGGGCTGTGCTCCTGAATATTTCCTGCTTCATGCTGTGAAAAGGCTAATCTAATTATTAAATTAGACTTTTAATGGTTACATTTTCATTTCATATGGCAAACAAAATCTACTCCAAAAAGATATGAATGCGTTTGTAAAAATGATAATAAGATATAATAACAAAAAATGACTCATCCATCTTAATAAATTGAGCCCACAGTAGATCTAGTTTCAAAAGTAATATTCTGTATATTTTTGTGTAAATCTATGGATTTCAATAAATAATACCTGGTGATCCTGCCATGAAATTTCCTGTTCAGGGTAACAATATGTCTCTGTTTCCCAACAGTGCTTCTGCATTGCCACCCTGTTAGACAGATTTCTGGTGGAGACTACAAATGTCTGGCTTAACGCACATTATGCAGTGCACAAGGTAGGAAGAGGCTACATGAAATCATCAGCAAAGATATGCAAGAAAAAAGAATGAAAACAAGAAGAATTGTATGTAAAAAATGGCAGTTGTTTATGGTACACAGTGATCTGGCAAATTAAATGTTACTCAGTTAAGTTTTACATCTACTTTACACTTACTACTTATTTACATATACTGTGAATGCTGTAAAGTGTTACTTTATTCTTAAGAAAAAACTTGTTTCCTAAATTATCATTTTTCTGTATGGATAATAAGTAATAAATTATGTACAACTTTTCTTTCTCTGAAAACATGTTTTTTCTGTATCCAAGGAATCAACAGGTACCATTGTAACTGGATTAACTTACAATAGACAGAATCAGTCAAAAGACAGGGACCATGCTGCTGCAGTTAAGAAGAAGCTGGAGCCCATGCCCCTGTTATGAATGCCTTGTTGCCATAATCGCCATTTCAAATCAAGGTAATTTGCAGGTCCCTGAAGAAAGTCTGATTTAGTAATAAAAAAAATCCCTCGCCCCTGATGTCTTTATTCCAGCAACTGCCATCTAATTGTGACTGCACCCATTATAGGGAATAATTTTCGCTTAGTTAAAAAAGATAACACACAGGGAAGGGAGGGGGGAATCGAGAACATTTTTCTGGTTTTGTTCAGTCCTCATTCACTCTCCATTCAATGGTTTGCATTTCACAGATGCAATTATTATGCTGGGAGGTCAAGTATTACCGAGCATCTTGTATTACGGTGTGCATGCTAAGTAATTCACTCTGCAAATTGACCCTTCAGTGTGCTGCATAATGCTGTAAAAACCCAACTAAAATGCAGGACAATTAGCAATACTTTTACTCTGCGGCAACAATGGCAGCAGCCGTGCAAGGTGATTGCATTTACAGTGGTGCTTTTCATTTTTAAATGGGTCCTTCCTTGCTTCTCCTGAATACGACACAGCATTTATAAACAGCAGCCATTGCTATCTTTCCAAAGCTTAATTATGAAGGAATTCAGCGGCAAAACTATGAAGCCGCAATTAAGATGATATTCTATAATATAAAAAAAGGGAGCTATTGCATCGGTTTCAAGGCCTTTTAGGTAAGAAAGGTTGGTTTTCTATTTTAACTCATGTATCTGTCACAAGGGTTATCATACCTCTACAGAGTCAACAGAAAAATCCATTATGAAGAAGACAGAAATGGAGATAACTGTAACACACCTATAAGGGTTAGCTTGGATACATATTTGGGTACAGCTCTTACCTGAATCTGGAAACCCTGGAAATCCTGTGACACAGTGAAACAAAAAATGTGCAGCTTTATTTAGTGATGGCTGCATGCTGAAAATAAGAAAAATGGTTAGCTTTAAAATGTGCCACTTTGAAGAATGTCTATTCTAAGCCAGCTTGGTTTATACAATGGACCCTACTATAAGCCAATCGTCTGTATTTATTATTAGGGATGAGCCGAACACCCCCTGGTTCGGTTTGCAGCAGAACATGCAAACAGGCAAACAATTTGTTCGAACACGCGAACACCGTTAAAGTCTATGGGACACGAACGTGTAAAATCAAAAGTTCTAATTTTAAAGGCTTATATGCAAGTTATTGCCATAAAAAGTGTTTGTGGACTCAGGTCCTGCCCCAGGGGACATGTATCAATTCAAAAAAAGTTTTAAAAACTGCAATTTTTTCGGGAGCAGTGATTTTGATGACGCTTAAAGTGAAACAAGAAAAATTAAATATTCCTTTAAATATCATGCCTGGGAGGTGTCCCTAGTATGCCTATAAACTAGCGCATCTTTCCCATGTTTATAACAGTGCCACAACAAAATTAAGTTTCTAAAGGAAAAAATTTCATTCAAATCTGCTCGCGGCTTTAATGTATTGTCAGATCCTGGCAATATAGATAAAAATACCAAAAATACCAAAAATAAATAGAGTGGATACCACCCCCAAAATCCATACCAGGCCCTTCAGGTCTGGTATGGATATTAAGAGGAACCCCGCACCCAAATTTTAAACAAAATGCCGTGGGTCCCCCCCCAGGCCCCCAGGCACTACATACTCTGAACAGCAGTATATATACTATACAGCCTGCCCTATATACTCTGCAGAAAATTGGGCCTTGGGCGTTGGTGTTTCCAGAACACTGTTACTCTTGTTGGGCACAGGAACCGGCCCTGCTGTTAAATATTATATCAAAAATTGTAATTACATGCCCCTGTTAAACAGGGGCAGAAAAATTGGGCCTTTGGTGGTAGTGGTGGTGCCACAACACTGTAAGCCCTCACAGTTACTCTTGTTGGCCGCAGGAATGGGCCCTGCTGTGAAATATTAGATCAAAAATTGTAATTACATGCCCCTGTTAAACAGGGGCAGAAAAATTGGGCCTTGGGTGGTGGTGGTGGTGTCACAACACTGTAACCCATCACAAATATTCTTGTTGGGCGCAGGAACGGGCCCTGCTGTGAAATATTAGATCAAAAATTGTAATTACATTCCCCTGTTAAACAGGGGCAGAAAAATTGGGCCTTGGGTGGTGGTGGTGGTGGTGGTGTCACAACACTGTAACCCATCACAAATACTCTTGTTGGGTGCAGGAATGGGCCCTGCTGTGAAATATTAGATCAAAAATTGTAATTACATGCCCCTGTTAAACAGGGGCAGAAAAATTGGGCCTTGGGTGGTGGTGGTGGTGCCCTAGACCAAAAATATTTTCTCAAAGCTAGCATCATCCAGATTGTGGAGGATTGATAGCTGCTTATCCAAGACTGATTCATTTTTATGAATGCAAGAAAAAGAGGGTTTGGGACTTAATGAGGTAGATCTAGCATGGCTAAAAGATGAGTCAATGTAACAAGACATGTTTTATTCATTAAAAAACATGACATGGCAATATGAGTACATACATAGTAAATAAGCATAACAATCACATATTATTGACCAGATATTCATAAAAACAATCATAGCAACTTGGAGTTGACATATTGAGGTATCGGACAATTGTCCATAGTAAAGAATCACTTGAAAAGCTGCATGGTGGGGTAGCTTGGGAGTGGATGAAATAAAACCATCTCAAAAGAAAATTGGTGCATCAAAATTGGCCCGACGCACGTTTCATGGTTTCCTACCACATCATCAGGGGCGACTGCACCAATGTCAGTAAAAAAGCATAAATAAACTATATGGTCCAAAGTTACACCCAAACACAAGGGAGACTATATATGTAATGGAGGGGAGAAATGAACTCATCCCACTAAGTACTTAGATGTCAATTAAGTCTAGATCATGTGAACATGAAAACTGGTGGCTGCTTGAAATGTTCATCCCAGGAGCTGAGGAATTGGCCCGCAGGAAAGCCGAACGCACACAATGATCCCTAGAGAAATGGACACAAGTGGTCAAAAAGAAAACCATTTGGGCTCCAATTCTGTAAAAGTGAATAAATCACGGCGCCCTCTCTGGGCATCCTGTTGCTGGCATAAGTGGGATTTCAGTCGTGGCCAGCACATGGGGAGCTTTGTCTAACAGTCATGGGCGGCTTCGGTCGTTCTGGCAGGAGGGCCTTCCCCCTTTTTTTGCTGTGCCAGCGTGATGCTGGGAGGAGCCCAAATGGTCATGCTGAGCACATAAGGATCCCCATTTCACTCTGCTAGCTATCTTGGTAGCACCTTCAGCAGCATACTGCACCGGTCTGTGGATCATGGTTCTCTGTCACAGCTTTAGGTAATCACTTGGCTGGGCTTTCTGCCTATGCTCTTCAGTATTTGATTGAAGACACCATTGACTGTCCATCATTTTTCCTATATCCTCTGTACTCTTCCTTTCCCCCTGAGCAGGTATGCCCCCTTTTTTTTCACTATTTCCACACTTCATTTGTATCCACTTTTTATCTTGGTGTTGGGCTCCATTTACTGTTCAATACTATTCAATGATATAATACACCTTCATATATTCATAGTCTACCTGATTTATTCACTTTTACAGCATTTGAATGGTTCCCAGACATCTCAAGACCAATTTCCACAGCTTGGCCCGATTGGATGGGTTCACCAAAGACCTGCTCCACACAGTCTGACACCAGCGCCCTTCACTCATCACAGTCAGAGGCCATCTTGACCATGCGCTCGCCTGCTGTCAGCATGTCTGCCAGCACTCAGACTGCAGAGGAGCCCGAAATCCTGGATGCGATTGCCGAATGTAAGGAATCTCTGAAGGCCAAAATAGATTATTTGGCGACGGACAGCTACAGGTACGGGCATTACAACAATATCCGTATACTGGGCCTACCGGAACAGGCTTAAGGCACTAGGCCCACCGAATTCACTGAGCAGCTACTGATCAATCTGTTCGGCCTCACTAACATGCCGCCGTTTGTGGTGGAGCTTGCCCATAGGGTTCCGCCACTCCCACCTAGGCCAGGGACCCCACCACGCCCTTTTTTGATGCGCTTCCTCAATTACAGAGACCAGGATCATATCCTGGCAGTGGCCCGTGTCGAGTCTGACATACAATATGAGAATACCAAGCTACTATTTTTGCTAAGAAATACAGCTGTGAAGTGCGCAAGAGGCTCAGGGAAAAGGGCATCCACTTCAGTCTCCTCTACCCCAGCAGAATGAGAATCATAGATGGCGACTGAACACGCTTCTTTGATAACCCTGAGACTGCTTCAGCTTGGCTGGATACTCGTTGAGACCCCTTCTGACATCTCACCACCCTAAAGACCCTGCATCATGCTCCTAGATACCAGCTAAGTACCTCATCTCCTTCTACGCGCCCCACCTCTGTTGCTGTGCACAAAATCCTTCTAACTACTGCACCCCAATTCTCCTGTTAATGGTGATGACATTTTCCCAGTGGTACTGGAACTATCCCCCTTTAGTCGTTTAAGATCCTTCTGGTTTGTCCTCCTGTTGTTGTAGCTGCATTGCTGCCTTCGCAGAATTTTTTTTCCCCTCTACTACTGCATCAGGATCCAGTTCCTGCAGGATGGTAGCCCCTTCTTCCATCCCTGGATCCCTGGTTTCTTTACATGTTTGATTGGCCAGAGGATCCCCTCAGGTTCTTAGGAGATAACACTGAACTATTGCCTGTTACTGTTTAAGTTTTGGGTATAGGCCTGGTCTGGTTATTCCCAAGTTTTAAGGGATGACACCAGTCAAGGGCAGGAATGACACCACGGTGTCATGTTGGGTAAAGTATATAGTATGTATTTCTGTTTTTCTGTTTGTTTTGTTTTTATCTGGTTGTAGTAATACATGGTTCTGGCTTCCTGAATCTTTACTGCTCCTGAGGTGTACTCTCAGGCCACTTACATTCTCTCCTACCCACATTGATTCTACCACACATGATGGCTACGTGTGATGTTCCTACCTTCAACGTACTGTCTTGGAATGTCAGTGGGCTCAACTCCAATTCTAAATGCGCAATGCTCTTTAAATATCTTAAATTACACTCCCCACATATGGTATTGCTACAAGAAATGCACCTCATGGGCAGCAAACTCCTCTCACGCAAAAAAACATGGATCCAGAAAACATTCCATGCTACTTATTCCATGTTCACCAGCGGAGTATCCATACTAATAAGCAAGTCGCTCCTTTCTGTGGTGGAACAAGTTCATATTGACCCCCAGGGCAAATATGCGATCCTGGTGTTTACTTTGTGGGGCATACGTTATGTTAATGTAAATGTGTACATTCCCCCTCCCTTCTCATTGGCCCTACTATACGCCATTTTGAATTGGCCCCTGACCTGGATAGATCCACACCTTCTAAACATTTTTCCATGGATCTACTTGCCTGGGCTCAGTCAATGGGAGTTACTAAGGTATGGAGATGGAAGTATCCTGCAGCCAGACCTTACTCTTGTTTTTCCACAACATACAAAACGTCTTATCGAATTGACCTGGACTTTGCCAATCCTACTATGCTTTCAGATGTTTGAATGCAGTATTTACCTAGTGAGCTCTCGAATCATTGCCCCCTACTCCTTACTCTTCGCTCCCCCTCTTCCCGAACCTCTGCCCTTTGGCGCCTGGGGACCCACTGGCTTTCCCACCCAAATATGACAGATACCATCCCCCCACACCTTGCAGAATATTGGGACCTCAACGAGGGGTCATTCTCTCCAGAAATCACCTGGGATGCCTTCAAGGCATTTACCCCAAGGGTCAGTATATTTCCTCTATTGCTGGGATCCATAGAGAACAAACTGCTGTCACAACTGCCCTCCAGGACGCTGTGAGGACCCATACATAAACTTACGCTGCTGCCCCCACTGACACCCATTTTTACTCTCTTAGTGTCATGAAGCGCGAGCTCCATCTACACCTCGCGGAGGAGGAGGTTCTGGCCCAGAAGGCCTCCCAATGGAATTCTATAGGACCCATGAGGAGTTGCTTGCTCCTAAATGAGCCCAATTATACTCTGGGTGTCTGGCTGATAGTGCCCTCCCAGCCTCTGTGAACTATGCCCATGTTGTACTAATCCATAAAGCTCCAAAAGATCCTACCTCCTGTGCCTCATATAGACCAATTGCCCTCCTCAATAATGGATTTTAAAATCCTCACTAAATTGCTCACCATGAGACTGCATCCCATATTACCAACCATCATAGAAACTGACCAGAGCGGCTTTATGGCCCATAAAACGACCAACATCAATCTAAGGAGACTGTTCACTAACATACATGTGCAACACCTTAATGAGGGCTCTAGGACAGTGGCCTCCCTAGACATCGAAAAGTCCTTTGATACAGTGGAATGGCCCTTTCTTTGGGAGATGCTCCACAGACTGGGGTTCCCCCTGATATTCATCAAATGGTTACAAATATTATACAAAAGCCCCACATCAGCTATTAAAATGGGGGGGTTGTCACGGTCCCACTAACTAGAGGAACTTAGCACAGCTGCCCTCTCTCTCCAGCCTTGTTCGCCATCGCGATAAAACCTGTTGCGTAGGCCCACACATACAGGGGTTGCGGGTTGGGTGGCTGGAGGAGAGGGTAGCCCTGTATGCGGATGACCTTTTTTGGTTTCTTAATGATGCTGACTCTTCTCTTAGTGGGGCCCTCCAGGTCCCTTACTCCTTTTCAACTGTCACAGGCCTTAAAGTCAACTGGGCTAAGTCCTTACCGTTCCCTATAGATCCAGCAGCCCGCACCACTGCTCCCCCAGATGTTCCCTTGCAATGGGTTGAAAGTTTCCGTTACCTTGGGTTGGTTTTCCAGGTAGGCTAAGGACTACATATCCCAGAATTTATTCCCAGTGATTCAGGAGGTCCGGCTAAAGCTCACGGCATGGGAGTCACTGCCCCTCTCACTTTTAGGGTGTATAAACCTGCTCAAAATGAAAATTTTACCCAAATTTACATACTTATTCCGTCATTCCCCACAATGGATCCTTAAGTCCTTTTTTACGTGCCTAAATCGTCTCTTCTTTTTTTTATGGGGACCACAACCCCCTCAATACAGATGGCCCACACTACTACATCCAGCCTCCCAAGGGGGCCTGGCATGCCCTGATTTTATAAATACTTCCTGGCCACTCAGTTGGTGCCTGGTGGCTCAACCCCGACACTACTAATTCCTCTAACCTAGTTGGGGCGGCAGTGATGAACTCCTTGGAAGCACTAACATTTTCACTATTTTGTGGTCCTAGGGTCCCATACCAACTGACACCCTCCATGCACACCACCCTACATGCGTGGGGAGCAGGACTTAAGATTGAAAGCTACACCAGACAAGCAGTCTCCCCCAATGCTCCTTTGTGGGTAAATACCACCTTGACGCAAATCTACAAGCTACCAGAACCTGATCCAAATTTAATATCAAAATGATTACCCAGGTAGTCACTAACCAATCCCTGGCCCCCCTCTCCAAATTGAGTTCCGATTTTAATGTCCCACAGTCTTATCTGTTTCATTATCGACAGTTCTCCCATGCCTTCAGCAGCCAATTCTCTCACTCTACTCCTCAAGTGGTCCAGTCCGCATTGGAGGACCTCCCCAGATCAGGTTGTGCAAAAAAAGCCTACTTCACAATTATATTCTCATCTGGTAATAACCTCCCTGCCTGTACTAGAAAAAATCAGAAATAGATGGTTACATGACTTCCCAGACCTTGACAATAATGACTGGGATGACATATGGGAGTTTCCCTGTAGATCCCTTGCCTCCCTGAGGGATCGCTTAATTCAGTTTAAGATAGTTCATTGTGCGTACTTCACCCCATATAGACTACATAAGAAGAGGTCCAACTCTTCCCCTGGGTGCTGGCGCTGTGGGGGGCTCCTGGGGACTTCACTCATATTTTTTGGACCTCTCTGGCTATTGTCGCGTACTGGGAAGAGGTATTGACAGTCATCAACCAGATTACAACCATACCAATGCCACTCTCTATGTCAACATGTATCCTGGGCTCAGGGCCGTCTTTAAGGCAGGGCAAAAGGGGCAGCTGCCCTGGGCCCTGTCATTGTTGTGAGGCCCAAAGCAGCTGCCTCATACTTGCCAACTATCCAAGTTTAAATTCCCTTGTCCCTTGAAGTTTTAGTCCAGTGCTGTGTCCTGATATCTCAGTGTGAAGTGCTGGTACTAATGCTGCCCAGCTCTGCCCTATTGTTGTGTACAGATGACTCACCAGCAGACCCTGTGTTTTCATGTAAATAACCGGCATTCATATGTAAATAGTGGCGGCATTACTAAGTAAATAGCTGCGGCCGGCGGCAGTGATATGTAAATAAAGGTGGCATTCATATGTATATCATGCTCCCCTGCAGTGAGGAGAAGATGTGCTTTAACCTCTAGCAACTAATCAGTAAGCTGTAATGTGTGCTATAACCTCTAGCAACCAGTTAGTTATCAGTAATGATATGCTGGCAACCAGTCGCAATTGCTGCCTGATCTGATACAGTAAACTGATTTTAAGTCTAGCTGCTATTTATTGTATGTCTCAGAGCAGGTGGAGAGTGAAATTGCATGGGGGGGGCCCCAAGAAATTTTTTGCCCAGGGTCCAATCAATATTAAAGACGGCCCTGCCTGGGCTTAATAGAACAATTAATTTCCACAGTTGCAGGACGCACTAGTTGGTCTGCTTCTTTTCTATGCCCGAAAGGCCATTGCTCTTTATTGGTGGAAACCTACCCCCTACCCTACCTTATGGAGCCAGAAAGTTACTACAATTGTGATGAGCTGAGAAATTTGTTTGAATCCACATGTATATTTTTACTGTAATTTGAGTCCTTTGCAAAGGTCTCTTCATCCACCATTCACAACCATTATGTTGTTTTGTTTTGTATCTGTGTTTATAAATCTAATAAACAGATTTGACAAAAAAAAAAACAACAAGCAGTCTGCAGAACTGTAGGAATAGGAGGAGGACCCCAGCAACCAGCCACTAGATTAAGAGTGTGGGAATTTCCCACTGGGAAGACATACTTCTTCCCCCTCCTAGGATTCTATGTCCCAGCCCCTGCTGAGCCTGCTTATCTCCAGCCTGGCCCTGGCACGGCAGTGCACAGCCATCACTAATCTGGTAGGGCTCTTCTTGTCTCCCATGCTGAGTGTGGCGGAGGAGAACCGGAGTCTGAGGCCCAACCAGCGGTGAGACCCAGACAATGAAGCGGGACCAAGCGGTTGCGCCGACCGCAATCACCCGTCAAAGGTAGCTCTGTCCGCCGATGCACCCCCATGTGACCCAGTCAGCCAATCACAGGGGGCACCCATCACTGACCCTGGACAGCCGGGGGAAGCTCAGGCAGTGCTAGCAGCACGGATCATGGAGAGCAGCAGGGGCACAGCGCAGTCAGTGGCACACTCAGGACAGCGTTGAGTCAGGACTTTTCTGCGCCCCTTTAGATGTTGTGCCCAGGCAGGGCTGTCTTAATGAGCAGGTACACCTGGGCACTGCCCAGAGGCCCCAGCTGCATGGGGGGCCCCTGCACTTTACCTGTCCCCTTGCAGCTTAGTTTGTAAACATGTACTGCTTTGTCAAGCCGATCGGGTCAGCAGGAGCGTCAACAGTGCGGGGGAGGCTGCCTGTAACACTCCCCTCTCATTTAATCATGTTAGGCTGTTTCTTGGAGATCTTCAATATCTCCCCAGGCAGCCGGAGTTCGTGGGCAGAGCCAGGGGTGTGGCTGCCTCCTCCACGCCTCCTACAGACTCATTCACTCCAGCTGGGAGGAGAGAGCACAGCAGCCTGGGAGTGTTTGCATCCAGCAATGCTGTAAGTGACTGAGCACACATGTCACTGCATACTGCACTAACCTTCCAATATTTCACCCTATACTACCCAGACCTACCACTATATCTCCCTATACTACCCAGACGTACCACTGTACCTCCCTATACTACCCAGACCTACCACTATATCTCCCTATACTATCCAGACTTACCATTATACCTCCCTGTACTACCCAGTCCTATCACTATAGCTCTTTATACTACCCAGACCTACCATTGTACCTCCCTATACTACCCAGACGTACCACTGTACCTCCCTATACTATCCAGACTTACCACTATACCTCTCTATACTATCCAGACCTACCACTATACTTCCTTATATTATCCAGACCTACCACTATACCTCCCTATACTATCCAGACCTACCATTGTACCTCCATATACTACCAAGACCTACCACTGTACCTCCCTATACTATCCAGACCTACCACTATACCTCCCTGTACTACCCAGACTTACCACTATACCTCCCTAACTATCCAGACCTACCATTATACCCCCCTATACAACCCAGATTTACCACTATACCTCCCTATACTATCCAGACCTACCACTGTACCTCCCTATACTACCAAGACCTACCACTGTACCTCCCTATACTATCCAGATCTACCACTATACCCCCTATACTATCCAAACTTACCACTGTACCGCCCTATACTATCCAAACCAATCACTGTACTGCCCTGTACTATTCAAACCTACCACTGTACTGCCCTATACTATCCAAAACTACCTCTGTACTGTCCTATACTATCCAAACCTACCACTGTACTGCCCTATACTATCCAAACCTATCACTGTACCGCCCTATACTATCCAAACCTGCCACTGTACCGCCCTATACTATCCAAACCTACCACTGTACCGCCCTATACTTTCCAAACCTACCACTGTACCGCCCTATACTATCCAAACCTACCACTGTACCGCCCTATACTATCCAAACCTACCACTGTACCGCCCTATACTATCCAAACCTACCACTGTACCACCCTATACTATCCAAACCTACCAGTGTACTGCCCTATACTATCCAAACCTACAACTGTACCGCCCTATAAAATCCAAACCTACTTCTGTGCTGCCCTATACTATCCAAACCTACCACTGTACTGCCCTTTACTATCCAAACCTACCACTGTACTTCCCTATTCTATCCAAACCTACCTCTGTACTGCCCTATACTATCCAAACCTACCACTGTACTGCCCTATACTATCCAAACCTACCACTGTACTGCCCTATACTATCCAAACCTACCACTGTACTGCCCTATACTATCCAAACCTACCACTGTACTGCCCTATATTATCCAAACCTACCACTGTACTGCCCTTTACTATCCAAACCTACCTCTGTACTGCCCTATACTATCCAAACCTACCTCTGTACTGCCCTATACTACCCAAACCTTCCACTATACCGCCCCGTACTACCCTAACCTGCCACTATACCACCCTATACTACCCAAACCTGACACTATACATTACTACACCCTATTCTGTACTCTCCTGACCTCCCCTCTACTGTGTTCTCCTACCTCCCTGTACTGTGCTTTCCTCCCCCCCGTACTGTGTACAGTCATACATAAATACAGGCCGCTAAATGGCTGGGAGAGGCATTTATGACAGGGGGAAATGTGTAACTGGAAGGGGATAGTTTCAAAAAGGAGTGGGAGCTGTGTGTACAGGGAAAAAGAGTCAGTGTGTATAGGGGGATGAATTTAATTTTGGGATAATTCCCTGGTTTTCTGTATTTGTTGTTTCTAATCAGACAAAAAGGCACACCCAAAATTATAGCATTATTTAGCCACACCCACTCCTTGCCACCGCACGCGTAGTGCACCGCAGGTCACCTTCCCCCTGGTAGGGGCCTTAGTGCATTACATTTCCCAGAGGCCCATGACATTATTAAGATGGCCCTGTGCCCGGGGCGACTGTCCCGGCTGCCATCCCCCCCAAAGCTACACAACTGGGGACAAGGTAAGCTAAAATAACAGGAACTGCATATAAACTATATTGCAATAAACAGGTTCACCTACTAATATAGTAGATGAGCACTACACATATAGTAGCACAGACCTAGCTATCTGGCACTGTGCATGTCTGGCAGCATGCGTGCTATCTGGCCTGGATAAACTATAGTTTTGCAATTATGCAGCTCCTGTATGTAGACATGTGGTCTCTCTCGCTCTCTCTCTCTCTCTCTCTCTCTCTCTCTCTCTCTCTCTCTCCCTATCTTTCTCTCTCTCTCTCTCTCTCTCTTCTCTTTCTCTTTCTCAAACTCTCTCTTCTCTCAATTTCTCTTCTCTCTTTTTCTCCTCTCTCTCTCCTTTCAATTGGAGAAGCTTCCAGAAGTAGAGGGTGGAGCTGCAGCCAGGCGGACTGGCAGTGCCTGAAGAGGTGATGCTGGGATCAGTTGCCACAGGGATGTAAGCTGGACAGTGGACTTTGCTACACAACCAAGGGGCCTGGGGTCCTTACCCATAAAGGGTTATTGCTAAAAATCTGACTGAATGCTTTGTGTCAGATTAACCTTCAGTGTGCCAGTGGAGTTCTGCAAGCAAGTTAGTGCTGGAGAAAGTGTATATAGACTGTAGGAGTGTATAGTATATAGACAGTATATAAGAAAGTTGTCCCTGAAGTTGTTTGGAATGAAGTGTGCATCCCATAATATTCATACTCCCCATCCAAGTTCTAATCCCTCAATAAAATAACAAAACAAAGTACTGGACTGTTTTCTGACTCTGGGAGACTGTGAAAATTCAGTGTGCCTGACTGTGCAGGGTGAGGGATCCCATTCTAAATGCGGCTCCCTTTGGGGTAAGCTACATATTTTTAAATCACTTATTGGTTCTTCCAACACTGGCTACTGGAAACACATCAATGGCTGCACTGCAGGCAGGAGCAGTCAATATACAGAGCTAAGGAAAAACCTGCAGAGTACAGAAAAAGTAAAGAAATAGGCAGGATATAACATAGATGCTAAAGCAAACAGAAAAACTAACTGGCCACACTCCAGCTAAAGGTAAGGTTTCCACATAATTCTTATAGGCATCCTATAGTATATCCAAACCTATGTGCTGAAGGAGGCTCCCCATGTACCCTAAACAACGTGGATAGAAGAATCTCCACTGCTGGCTATTGTATACTGACAGCCAGCATCTGCAGCTGTTAGAATGTCTGAACAGTGGTTGCATCTACTTGGATACAGCCACAGTTTGACTGAAAATAGTTTGGCTAGCTCCTTCAATTTTCAGATCAAAGCCTGTCGGTCAGGAGGGTGACAACAGGGTTACCCACAGCTTCAATTTTGTCCATTTCCTGATAAATTCACTTTGTGCATGGCCAGCTTAAAGAGTTTCTTCAGTCTGTTAAAAAAAAAAAAAGAAAGAAAAGTCAGCAGCCACAAATAATGTGCAGCTTAAATATTGTGATCAGGTCCATTGTTTCTGCCCATTTCACAATTTGAATTGTAGGCCTTTCCCACTCAAACCCCCCCCCCCCCCCCACACACACACACACACACACACACACACACACAACCTCTCCCCAGTACCCCACACACACACACACACACATTTATACATACCTTCTTAATGATGTGGATCTTTGGTCCAGTTGTGTGATGTCATGGGCCGTCCTTCTCCTGATTATCCTCTAAAGGCGGGCTATATGACCTGGGCTAATTTTTTTATTTTATTTTTTGCTAGACGTCAGCTTTAATACAGCTACAGCTTGATTAACAAAGTAAAAACAGTAAAATATGCAGGTAAGTAGCCCATACTGTTTCTGCAATTTATTTCTATAACTTACACCAACTTCCAATTTGTTTCTACCAAAAATTAACTTGCATAGTTGTAATCATGGCTGTCCGACAACCTCCTTAACAGTCATAATAGCCCCCTCTTCCTTTTCCCCTAGGTTCCTAAGCTTCGTTACCTACTCAATAATACTAAAATGTTTTCTTTCTTGACATCACAAATGATGTGAATGAAAGGAATATTTAAGTCAATATATTTTTTAATCAATGTTCATCACTAATAACCGCTGTGTTAAGCATGTCACAGTTAGTGTATTGCCCTCCAAGCTGCAGTAAGCAGAGCATGACAGAATGTGTTTTAGGAGTATAAGTGCACATCCCTCCCAGTGTTTTGGGAATGAGAGGCAGGCAAGCTGTTTATGCGGCTCTGTAGCAAACTGCAGGGAATGAACTCAGGCTGTGATAATGGCACTTATGTGCCGTTTCAGCAAGTTCCCTGCCTGTGAACGCATTGTGATGCATTATCCCAGAAGTTTCTACAGCTCAGAATGGAGCAAGCAATCACAGGACCATTTCGTTCTCCACTATATATCTAGGAGTTTTTGTCTCAGGTGATTGGTGATGCAAAAACTATTTGCTTATGTCAGAATGTTAGTTTGGAAAGCTGAGACTTGTAGGTTTATGTACAGTATATATTTTATATATTGCCAATTAAAGAACAACTCCATGCTCAGGGGAAGGCTGCTAAGGGGGCACGAATGCCACAACCTCCTGGCACTCATGTTTTTAGAAAATCCCACTTAGAATATGAGCCCCATTTTACAGTACATGTATATATATAGCTGTATATATCTATATATAGATATGTATCTATATCTATATCTATATATAGATCTATATCTATATATAGATATATATAGATCTATATATAGATATAGATCTATATATATCTATATATATATATATATATATATATACTGTATATATTATTATATTATGTGTGCCAATGTTTTAGGCAGGTGTGAAGGAATGATGTAAAGTAAAATTGCTTTCAAAAATATATGTTTTAATTGTTGATAATTTATTTCTATCAATTTACAAATTTACAAAATACTAAGTTAATAACTTTTTAAGAATACTGTACAGAAAATGTATACAAATAAGACTTGTATTACATATATATGTACAGTAGATAGATAGATAGATAGATAGATAGATAGATAGATAGATAGATAGATAGATAGATAGATAGATAGATAGGCAGGTGTGAAAACATTCTGTAAATTAAAAATGCTTTCAGAAATGGAAGTGTTAATAGTTTATTTGTCTCAATTAATAAAATGGAAATTAAATGAACAGAAGAGTAATCCAATACAAATCAATATTTGGTGTGACTACCCTTTGGCTTCAAACCAGCATCAATTCTTCTAGGTGTACTTGCACAAAGTTCTTGAAGGAACACACTAGGTAGGTTGTTCCAAACATCTTGGAGAACTAAGCACAGATCTTCTGTAATTGCAGGGTGCAGTATGGCATGATGGATAAGTATCTGTCTGTATATCTCAGTGTATTGAGGACACCGTTGATCAGGCAATGTTGAGGACTGTAAACACGATGATCAACCAAGGAAACTTAATGCAGCAGATGAAAGATACATCATGCTTACTTCCCTTCGACATCAGAATATGTCCAGCAGTGCAGTGCTGAAAGGCAAAAACTAGTGGAATCCAGGTACACCCATCTGCTATTCAGAGAAGTCTGGCCAGAAGTGGTCTCATGAAAGAATTGCAGCCAAAAACCTATACCTCTGATGTGGAAACAAGGCTAAACAACTTACTTATGCATGAAAACATAGGGCAGGGGCTGCAGAAAAATGGCAACATGCAGAGGCGTATCTATAACCTTCAGGGCCCCAGTGCAAGAAACCATGAAGGGCCCCTGGGGTATTGTGAAAGGATGAGGGGCAGTGTGACGGGGCAGTATGACAGGGTATTTTGACAGGAGGGAGGCAGTGTGACCAAAGAAGGGTATCTGGAAAGTGTGACTGGAGGGGGGAGTGTGATAAGAGGGGGCACTGTGAAAGAAGGGGCAGTGTGACAAGAAGGGGCAGTACCATGGGGGCAGTGTGACAGGGGGTGAAATGTGATGGGAGGCAGTATGACAGGGGGATATTGTGACAAGATCAGGGCAGTGTGACAGGAAAAGGATACCTAGGAAGTATGACAAGAGGGGGGCAGTGTAATGAGGGAACACTGTGAAAGGAAGGGGGCTGTGTAACAAGAGGGGGGTAGTGTGACAGGAGGGGGGTAAATATGACAGAAGGGGTAGTGTGACGAGGGGGCAGAATGATGTAGGGGCAGTGTTACAGGAGGGGGGCAGTAAGACAGGAGGGTATTGTGCCAAGGGGGCAGTGTGACAGGGGACAATGAGACAGGGGGGGCAGTATGACAGGTGTGGGGCAGTGTGATGGGGAAATAGTATGACGTGGGCAGTGTGATAAAAGAGGGGCTATGTGGCAGGTGGGGGGGCAGTGTGACAGGTGATAGGTGGGAGGCCAGTGTCACAGGTGGGGAGCCAGTGTGACAGGTGGGGGGCCAGTGTGAAAGGTGGCAGGTGGGGGGCCAGTGTGACAGGTGGGGGGGCAATGTGACAGGTGGGGGAGTGTGACAGGTGGGGGACAGTGTGACAGGTGGGGGGGCCAGTGTCACAGGAGATAGATGGGGGCCAGTGTGACAGGTGGGGGAGCCAGTGTGACAGGCGGGGGGCAGTGTGACAGGAGACAGGTGGGGGGCCAGTGTGACAGGAGACAGGTGGGTGGCCAGTGTGACAGTTGGGGGGCCAGTGTCAGGCTTACCTTACATGAGAAGCCCAAATGCAAGAAGCAGCATGCTTCCTTGTGATGTCTGCGGGATGTCCCTCCAGCCAGCAGAGTTCACTTCCCGAGTGTCAGTGTATACAATGGAGAGGGAGGGGCCTCTGACCCAAGCATTTATCGGCAAGACTCAGAGTGTACAAGCAGAGGGACAAACTTGTACACTGAATCTGGTGCCTGCTCGGGTCAGAGGCCCCTCCCCTCTCCATTGTATACACTGACACACTGGTGGAATGCCAGGGCCCAGTCGCAAGTGTGACTGTAATGACCCTGGTAATTCCGCCACTGGCAAAATGTGCTCTGGACTGACAAGTCAAAATTTTAAATATTTGGCTATAAAGGAGCATGGTGGAGGATCCTTGTAAGTTTAAGGCTGCATTTGGAGTTGGAGCCGTGTGATCGGCCACCAATGTATTCTGCAGCAAAACAACAACCCCACACATACAGCCATGTGTGGGGTTGTTGTCATTAAGAACTATCTAGAGATGTGCACAAAAAAAAATGTTTAGTTCAATTTCAGATTCATTCTTTAAGTAAATCATTTCATTTTGTTATATTTGTGATGTTAAAGTGATTCATTTTCATAATTTGTTTCGTATATTTGGATTCATTGTTCCGAATCGATTTGTATTTTTCAGAAGTTAATGTAGATTCATTTGTTATGTTGAATGGATGGTTGTTAAGGAGTTTTTGGCTTTAACAACTATGACTCATCTGCTTCAGCGGGATTCCCCACTGCAGAATGTAAACAAGAGCCGGCATTTATTAGAAAATGTATTAAAAAACAGTGTGGGGATCCCCCCAATCCATACCAGGTCCTTAAGGTCTAGTATGGATTTCCTGGGGAACCCCACGCCAAACATTTTTCAAAAATGGCGTGGGGATCCCCCCAATATCCATACATGACCTTTATCTGAACATGCAGCCCAACAAGCCAGAAAAGGGGGGTGAGGGAGGGGCTCCCCTCCTGAACCATACCAGGCCACATGCCCTCAATGTGGGGGGGGGGTGCTTTGCTGGAGGGGGGTCCCCCCCAAAGCACCTTGTTCCCATGTTGATGAAGACAAGGCCTCTTCCCCACAACCCTGGCCCTGCGGTGCGGGAGGTAGCTTATCAGAATCTGGAAGCCCCCATTTAACAAGGGCCCCCCATGTGAATGAGTATGGGGTACCCTATGTTGAGGGCATGTGGCCTGGTATGGTTCAGGAAGGGGAGCCACTTGCTCACCCCCCCCCCCGCCTTTCTGCATGCTTGGATACGGGTCTGGTATGGATTTTGGAGGGGGTTCCACATCATTCTTTGTTTTAATTTTAACATGGGGTTGCCCTCAAAATTCATACCAGACCTAAAGGGCCTAGTATTGAATGGGGGGACCCCGACACTGTTTTTTTCTTCATTGTCTAATGCCGCCTCTTCTTTTGTTTACATTCTGCTGTCAGTGGGGAACCGAGCTGACAGCAGATGAGTCATAAGTGTTAAGAATGTGGTGGGCGCCTGCCCCTTAACAACTAGCTCTTCACAAATCAATTCAGATCATGTCTTACATTAGATGCTTTAAACACACAAATGAAACAAATGAATGTTGTTGTTTCATTATAATTTATTTTAGATTCTATTGAAATTCGTTACTTTTGTTATTCAGAGATTTGGATACATCCAAATCTCCAAATAACGAAAATGTTGTCCAAATTTCAATTTGTAACTAAACAAGTCACGCAAGAACTATCTTCAGTATAAAGAAGAACAAGGAGTCCTGGAAGTGATGGTTTCGCCCCCACAGAGCCCTGATCTCAAGATCATCGAGTCTGTCTGGGAAGAGACAGAAGGATTTGAGGCAGCCTACATTCACAGAAGATCTGTGCCTAGTTTTTCAAGATGTTTGGAACAACCTACCTGCCAAGTTCTTTCAAAAACTGTGTGCAAGTGTAGAAGAACTGATGCTGTTTTGAAAGCAAAGGGTGATCATACCAAATATTGATAGATATGAATTTACAGCATTTTTTTCACACCTGTCTAAAGCGTTTGCACAATATTACACATGCAGTGTCTCACAAAAGTGAGTACAACCCTCACATTTTTGTAAATATTTTATTGTATCTTTTCATGTGACAACACCAAAGAAATAACACTTTGCTACAATGTAAAGTAGTGAGTGTACAACTTGTATAACAGTGTAAATTTGCTGTTCCCTCAAAATAACTTAACACACAGCCACTAATGTCTAAGCCGCTGACAACAAAAGTGAGTACACCCCTAAGTGAAAATGTCCAAAATGAGGCCCAATTAGCCATTTTCCCTCCCCGGTGTCATGTGACTCGTTAGAGCTACAATGTCTCAGGTGCGAATGGGGAGCAGGTGTGTTAAATTTGCTGTTATCACTCTAATGCCCCGTAAACACGGTCGGATTTTCCGAAGGAAAATGTGCGATTGGAGCGCGTTGTCGGAAATTCCGACCGTGTGTGGGCTCCATCAGACATTTTCCATCGGATTTTCCGACACACAAAGTTTGAGAGCAGGCTATAAAATTTTCCAACAACAAAATCCCATTGCCTCAATTCCGACCGTGTGTGGACAAATCCGACGCACAAAGTGCCACGCATGCTCAGAAGAAATTCCGACACGGAACAGCTCGGTCTGGTAAAATTAGCGTTCGGAATGGATACAGCACTTTCGTCACGCTGCAATGTAAAAAATGGTTTAATACAGCGCACTCTCTTCTTCTTTATAATGTGAGAAGAATGAAGTAGTTTTGCTGCTGATATTCACACAGAGTTCTCACAAACTTCTTTCTTTATTATTTATCGTGATTCCCTCAATATATTTTGATTTGTCACATCTGACCAAAATTCTTTTGTGTTGTTTTATTTTTGTTTTTTGTTTTTTCAAGGATATTTTTTTTGGGGGGGGGTTGTATTTTTTTCAAGGCTGATCTTTGTTTTATTTTAGTTTTAGTTTTACTCCATAATATTTTTGTGTGTGTTTTGTGTGTCAAGTTACCACAACACCATTGATATCTTGTATTATTTAATCTCAAGGAGATTGTTTGGTGTTGGTGTTCCTTGTTAATTTCACATTGTATTTTTGAAATGTACCTGCCTCCTCATAAACAAACTGTCCTTTTTGAAGGAAAACACACATAGGCGAGTATATTTGAAAAAAAAATTCCTTTATTAAGGGCTCAGAACCAAACAGAGAGGGAGGCAACGCTGGATAAACATCATAAACATCATAAATTGGCAAAGCCTTGGACCCCCAGGGCTATTTTACTGCAAAATTGGTGGCCTGAGGAGTCCTTATCTAAGGGAGTGCAGTCTGGTCCAGAAGTCCCAGAGATCCGGAAAGCAGCAGATGACATCTATGTCCCCAGGCTGTGGTAGTACAAGAGCCTGCATCTTTTGCCAGACCAGACTGGACCCAGGGTCATCACTCTCTGGTCTTCTTTCCACGCTTCCTTCTTGGCTGTGGCTCTTTTGTTGGAGATGTGGCAGGAGGAGGAGTAGGACCTGGAGGAGGAGGAGGAGTAGTAGGACCTGGAGGAGGAGGAGGAAGAATAGTAGGACCTGGAGGAGGAGGAGGAGGATGACTATGTGTGAGGTTACAAATGTGGGTAGTACATGTTATTTGGCCCCTCAACCCCTTATTGAGAGCTTCCAAAATTAAGGACTCACACAGGAGTCGTTGGCCCTCCTCTATCTGCATCATTTTGCAGGCAGTTATGCCAGCAAAGTCCTCCTCCACACTGTGGGGGCTTCTCAGGGCCTCTGTAGCCTTCCAAAAGAGGCCTATGGCTGCCTCCTCCAGGTTACTCCTCTTCCTGCCACTTTGTCTTTGAAGGTGTAGGGGAGGGACCTAGATATCAGCCAGCCTGCTTGGCCCGGCCACCTCCTGGCTGAGACTTCCCTGTGTATGAAAAAGGGACATGGTTTTAGTTTTTGCATCATCAATCACAATCATAAATTAGTACTCCAAACTAACATCTAGTTAACATCATTGATTGGACAACCATGAAGATTTAGAGGAATGCTATACCTGGCTCAAGCTGGGCTCCTCCACATGTTGCTGCCTGGAAGGCCCAGGTTGGGCGTCAGAAGCCTCAGCTGGGGGGGGGAGGAAGATTGGAGAGTGCTGGCCTGGGTTCAGTCTGACCTGACAGAAAATGCAGCCTGTCATAGTACCACAGCCTGGGGACATAAATGTCATCTGCAGCTCCTGATCTCTGGGAATCCTGGACCTTCTTGTGCTCCCTTAGATAAGTGCTCCTCAGGCCACCAATTAGGATCTTCAAATAAGTGATGTCTGCCTTGGGGATCACCGTCTTCACAAATTCCAACAAATTATCCAGCGCTGCCTTCCTCTTTGTTTGGTTCTTATATTCAGGGTAGTTTATCTGCCATAGACAGGGCAGCTCCCTGAACATATCAATGAAGATTGGCATAAAGTCCTTATCTTTCAAGATATCCATGTTCACTGCAAGACACAACACAAGACAAACCCTAATGTCAGCCTAAAGTCTTCTAAACTTGTGCAAATACAGGCCTCAATCTAGAAGCAGTATAGGCCCAATGTTAAATCGTACCTTCGCAATCATGATCGGCGCCTCCGTTACTCCTTCCTCCGCTCACAGATCGTACGTACTACGCACGCATGTTACGCTTTATAGACGCTGCGCATGCGTGAAACTCTGCCCGCCCCTGAAGTTCTTTTTAGTCTATTCCCCGCCCCTTCTCGTTCGTCGCAGTGGGGAAGAGCACATGGCAGAGTCAGAGCAGGTGTGTGCTAATTACAGCAACGAGGAGGAGGAGGCAGAAACGTCCCGATCCAGAAGGAGACGATTTAAGGCATCAAATATGTCCTTTGGGGAGATGTTGGAGATGGTTGACATCCTGAAGAGGGCCGACTATGATGGAAAGTATGGACCTTACCCCAACCCCAATATCCAAAAGGCCAAGATCATGGCGAAAGTGGTCAAAAGTCTGCACCAGAATTTCGGGGTACATCGATCGAAAGATCAGCTCAGGAAGCGGTGGTCTGACCTAAAATTAAGAGAGCACGAGCAATACAGAAAGATCCGGAGAGTGCTGCAAAAAAGTAAGTAGTTGTCCTGTGTTCCTATTCTTATGTTTATTACGTTCGTGCTTTTATTAACTGTTATCCAGTTTAAAATGTCAACTTTCATGTTCATGGGCACATTATTCGTTAGTATCAAACATTTTTCTTTCGGACTATAAAACACCATTGTTTTGGCCATATGCATTTGCCCACATTTTTTAGGGCCTACTTGTGTGAAACTAATTTGGTTGTGTAGATGGGTTTGTTTTTAGAATGAAATGCAAACAAGATTCTGTGTAAGGAGAGGACACTTAGCAGCTGTTTACACATCTGGATGCTGGAGCACTAGTGTGGGACACTAGAACACCCTTTTTATTAGGGGGCCCACACAAGTGCTCCAGTGTATACTATAGGGGTGACTCCATCTGTGAAGCTTGTACAAAACAGGTAAGTATTGAAGCTTCACAAAGGACAAGAAAAATGCTACATCTTGGAACTCTGCCAAAACAGACAATTGTACCCCACTTCCAAGCAATGCTTCATATTTATAGTTCTGCCATCAAATATCTGTGTGCTAAGTAGACCTATTTTTTTTACATAGGGGAGAAAAGACTCGGAGGACACCCCTCATCCGAGGAGACCAGAGACCCCCCACCTCTGGAAGAAGGGCAAATCCACCCAAGACAAGCAGAGCAGGAGGAGGAAGACGTGGTGGAAATTGGCACCACAACAGGTGAGTGTCTGCGACCACAGACTCAGGTAAGAGATGGATGCCGGCATATTTATAATACATGGTGTTTTTTGTTTTTTATCTTTTTAGGTGATCGTGATGTTGTGGATCCAGATCCTTTCACCTCAGAAAGTGCACAGATCCTGATCGGGGAGATCATGGAGTGTAATAGGGACTTGGAAAACATCAAGAAAAACATCAATGATGTTATTCAAAAAATGAAGAACATCATTGATGTTTTAGGGAGAGTTTAAAACCCCTCCAAATCCCTTTGTTTTTTCGTGTGCTACAAATTTTTGAAATTTTGTGACAAATTTGAGAAAAGCCAAATTTTGAAGAGGCACACAGTGTGTCAACATGTGCTATCTGCCATCACGGGAGATCAATGGACGCGTTTTGGGAGTGCAACCCCTTCCTCAATAATAAAGTAGCTGTGAGGAAGGGGTTGCACCCCCAAAACACATCCCTTGATCCCCCGTGATGGCAGGTAGCACATGTTGACATTCGTAAATTTGTGTGCATCTTCAAAATTTGGCTTTTCCTGGGGTGACTTCACCCCATCAGAACGCAATATCTAACACAGTTTGTAAATACTCATGTCTGATATTGCCTTCAAGTTCTACCAAAAGTGAACTTTGTAAGTTCAAGATTTGTGTCTTTCTTGTTGGTTTTAAATATGCCTGTTTTATCTTAAATAGACATTTCTACTTTTTCTAATGTGACCCCAAAAATTGTTATACAACAAACATGTTGGTTTGTTTTAAAAAAAACTTTTCTAAATGCACATGTGATTGTGCTGGTATTAAAAAGATTGTTAATCAAGAATGTGTGGATTATTGTCTCAACACTACAACACTTTTGTGGTGCTCTATTGGTGTTTTCTGTGACAATGGGTGTTATTTCCTAAGGGCAAACCCACTTTGCACTACAAGTGCAGGTTCAGTGCAGTTTCAAGTGCACTTGTAGTGCAAAGTGTCTTTGCCTTTAGTAAATAACACCCACCAGTGCTTTGTAAGGTTACACAATCACGCCATTTTCAGGACTCATCACATTTCTGTCAGGGTCAGCTAAAACAAACACAAGCCACTTTCAAGCGCCGTCAGGGTTGTTTCATTTTGAAGTCCAGCCTCAGGCCCAACTGAGCCAGCATAGTTGGCAGAATGTTGCCATAAAAAGTTGTGTAGAACACAGCATGCCAGGATTGTATGATTTAGTTTATACTCCACCATATGTATGGGTGTAAGAAATATGCGGAACCGGCTGGCCATGATTCCAAACATGTTCTCCACTACTCTTCTGGCTCTGGCCAGCTGGTAATTAAAAACCCTCTGCGGTGAGGGTCCTCATCAGGAATGGCCGCGTAAGATGGTCCCCCAGCGTAATTGCTTCATCCGCAACGAAGACGAATGGGAGTCCTTCCACATTGTCTTCTGGAGGTGGAAAGTCCAAGCTGCCATTCTGGAGACGCCTGTAGAACTCTGTCTGGGCGATGACTCCACCATCAGACATCCGGCCATTCTTCCCCACGTCCACATACAGGAACTCATAAGTAGCTGACACCACCGCCAACATCACAATACTATTGAACCCCTTATAATAATAATAGTACTACCCCGAGTTGGGTGGTGGGACGATGTGGACGTGTTTCCCATCAATTGCCCCTCCGCAGTTAGGAAAGTCCCACCATTGGGCAAAGTAGGAGACCACAGTCTGCCATTCCTGTGGCGTGGAAGAAAACTGTGGAGTCAAACAAAAAAAATAATTTTGTCATTTTGCACATAAACAGGGAAAGCAGATTAGACACAAACATTCTTGGCCAACATCAAGATAACATTTATTTGAGGGAGTTTTTAAAGACCAAAGGATAAGGTACACCTATCAGATTCCCCCCCCCCCCCCTTCATGAGCCATTTCTAAGATTATAGGGGGGGACTCTTGGACCGGTAACCCTCTCCACTTCATTGAGAGATGAATGCCTAAATAATGGGTATTACTTTGAACAGCCCCTCCTTAGTTACACTATTGGCAGCCCACTGGACAGGTAAGAAGTGTCATGATACAAAGATATACATACACATTGTACACATTTGAGCACATTTGGACATTCTGCTATTACCTATCAAGATAATAATAGTATACAGAAACTTCAAACAGTACCATTTGAAAGTATACAGGCAGGCCCTTGCACTACATGCTTTGGGGAATTCATCCATACATCTGACCACAAAAGAGGTGGGTATAGTGTGTATGGGTTTGGCAAAGTCAGCAGATAGATGATTGAGGATAGATAGAGAATTGGTATCAGCTGACTTAGCAGTTGGGGGGAGGGAGGGTTAAAAATGATTTGGGGACCCCCCAAAAAAAGCCTCTGGCACTCTGCCTGAATTTAAAGCACAAATCACATTTTAAAACATTTTAGGGGGTGTTTGGGGTAAAGCACTACTATGGAGCTGATAAAATACATTGTTAAGTGACTACATGAGGTGAATATAGGGCCAGGAGAGCATGCTGGGGAGGTAAGTGAAGGCAAATATGTATGAAGGACAACAAAAATAATTACATAAAAAGCCAGCATACATGAGGACAAAGGGGACATTCACAGCATATTACAATCATGGTAATTAGGGAATGAGGAAAGAAATATAATACATTAGCAAACATTAAATACAATAAAATGTGATATTAAAGGATAAAAATCTTACCTTCATATACTCCTTCTGCAGGACCTGGATGATGGCAGAACAGGTCTCTGGGATAATGATCCCCAGAGCCTGGGGGAGATGCCTGTCGAGAACTTCAAGTCCTGCAGGCTTCTCCCTGTCTCCAAGTACCGCAGGGTAGCGACGAGCCTCTGCTCCGGAGTGATGGCTTGCCTCATGCAGGTATCCTGCCTGCTAATATAAGGGGTCAGCAAAGCCAACAAACGGTGAAATACGGGGTCCGTCATCCTGAGAAAGTTCCTGAAATCATCAGGATTATTCTCACGGATCTCACGGAGCAAAGGCATTCGACAGAACTGGTCACGCTGAAGCAACCAATTCTTGGTCCATGGACTCCTCCCCACCCTGTTCATGGACTGGACTTGTGTCAAGGTCAGGACCCCAACACCAAGCCCCCGCACAGCACGAACTCTACGAGGAGTGCGTATATGCAACACGGCTAGAAAACGGTCGGCTGCTCAGAACGAAGTAACAGAACACACTGAAGAACAGCAAGGCCTGTGAAGAGCGACCTGAAAAACAGTAACGAATGAACAAGAACAGAATGACAAGAGTCACGCGTCACTTGCTACACGCACTGAAGAGCAGATACAAAGCCACAAGCACAAACTGAACAGCAGAAAACGATCTGAAAAACATGAGTCTGAAAAAGCGCAAATCGTCTCTCACCAAACTTTTACTAACACGAGATTAGCAAAAGGAGCCCAAAGGGTGCCGCTCTTGGTTCTGAACTGGCCTTTTCTAGTCTCGTCGTATGTGGTGTACATCACCGCATTCTTGGCGATCGGAAATTCCGACAACTTTGTGCGACCGTGTGTATGCAAAACAAGTTTGAGCCAACATCCGTTGGATAAAATCCATGGATTTTGTTGTCGGAATGTCCAATCAATGTCCGATCATGTGTACGGGGCATTACTCTCTCATACTGGTTACTGGAAGTTCAACATGGCACCTCATGGCAAAGAACTCTGAGGATGTGAAAAAAAGAATTGTTGCTCTGCATAAAGGTGGCCTGGGCTATAAGAAGATTGCCAAGCCCCTGTAACTGAGCTGCAGCATGGTGGCCAAGACCATACAGCAGTTTAACAGGACAGGTTCCACTCAGAACAGGCCTCGCCTTGGTCGGCCAAAGAAGTTGAGTGCACATGCTCAGCGTCATATCCAGAGGATGTCTTCGGGAAATAGACTACCGCAGGGCAGTATTTCAGCATGATAATGACCCCAAACACACCTCCAAGACGACCACTGCCTTGCTAAAGAAGCTGAGGGTAAAGGTGATGGACTGGTCAAGTATGTCTTCAAACCTACACCCTACTGAGTATCTGTGGGGCATCCTCAAATGGAAGGTGGAGGAGCGCAAGGTCTCTAACATCCACCAGCCCCATGATGTCATCATGGAGGAGTAGAAGAGGACTCCAGTGGCAACCTACAAAGCACTGGTAAATTCCATGCTCAAGAGGGTTAAGGCAGTGCTGGAAAATAATGGTGGCCACACAAAATATTGACACTTTGGACCCAATTTGGACATTTTCACTTAGGGGTGTACTCACTTTTGTTGCCAGTGGTTTAGACATTAATGGCTGTGTGTTGAGTTATTTTGAGGGGACAGCAAATTTACACTGCTATACAAGCTGTACACTCACTACTTTACATTGTAGCAAAGTGTTATTTCTTCAGTGTTGTCACATGAAAAGATATAATTAAATATTTACAAAAATGTGAGGGGTGTACTCACTTTTGTGAGATACTGAATATATATATATATATATATATATATATATATATATATATATATATATATACACATAACTGTTTAATAGTAAATGAACTCAGTGCATTGGTATGGGTTAGAATAAATGGTGGTTTGAGTATAAATAAACATACAGAAGGTAGGTTCAGACATAGTCTGCTAGACAGTATAAACACTTTGCCAAAGAATCAGCAACTAAAAGTCAGTAATAAACGGTGCATATACAGTAAGCATTAACTGCAATGTGAATAGAAATACTATAACTAGTCTAGAGTGCATTCTAGGAGGATGGCTAGGATATGGTGAAATGTCCCCTGAGAGGAACCTCTTAGCCTTGGCAATAAGTAAAGGTCTCTGTGTAGCAGCTGTAAAGGGGCAGTCTTTAGTCCAATAAAAAACAAGATCTGTTGCGCTTAATATGATGTAAAATAAAAGCTGCTGACACAAAAAATTGCTGGGTACAATTAAGGAGATATTAGGAGGAGTGGTGCAGCGCTAGAAAATAAGTCCAAATGTCCCCATAAAGGTAAAAATAACAATAGCTGAACAAAGTCCTCTTCATCAAAAGGAAGTGGTGACACTCTGTTTAATGGGATCCATAATGAAAGGACACTCAGAAAGGAGATGTAAACACCATCACCAACACCCAAACAAACTGACCCTTACCATCATGGGTTATACACGTGTGTAGAAAACAGATAGCGAGAGGCAATCTTCCTGGGATAGACCAACGATCCTCCAGTCTAGTAGCATAAACATATTCCTTTCCCTCTAAACTAAATGGAAGGCTTTAGGTCTCCTCCTTGTGACAGGATTAAGAGCCAGGTATAGTCCAGTGGGTATATGCGCCTCAAGAATTGTGGTATATGGGGAGTAAAGAGAAAACCCTAATTACTCAAATTCCATCAAAAAGGATAATTTATTGTATAAAAAGTAAAAGTCACTCACATTTCGTAAGAAGGTACAAAGCAGTATGAAGCGTCCAGCGCTTCTAACCACAAAGATGGCCGGCATGTCATCAACCAACCGCGTCCTGCGTCACCAGTCTCTAGTCACCAGCGACTAGAGACTGGTGACGCAGGACGTGGTTGGACGGTGACACGACGGCCATCTTTGTGGTTAGAAGCGATGGACCCTTCATACTGTTTTGTACCTTCTTACGAAATGTGAGTGACTTTTACTTTTTATACAATAAATTATCCTTTTTGATGGAATTTGCGCAATGAGCATTTTCTCTTTATTCCCCATATACCACGATTCTTGAGGCGCATCTACCCACTGGACTATACCTGGCTCTTAATCCTGTCACAAGGAGGAGACCTAAAGCCTTCCATTTTGTTTAGAGGGAAAGGAATATGTTTATGCTACTCCACTGGAGGATCGTTGGTCTATCCCAGGAAGTTTGCCTCTCGCTATCTGTTTTCTACACACGTGTATAACCCATACACTGATGGTAAGGGTCAGTTTGTTTGGGTGTTGGTGATGGTGTTTACATCACCTTTCTGAGTGTCCTTTCAGTCTTTAGTCCTAACCCAAGCCGGCTGGCATTGGGGTCCAATTCTATAATTAGTGCACATGAGAATAGTCCCAGGCAATCCTGAAGGTAGCAATAAGCTACTAAATGGTTGTATAGTCAGTTCTTAAAGGGCTCAGTCTCTTTAGCAGAAGATAGTAAATCCCAAAAGCAGCAGCTCACCAGTAGGGATGGGCGAATGGTTCAGCCTGAGCATAAGTTCGGGACGAACTTTGGTTGTTCGGACGTTCGGCGAACAACGCACATTATGCAGTGTTTGTGGCCAATTCTAAAGCCGCGGAACCCTGTTAAAGTCTATGGGACACTAACATAAAAAGCCAAAAGTGATCATTTTAAAGGCTTATATGCAAGTTATTGTCATAAAAAGTCTTTGGGGACCTGGGTCCTGCCCCAGGGGACATGTATCAATGCAAAAAAAGTTTTAAAAATGGCCATTTTTTTGGGAGCAGTGATTTTAATAATGCTTTAAGTGAAACAATAAAAATGAAATATTCCTTTAAATATCGTGCCTGGGGGTGTCTATAGTATGCCTGTAAAGCGGCGCAGGAAAAAAGTATTTTAAAACTGATCGCGGCTGTAATGAATTGTCAGGTCTCTGCAATATAGATAAAACTCATTGAAAAAAATGGCATTGGTTCCCCTCCACCAGTCCATTACCAGGCCCTTTGGGTCTGGTATGAATATTAAGGGGAACCCCAAACCAAAAATGTATAAAAAAAATGGCGTGAGGGTCCCCCCCAAAATCCATACCAGGCCCTTCAGGTCTGATATGGATATTAAGGGGAACCCTGTGCCAAATTTAAAAAAAATGGTGTAGGGGTCCCCACAAAATCCATACTATTAGGTGTTAATGTACCAAAATATGGGGTCCATACACCCAGGCCATGACAGCACCATTGACATGAATTTCTATGGCACACTTTGCAATGTACCAATTGGGTAGGTCTGGTTTATTGTGGGACCGGGATTTGATGTGCTGTTTCTGTTTTTGTCCTTTGTCCGGGAGCTGCGATTTGGGGTGCTGGCGCCTTCCCCCTCCACCGTCCAACCGCATCTTGCGTCACCAGTCTGTAGTCACCAGCGACTAGAGACTGGTGACGCAGGACGTGGTTGGACGGTGACACGATGGCCATCTTTGTGGTTAGAAGCGATGGACCCTTCATACTGTTTTGTACCTTCTTACGAAATGTGAGTGACTTTTACTTTTTATGCAATAAATTATCCTTTTTGATGGAATTTGCGCAATGAGCGTTTTCTCTTTACTCCCCATATACCACGATTCTTGAGGCACATATACCCACTGGACTATACCTGGCTCTTAATCCTGTCACAAGGAGGAGACCTAAAGCCTTCCATTTTGTTTAGAGGGAAAGGAATATGTTTATGCTATTCCACTGGAGGATCGTTTGTCTATCCCAGGAAGTTTGCCTCTCGCTATCTGTTTTCTACACACGTGTATAACCCATACACTGATGGTAAGGGTCAGTTTGTTTGGGTGTTGGTGATGGTGTTTACATCTCCTTTCTGAGTGTCCTTTCAGTCTTTAGTCCTAACCCAAGCCGGCTGGCATTGGGGTCCAATTCTATAATTAGTGCACATGAGAATAGTCCCAGGCAAGCCTGAAGGTAGCAATAAGCTACTAAATGGTTATATGGTCAGTTCTTAAAGGGCTCAGTCTCTTTAGCAGAAGATAGTACAACGCACATTATGCAGTGTTTGTGGCAAATTCGAACCCCGTTAAAGTCTATGGGACACTAACATAAAAAGCCAAAAGTGCTCATTTTAAAGGCTTATATGCAAGTTATTGTCATAAAAAGTCTTTGGGGACCTGGGTCCTGCCCCAGGGGACATGTATCAATGCAAAAAAAGTTTTAAAAATGGCCATTTTTTTGGGAGCAGTGATTTTAATAATGCTTTAAGTGAAACAATAAAAATGAAATATTCCTTTAAATATTGTGCCTGGGGGTGTCTATGGTATGCCTGTAAAGTGGCGCAGGAAAAAAGTCTCTTAAAACTGATCGCGGCTGTAATGAATTGTCGGGTCTCGGCAATATAGATAAAACTCATTGAAAAAAATGGCATTGGTTCCCCTCCACCAGTCCATTACCAGGCCCTTTGGGTCTGGTATGAATATTAAGGGGAACCCCAAACCAAAAATGTAAAAAAAATTGTGTGGGGGTCCCCCCAAAATCCATACCAGGCCCTTCAGGTCTGATATGGATATTAAGGGAAACCCTGCGCTAAATTTTTAAAAAAATGGTGTAGGGGTCCCCCCAAAATCCATACTATTAGGTGTTAATGTACTAAAATATGGGGTCCATACACCCAGGCCATGACAGCACCATTGACATGGCACTTTGCAATGTACCAATTGGGTAGGTCTGGTTTATTGCGGGACCGGGATTTGATGTGCTGTTCCTGTTTTTGTCCTTTGTCCGGGAGCTGCGATTTGGGGTGCTGGCACCTTCCCTCTCCACCCATTTGTGCATCGGGTGATGCGGGAGATTGAGTGGGCCTGCCCCTACTGCAAATCAGCATCACACTTCCACGCTATGCATGCGATGTCCCCATAGGGCTTCCTGGCGCTGGCGTGTCTGAATTTTTCCATCTGGTGTCACCATATGGAGGAGGACGTCTCCAGCCTCCATGGGCGGCGGCTGCTGCTCGGGTGTAGACGCCTCTCTTCCTCTCTTGATGTACCTGTATGATGTTGGGAGGGGCCTGTGGGTGTGTGCCGAGTGTATTTAACATCCTCACTCTGTGCTAACCAGTCCTAACCAGTTCGGTTTGCGGCAGAACATACGAACAGACAAAATAATTTTGCGCGAAACACCGTTAAGGTCTATGGGACTCGAACATGAAAAATCAAAAGTGCTAATTTTAAAGGCTAATATGCAAGTTATTGTCATAAAAAGTGTTTGGGGACCCGGGTCCTGCTCTAGGGGACATGTATCAATGCAAAAAAAAGTTTTAAAAACTGCGGTTTTTTGGGAGCAGTGATTTTAAGAATGCTTAAAGTGAAACAATAAAAGTGTAATGTTCCTTTAAATATCGTGCCTGGGGGATGTCTATAGTATGCCTGTAAAGTGGCTAATTTTTCCCATGTTTAGAACAGTGACTGCACAAAATGACATTTCTAAAGGAAAAAAAGTCATTTAAAACTGCTTGCGGTTGTAATGTAATGTTGTCCCCCCCCCCCCAGCCCATTACAGGGCCCTTTGGGTCTGGTATGGATATTAAGGGGAACCCCGCACCTAAATAAAAAAAAAAGCATGGGGGCCCCCAGGCCCTATATACTCTGAACAGTAGTATACAGGCAGTCTTCGGGTTACAAACAAGACAGGGACTGTAGGTTTGTTGTTAAGTTAAATCTACATGTAATTTGGAACAGGTACATTTTTTAAGTGTAGCTCCAGCCCAAAAAATGTTTTAGCTTTTTGGATAATATAAGGAAGGGTTATCACCCCTGTAACATTTGTTTTGCCGTCTGTGCCCCTGTTTATAAGATTTCACCTCACTTTCTGTCCCAATGACAATTGAATTTTGAAAATTTTTTATTAGGGAAACAAGGATTAGTGATAAAGCATCAGTGGAGACACCTTTTTCCCATATTAACTCTTACAAGAGAGAATTTTCCTTCCTAGGGGTAGATTTCCACTCACTTCCTGTTGTCTCCCTCCGTTTGTAAGTAGGAGTCCTTTGTAAGTCAGATGTTTGAAAATAGGGGACTGCTTGTATATACTATACGGCCTGCCCTATACACTCTGTGGAAAATTGGGCCTTAGGTGGTGGTGGTGCCACAACACTGTAACCCCTCACAGATACTCTTGGTGGGTGCAGGAATGGGCCCTGCTGTGAAATATTAGATCAAAAATTGTAATTACAATACAGTGCAGCCGTAGCGCAGTCGCTGCTACTTTTCTGGTGGTGTACACAGTACACAAAACAGTGCAGCCGTAGTGCAGTTGCTACTACTTTTCTGGTGGTGTACACAGTACACAATACAGTGTAGTGCGGTGTTGCAAAACAAAATATACATCATGTCCAGAAGGCCACCAAGGAGAGGCAGGCCACTAAAAGAGGGCAAGCAGGCTCTGTGTCTACAGTCAACAGTGCTGGTCATTGACATGGTGCATCCTCTGCTGGTGGCCATGGGGCACACTTGTCCTTTTTTTCTGCTGCTGGCCGTGTTATTGAGCCAGAACATGCAGAAGAGTTGGTGGAGTGGATAATAAAGCTGTCCTCCTCCTCATCCTCTGTCACCCAGGCTCAGAGTAGTTTTCCTTCCTACGCAGCTGCCAAAGTGGCCTATTCCACCAGCTCCTTGTCCACAGTCACTCCTTCCGTAGCCCCACCATCATGCATGGAGGAGTCCCCCGAACTATTCGACCACAGTGTCAGGTACATGCTGCTGGAGGATGCGCAGCGATTTGAAGGCTCCGATGTTGGTCCCCAGGTTGAGGAAGGGAGTAACGTGAGCCTAGAGAGAAGGGGGTACCCAAAAAGGACAAGAAACTGGCAGTCATGTTCCCCCAGCTGCAGCATACTGCCAAGTTTGCTCAAGTGACAAGGAGGGAGGGGATCTAGGGGAAGCTTAAGGGTAGCCACCCTACTGCATCACACCGCAGAGCTCCGCAGGTGCAGGGCGCTGCTGACTTCCCGCTGATTTTGAAAAGTTCCTTGGTGTGGGCCTTTTTGGACATGTGTGCAGCAGATCGCACCATTGCTGATTGCAACCTATGTCTGAAGCGGATCAAGCGTGACCACAACAGCAGCCGCTTGGGCACCACATGCTTGACCAGACATATGAAGACCTCCCATGCAGTCTTTTTCCCGTATACTATATTTGAGATTTAATATCTCTCAGATATGATTTGGATTAAATGAGAGTTCTTTGACCATGAGTGAAAGCTTTAACACACTAACAACATTTATTGGTGAGTAGTTAATTAATCTAATACACAACCATCTATCTATAGTCTACACCAAGGAAGAAAATATTAGGTTAAAATAAGAGAATTACATGAAGGAATACAGAGTATATTACTGAAAACATTAATCTAAAAATCTACAAGTAAAATGCAGACCTTTCCCATAATTACCCTTTGCACCAAGGTTCCACTCTGATGGTTGCTCTCCCATAAAAGTGTGTGTTTCCCTCCCATCTAGTCTGTGTATATCATTACATGCTGATGCCTCACTGGTTGGCATAGCGTGGCTCTGATTGGTGAGCTTCCCTATTCCTGGTTAAGGATTGGCTACATTTCCAATCCCTATACTTTGCATAAGTCAGCCGCCTTTAATGTAAATCCTTGTGACTATTCTGAGCAGGAGCTTAACTTGACTTTTCCCGGGAAGTTAAGTATTAATTACGGTTGGCCTCCCTTCATTGCATATTCCAACATGGGATCCTTTGAAGTGAGTATGAGTAAAACAATGAGGTTTGGATCCCATTGTTTGTATACTTTGTCAGGTCTAACAGAGATTTCTGTGAAGATAATATGTTCTGCCCTACATAGATAAAAGCTAAATTAAATATATTCATAATTCCAATATTTTACAGCTATTAATGTAGATTTCACATAAACTCATAAGGCAACAAGTCCGTTGGCAACAGCACTTGAAAGACCCACATCAAAGAAAAAGGCAGACTTCTCCTTGCTCCTCATCTGGGAACTCCAACTCTACTATACCTTCACTGACAGGAATGAAGGTATGGCAATAGGTGTCCCAAGTACTTGCAGCCAATATGCCAGCAGTACACCACCATCTGATTTTAGCAGGTAAATTTCCCTACCCCAGTTGCTAAACCGTAAAAAGAAATTTGGTCCCAGCCATCCACATGCTCAGCGTCTGAATGCTAGCTTGGCCAAATTGCTAGCACTTCAACTACTGCCTTTTCAGCTGGTAGACTCTGCCCCCTTTCGTGAATTTGTGGAATGTGCTGTACCTCAGTTGCAGGTTCCAAAACGCTATTTCTTTTCACGGAAGGCCATTCCAGCTCTCTATCGGCATGTGCAAGGCAATGTTTTTGTCTTGTTGGACAAGGCGGTCAGCAGTAAGGTGTATATTACCGCAGACTCATGGTCTAGCAGGCATGGACAGGGATGTTACCTTTCCTTCACGGTGCACTGGGTAACTCTGCTGGCAGCTGGAAAGGATGCAGGACAGGGTTCAGTATTGTTGGAGCTTGTTCCACCACCACGCCTCCAAAATGCTAGCGGTGATTCTACCACAGCTCTCTCCTCCACCCCCTCCTCTTCTTCTTCCTCTATGGCCTCTTCTGCAGATTTGTTCTCTGAACCAGCGGTTCTCTGTAAGCGTTCAAGGGACTACGCAAGCACTCAGGCAAAAAGATGCCATGCGGTGCATTCGTTACATAGTTACATAGTAGGTAAGGTTGATAAAAGACACAAGTCCATCAAGTCCAACCTATGTGTGTGATTATATGTCAGTATTACATTGTATATATGTTGCGGTCGTTCAGGTGCTTAGCTAATATTTTCTTGAAACTATCGATGCCCCTCTCTGAGACCACCGCCTGTGGCAGGGGATTTCACATCCTTGCCGCTCTTACAGTAAAGAACCCTCTACGTAGTTTAAGGTTAAACCACTGCTTAGGGGACAGGAGCCACACTGGGGCAGAGATTCTGTCAGCTCTGCGGGGGTAGGCTCAGAGTCGGTTGACGCCATGCCAGCTTCAGCCAGGAGCGGTTGTATGCGACAATGGCACTAACCTTCTCTCCGCCCCCGATAGGGACAATTGACCCATGTTCCATGTTTGGCACACATCCTGAATTTGGTGGTGCAGCGGTTCTTGAGCAGATACCCAGGCTTACAAGATCTCCTGAGGCAGGCCAGAAAAGTCTGTAGTCATTTCCAAAGGTCATACAATGCCAGTGCTCGGCTGGCTATCAATGAAAGGGAATGCAACCTGCCCACCTACCTGTGTGAGTATGGCTCCAGGACAGGGTCAGGGGAGCTTGGCTTCTTTTGCCACGCTAGTGGCTACTGATCAAGGATGCATGCACTGTCCTGTCACCATTTGATAAGGCCACGAGGATGGTGAGCAGCGACAATGCATGCATCAGTGATACTGTCCCTCTTGTCTTCCTGTTGGAGCACACGCTTCATGGAATAATGGACAAGACACTTGAGGCAGAACAGCGGGAGGAAGAGGAGGACTTCCTTACCTCTCAAGGCCCCCTTTATCCAGATATTATTCCTGCAGGCCCGCCAAACACACAGGAAGAAGAGGAGGAGGAGGATTGTGTCAGCATGGACGTGGAGGATAACACTCAGCAGCAGTCTTCAAGTGATGGTTTTCAGTCCCCAGAAACCCAAGGAGTTGTACGTGGCTGGGAGGAGGTTGTTACAGATCATGTGATCCTTAGTGACCCAGAGGACTCAGAATCGAATGCCTCTGCAAACTTTTGCATGCTTTGCAGTATCAGGGAGGCCATGCAGCGTAAGGACCCTAGGATTCGTGGTATCAAAGAGAGGGATCATTACTGGCTGGCAACCCTTCTTGATCCACGTTACAAGGGTAAGGTTGCAGAACTCATCCTGCCTTCACAGAGGGAGCAGAGGATGAAACATCTTCAGGAGGCCTTTAAGAAAGGTTTGTGCAATGCATTTCCAGACCCTGTGAGGTTACAATTTCCTGGTGCTGGACAACGTGTTGCTGAGGCTTCGTTCAGTCAGAGGAACAGCAGTGGAGAAGTGGCCGGCCGACCAATGCCTTTAGACAATTTTTCAGTCCTTAGCGCCAAGGTATGATCGGTTCAAGCAACCATCACCAGCATCTGCATTACATAGTGCAGGAATATCTAGGGGCAGGAGCAGACTTGGAGAGCATTTACTGGGTTACTGGGTCTTGAGGTCCACTTGCCAGAACTAGCTTAATATGCAATTGAGCTACTGGCCTGTCCTGCATCCAGCTTCCATGTTTCTGAATGTACATTCTTTGCTGCTGGAGGGTTTGTATCATAGAGTGTGCCTGTCCACAGACTCTGTTGATAGGCTCACATTCATAAAAATCAATCAGTCTTGGATCAGCAGCAGCTATCAAGCACCTAATGCTGATGTAACTGATTGATTTTTCTATGGATTTGCAATCCCTTGAAGACTGCCTATGCTGAGTGACTATCCTATTCCTCTTTAATCTTGATGATGCTAGCTTCCAACAATATTTTTGGTTTAGGGCACCACCACCACTGCCTAAGGCCCAATCTTTCTGTCCCTGTTTAACAGGGGCATGTAATTACAATTTTTGATCTAATATTTCACAGCAGGGCCCATTCCTGTGCCCAACATGAGTATCTGTGAGGGGTTACAGTGTTGTGGCACCACCACCAAAGGCCCAATTTTTCTCCCCCTGTCCCAGCAGCAGAAAAAAAGGACAAGCGTGCCCCACGGCCACCTGCAGAAGATGCACCATGTCCATGACCAGCACTGTGGACTGTAGACACAGAGCCTGCTTGCCCTCTCTTAGTGGCCTGTGAGCGTCTGCCTCTCCTGGGTGGCTTTCTGGACATGATGGGGATTTTGTTTTGCAACACCACACTACACTGTATTGTGTACTGTGTACACCTCCAGAAAAGTATTAGCAACTGCACTATGGGTGCACGGTACTTTGTACACCACCAGAAAATTTGTAGCAACAGCACTATGGCTGCACTGTATTGTGTACTGTGTACACCACCAGAAAAGTAGTAGCAACTGCACTAGGGGTGCACGGTACTGTGTACACCAACAAAAGTCTAATAGCAACTATGGGTGCACTGTTTGTATTGTGTACTGTGTACACCACCAGAAAAGTAGTAGCAACTGCACTATGGGTGCACGGTACTGTGTACACCAACAAAAGTCTAATAGCAACTCTGGGTGCACTGTTTGTATTGTGTACTGTGTACACCACCAGAAAAGTAGTAGCAACTGCACTATGGGTGCACGGTACTGTGTACACCAACAAAAGTCTAATAGCAACTATGGGTGCACTGTATGTATTGTGTATACCACCAGAAAAGTAGTAGCAACTGTACTATGAGTGCACGGTACTGTGTACACCAACAGAAGTATAATAACAACTATGGGTGTACTGTATTGTGTACACCACCAGAAAAGTAGTAGCAACTGCACTAGGGGTGCACGGTATTGTGTACACCACCAGAAGTCTAATAGAAACTATGGGTGTACTGTATGTATTGTGTACTGTGTACACCACCAGAAAAGTAGTAGCTACTGCACTAGGGGTGCACGGTACTATGTACATGGCCTGAAGTATATTAGAAAAAGTACACCAAGAATGGCCTGCAGTCAGATATAGCTAAACTGTATGCAGTGGAGATATATATGACACTGTCTGTATATATATATATATATATATATATATATATATATATATATATATATTAAGTACACTGCATAACTGAATAACCTGCCTGCCAAAAGAAGATTAGAAAAAGTACACCAGGAACGGCCTGCAGTCAGATATAGCTAAACTGGATGCAGTGGATATATATATATATATATATATATATATATATATATATATATATATATATATATATATATATATATATACCAGACTGTCTGTCTATATTAAATACACTGCAGCTAACTGAATAACCTGCCTGCCTGAGGTATATTAGAAACAGTACACCAGGAACGGCCTGCAGTCAGATATAGCTAAACTGGATACAGTGGATATATACATATATGAGACTGTCTCTATATATATATATATATATATATATATATATATATATATATATATATATATATATATATATATATATATATTACACTGCAGCTAACTGAATAACCTGCCTTCCTGCTCAATCTAAATGACACTCTCTCTCCGTCCACACCAACAACACACTACACGGGGCCGACTTGCCATGATTGGCAAAAGGCACCCTGCCTTTGGCCAATTAGGGCTCTCTTAGCTGAGGGTGCTGGGATTGGCCAAAGCATGCAGGTCATGGTGCATGCTTTGGCCAATCATCATACAGCAATGCACTGCATTCTCGCAGTGCATTACGGTCCGTTACGCACCGCTCGAATTTGTCGCAAACGGCCCATAATGTTCAGTTTTCAATGAACGGGTGAACAGCCAAAGTTCATGTCAAACTCATGTTCGACCTGAACAGAAAGCTCATCCATAGGCGTGCGTAGGGGGTGTGCCGGGTGTGCCTGGGCACACCCTAATCACCCTGTGTGGTGCAGATTTCCCCTGCTCATAGTTCACCAAAGCCCCTAAACAGGGCTTCTAAAAAGAATTGTAAAAAAAAAATAAAAACCTACTGACACCATCCACTGCCCTACTGAAACCAACCTCAGCCCTACTGACAAGTCCCCTGCTCTACTAACACTGTCCATGTTTTATTACATTTGAGGTGCACACCCTAATGCAATAGGCTGCGCACACCTATGAGCTCATCCCTAGTCCTCATGGCAGCACCTCCCTGTGCACACTGCACACTACATGGCACTTACTGTTTTATATCCTAAACTGGTAATTACATGTTTTTTCTTTTCCTGTTTATGCTCACATATACCTGTCTCATGGTCTTCTTTTCTTCCCTTTTTTCTTTTCTTTACTATTTCCTTTTTCTTTTTCTCTTTCTTTTTCTTCCCCCTTTTCCCTTTTTCTTTTTTTCTCTCTTTTTCTTCTTTTTCCCTTTTTCTCTCTTTTCTTTTTTTTTCTTTCTCTTCCTTTTTTTTCCGTTTTCTTTTTCCTTTTCCTTCTTTCTTTCTTTTTCCCTTTTTTCTTCCTTTTCTTTTTCATCTCTGATCTTTTTTCTCTCTTCACACACTTCTTCTTTTCACATTCACTTGTCCACCTGCACTTTGGCATTGGGCTCTAGCTACTTTCCACAATATAGACTATTTATAGTACACCCAATATGTATATATATTTTTAGACATAAAGTCCACTGATACCACTATCTGGATTTTTGCCTTTCGCTTTCCTTGGGGGTGATGTTTTGTGCACCCAGTCCCTCTCCTGCGGGCTCCTTCCACAGCTCCCGGTACAGACAATTGGGACAGCCTCTGATTCCTCGTTCCCCATTTTCCAGACTTATCATGATGTAAGTACTCAGAGGGATGAGTAACTCTCTCCCTTTTCTCTTGTACACATCCTCCCCATTGAGGGGTATAACGTTTGATCATACTGGTCCACTCATGTTTTGTTGTCTTTTATAGAGTTGCATGCATCTGCCCTTGAAGAGTGGTATTATCCACAAAAACGCGTCAGTCTTTTAGGATGCATTCTCATGCCTACTGATAGGAACCTACTTAGACTCATTATCTACAACCAGATGATTATACTGTGTTTCTTACCATTTAATTACACTGCATAGTGCCATTCAGATGACGTGTACAAATATAAATTTGCAATAATTAATTTTATCCATGTTAAATCTCTTGTCAATTTTATATGCCGTCCTTTGATATGTATATGTAATGTATTCATGAGGTCAACACCATGTGTGTATACATAATAAACCTTTTCTACTATGTGCATCATTATGCATTGTCAGACTCAATATGCCAATTAAATATATTTTCTATTTTAAGGGGAACCCTGTGGCAAAATTTGAAAAAAAAAGGCGAAGGGGTCCCCCCAAAATCCATACCAGACCCTTATCTGAGCACACAACCTGGCAAGCCGCAGGAAAAGAGGGAGGGATGAAAGAGCGCCCCCTCCTGAACCTTACCAGGCCACATGCCCTCAACATGGGGAGGGTGCTTTGGAATAGCCCACCAAAGCACCTTGTCCCAATGGGGGACAAGGGCCCCACCCCCACAGCCCTTGCCCGGTGGTTGTGCGGGTCTTCGGCCAGGGGCTTATCAGAATCTGGAAGCCCCCTTTAACAAGGCGACCCCCAGATCCTGGCCTCCTCCCTATGTGAATTGGTAACGGGAACATTGTACCCCTACCATTTCACAAAAAAAGTGTCAAAAATAGTAAAAAAAAAACAGGAGACACTTTGGGATAAGTCCTTTATTAAAAAATAAAAAAATAAAAATGTCCCATGATGTAGATCCATCTAACGCCGCCCAACGAGCCAAAAAAAGAAAAAAAAGGTACAACAGCTCCGCTTCCATGGGAGGCTCCCACCGAGTGACGCTTCTTCTCAATGACAGCTGTTATATAGCTGAGGGCGGGCCAACTCGGTGACGTAAACAGGCGACCCCGCCTTCCTCTGATGTCACATGGCATCAGAGGGGGGCGTGGTCACCTGTTTACCCCGAACAAAGTGGCACATAATTGTCAAGTGGAAGGAAAATGATAAATGGTTTTCAAACTTTTTTACAAATAAATATGTGAAAAGTGTGGTGTGCATTTGTATTCAGCCCCCTTGAGTTAATACTTTGTAGAACCACCTTTCACTGCAATTACAGCTGCAAGTCGTTTTGGGTATGTCTCAACCAGCTTTGCACATCTAGAGAGTGAAATTTTTGCCCATTCTTCTTTGCAAAATAGCTCAAGCTATCAGACTGGATGGAGAGCATCTGTGAACAGCAATTTTCAAGTCTTACCACAGATTCTCAATTGGAGTTAGGTTTGGACTTTGACTGGGCCATTCTAACACATGAATATGCTTTGATCTAAACCATTTAATTGTAGCTCTGGTTGTATGTTTAGGGTCCTTGTCCTTCTGCCACCACCATGTTTCACAGTGGGGATGGTGTGTTCAGGGTGATGTGCAGTGTTTTCTGCCACACATTGTTTTGTTTTTAGGCCAAAAAGTTACATTTTGGTATCATCTGACCAGAACACCTTCTTCCACATGTTTACTGTATCCCCCACATGGCCTCTCGCAAACTGCAAAGGGGACTTCTTGTGGCTTTCTTTCAACAATTGCTTTCTTCTTGCCACTCTTCCATAAAGGCCAGATTTGTGGAGTGCACAACCTAGTTGTCCTGTGGACAGTTTCTCCCACCTGAGCTGTGGATATCTGCAGCTCCTCCAGAGTTACCATGGGCCTCTTGGCTGCTTCTCCGATTAATGCTCTCCTTGCACAGCTTGTCAGTTTAGATGGATGGCCATGTCTTGGTAGGTTTGCAGTTGTGCCTTAATCTTTCCATTTTCGGATGGTGGATTGAACAGTGTCAGTGAGATGTTCAAAGCTTGGGATATTTTTTATATAACCTAACCCTTCTTTAAACTTCTCCACAACTTTATCCCTGACCTGCCTGATGTGTTCCCTGGCCTTCATGATGCTGTTTGTTCATTAAGGTTCTCTAAGAAACCTCTGTGGGCTTCACAGAACAGCTGTTTTTATACTGAGATTAAATTACACACAGGTAGACTCTATTTACTAATTAGGTGACTTCTGAAGGCAATCAGTTCCACTAAATTTTAGTTAGGGGTATCAGAGTAAAGGGGGCTGAATACAAATGCCACACGCCACACTTTTCAGATATTTATTTGTAAAGATTTTTGAAAACCATTTCCTTCTACTTCACAATTATGTGCCACTTTGTGTTGGTCTATCACATAAAATCCCAATAAAATACATTTACGTTTTTGGTTGTAACATGACAAAATGTGGAAAATTTAAAGGGGTATGAATACTTTTTTCAAGGCACTGTATATACCAATCAAGTGAGGGGACCTGAAACTGCTTGCTTTTAACCTCCTTGTGTGCTCTAGTGATTTCTACATTCTCCATAGCGGTAAAAGACTCTGAAAATTAGATTTGAAATACTTTATTGTAGATTACATGGAGCTATCACAGCATCTAGTCTCATTAGGGCTATGTTTTAAAAGCAGAACATAAGTATGGATTGAAAGGTAGGCTCTCTGTCCTCATAGTAATATTGACCCAAGATGTTGTGATGATGGTTTTTGCTTTTTGTTCAGGAAATTTGAAGAATTATTACATTTATAATTTTCCTTCCACTTCCCAATTATGTGCCACTTTGTGTTGGTCTATCACATAAAATCCCAATAAAATATATTTATGTTTTTGGTTGTAACATCACAAAATGTGGAAAATTTCAAGGGGTGTGAATACTTTTTCAAGGCACTGTGTATATATATTTGTAATGATGCCTGGTTAGTTTATGAGCAATGATTTATACTGAAATGTAGTCTTCTAAAGCCCTGTTTGTAAGGTTGGCTGGCTGTGCCATGTGGACTGTGGACCTGCCCCACTCCTTTTGCATGGGACAGTCATCCACCTGTTGTTTTAGAGAAACTCTTCTAGATTGTGTCACCTTCATCTGGCTTGAAGCCCACCCACATGCATATTCCTGGCCTGAGGTCTGTAAATAAATGTTTAGTCCACTACTTTGAATGGTACATGACTCACTGATAGAAGTTCGAGTGCAGAACACCTACCTTCTTTCTCAAAACTTAAAATGCAGTGGTCACACAAGTGCAGAACACTTCAAAGACTCTCAGAATAGTAAAGCCATCTTCCCCAAATGTTACAGTCATTTTAGCAGTTACACAGGGTCATACCTCTCATCTTTTTGAGATGGAAACTAGGGATTCCTGTTAGCAAAAGTATGTAGTCATAGGATACACCCCTTGCCATGCCCCCTTTAAAGGAGAATTATTAAAAAAAATGATTTGTTAAACCCACATGTGCATTTTTATTTCCATTACTATTCCTTTAGGCTACTTTATCACTGAAGCGTTTTACAGGTGTTTTAACACTAAAAATAGTGCTTGAAAAGTGCCCATGCATTACAATGAATGCTTTCACACTGGGGCGGTGCGCTGGCAAGGCGTTGAGAAAAGTCCTGCAAGCAGCATTTTTGTAGCATGTTTGGGGCGCTATAAAAAGCACTTCAAAAATGCCAATCTCCATTGAAATGAATAGAAAGCGCTTTAAAAGTGCCTTAAACGCACCCGAAAACTGCCCTGAAGCTGTGGAAAGGTCACATGACCGCGGTGCAGTGTAGGATGCTGGGATATCAGGAAATCCTGTTGGTGGAGAGGAGAGAAGAGAGAGTGGAATGGATGCTGTTGCTGAAAACCAAGACATGCAGGCCATAACTGAAAATGTGGCCAGACCATCAAGACCAACCATCAAGAGCCAGAGGAGCTGCAATAGAACCAGAGGAGTTCATACATTTCATGAGGGAACACCCAGAACTTTGGGAATGCATTTTATGCAAACCACAACAGGAAGAACCAAGCATGGCTTGCTATTGCTGAACAGCATATTTCAGAGTGGAGTGAACTCACAAGAAATCAAAAATCCGCCAAATGTGAGTACAAATGCCCTAATCCCAGTCACACTAGTCTCAATACCCCAACCATAACCCCAATTCCAGTCAAACTAGTCCCAATCCCTCAATCCTAACTCTTATCCCAGTCCCACTAGTCCCAATCCCACAATCCTAACCCTGATCCCAATCCCACTAGTCCCAATCGCCTAACCCTAACCCTAATCCCAGCCAAACTAGTTCCAATCCCCCAACCCTAACCCTAATCCCAGTCCCACTGGTCCCAATTCCACATTCCTAACTCTAATCCCAGTCCCACTAGTCTCAATCGCCTAACCCTAGCCCTAATCCCCATCAAACTAGTCCCAATCCCCAACCCTAACCCTAATCCCACTTCCACTAGTCCCAATCCCCCAATCCTAACTCTAATCCCAGTCCCACTAGTTCCAATCACCTAACCCTAATCCCAATCTTACTACTCCCAATCCCCCAATCCTAACCCTAATCCCAGTCAAACTAGTCCTAATCCCCTAACCATAAATCTAATCCCAGTCAAACTAGTCCCAATCCCCTATCCCTAACCGTAATCCCAGTCCCACTAGTTCCAATTCCCTAACCCTAATCCCAGTCAAACTAATCCCAATCTCCTAACCCTAACCCTAATCCCAGTCAAACTAGTCCCAATCCACTAACTCTAACCCTAATCCCAGTCCAACTAGTCCCATTTGCCTAACCCTAACCATAATCCCAGCCAAACTATTCCCAATTGCCTAACCCTAACCCTAATCCCTGTCAAACTAGTCCCAATCCCCCAACCCTAACCCTAATCCCAGTCCTACTAGTCCCAAAACTCAAAGGTATCTTTGATTACATGTCTTTAATCCAAACATCAAGAAAAAATATCCAGAATTGTTAACACTATGCAATTATCGCATTATTGCAATTAAAACACTATGCAACTATGCATGAAAACAATAAATAAATAGAAAATGGTCAAGGGAACATAGCAATGAATCTTTTTATTTGATATGTGCAAGTGTCAGATCATATCTTCTTGCCAATTTACTTTACCAGCAGGGCTCAAAAAATAGTCCGCCAACTCATCCCTAATTCTGAAATCCACTGTTGGACCACAGACATTAGGAAAATCAACAGGTTCCAAATTGTGTGCCAATGTGTCCCCAAAATTGATGCCATCTCTATCCCGTACCACATTATGCAAAACACATGCTGCCTTAATTCATTTGCATGAATTGTCGGCCTTTAGGTTGATAGGTTTATGGAATATTTGCCATTTGTTGGTAAGAATGCCAAAAGCACATTCGACTAGCCAACGTGCCCGACATATACGGTAATTGAAGAATCTTTTCCGGGTGTCAAGATTACTCTGTGAGTAGGACTTCATTAAATGCTCATTGATAGCCACAGACACAAAGGGCATATCTGGACCTTCTGTCCTGGTAATGGTCAGTTTTCTGGCAAGTCTAGTCAATTAGCTGCAAGATGCTGTACAAAATTAGAATTATTGAAAAGAGTAGAGACTGCAAAACTCCCAAATGCTCCTACATCAATAAATGTATAGTCTGCATCAACCACAGCCATTAACACCTAAGAAAATACTTCTTGTAGTTATAATATCGTGTACCACTATAACAGGGTTTTGTTAGCCTAATATGTTTACCATCAATTGCTCCCAGGCAGTTTGGAAAGCTGGTTTGGATTCAGAACCACTGGGCAATCTCGTTTAATTTCTCTTTATTTGGAATGGGCAGGAATGAATTTTTTGATTCCAGAGAGCATCACAAGTTTGCTTCACAATTACACTAATTGTCAATATTCAGTTTCAAAACTCATATTGTAGTGATATGTAGGTATTTCCTGTGGCAAGATATCTGTAATTAAAAATGAACAATAATTACAATTTCTTACAGTAAGACTAATGAAAATAAGATGGAAGACAATTTGGGATAATTTTAGATGGGAACAGAAGAAACAAGTAAAAACTAGAAGTGGTTCTGTAAGGAGGACTGGCCATGTATACTGCCATTATGAGGACCTACAGTTCCTGAAGCCTGTCATGGAGATGAGACCGTAAGTATAACAACATGTCTACAAATATTATTATATCGAATTGTCTAATTATGTCTTTTTGTTTTTATATTGAATTGTCTAATTATGTATTTTTATTTTTTAGGACTGCAAGATATAACAACTTGTTTAGATAATGTTTTAAAATTGTCAAATTATTTAACTTCTTTTAGGACTGAGATAAACATGGAATCTGGAACAGAGAATGACCCAGAGGAGACTGACAGGCTGGAGGAGGATGATCCTTCTGATGATTTTCAACAAAATAATACTGAACCGTAAACATCACAACCAACCTTGCCCAGAGACCAGGACAGGAGGAGAAAAACCAACAAGCAGAGGCAGTCCGAGCAATTTTTGGACGTGGTGAAAAAAATATTTAATGAAAAACAAAGAAATCAGAGCGAGATCGCTTCTTTCACACGCAGCTTGAGCCCGCAGATGGAGAAGGTTCCAGAAGAGTACCAGTGCGATATGCGTATTGAACTTATGTGTGTAATAAAGTCTTATCAAGAACGTCCTCCCCAAAATCGACCACCACAGTCCTCGGTCCCGCTCAATTCCAAGGAAGCTATAACACCAATGTTTTCCCTGGAACCTCCTCTAAGAATCACCCAAACTCATACTCACCTGCTGCTGGTTTATCTTATGGAATGCCTCAACATTTCCATACTCCACGTTTCCAGGGAGGGGCATATTGTCCACTTAACCAACCTTCCCCTGTTCCCCCTCTAGAGGAGCCACCCCACCTGTCTCCCTCTTATCATAGTCTCTAAAGTTCAAAATTCAATTTTTTTTGCTTTTTAAATGTATAGCACTTATTAAATATAAACTTTTCTATGTAATGCACATATTGAAGTTATGATGTTTGCATTTTGCACATGTTGTGCAGTTTTGTTATTGATTATATGCATTAATACAACTGATTGGGACTAGTGGGACTGGGATTAGCGTTAGGCTTAGGCGATTGGGACTAGTTTGACTGGGATTACGGTTAGGGTTAGGCAATTGGGACTAGTTTAACTGAGATTAGGGTTAGGGTTAGGTAATTGGGACTAGTTTGAATGGGAATAAGGTTAGGGCTGGGGGACTGGGACTAGTTTGACTGGGATTAGGGTTAGGCGATTGGGACTAGTGGGACTGGGATTAGGGTTAGGCGATTGGTACTAGTGGGACTGGAATTAGGGTTAGGGAATTGGGACTAGTTTGACTGGGATTAGGGTTAGAGGATTGGGACTAGTTTGACTGGCATTAGGGTTAGGGTTGGGGGATTGGGACTAGTTTGACTGGGATTAGTGTTATGCCCCGTACACACGGTCGGATTTTCCGATGGAAAATGTCCGATCGGAGCGTGTTGTCGGAAATTCCGACCGTGTGTGGGCGCCATCGGACATTTTCCATCGGTTTTTCCGACACACAAAGCTGGACAGCAGGAGATAAAATTTTCCGACAACAAAATCCGATCGCGTCAATTCCGACCGTGTGTGGCCTGTTCCGACGCACAAAGTGCCACGCATGCTCAGAAGAAATTCCGAGACGAGACAGCTCGTTCTGGTAAACTTAGCGTTCGCAATGGATACAGCACTTTCGTCACGCTGCAATGTTCAAAAAGGTTTAATACAGCGCACTCTCTTCTTCTTTATAATGTGACAAGAATTAAGTAGTTTTGCTGCTCATATTCACACACACTTCTCACAAACTTTTATTTGTGTTTTTTTAGTGGGATTCCCTGAATATATTGTTATTAGTTTTATATATTTTTTTTTTTTTTTTTTGGATTTTAAGCCTTTTTTTTTATTTAATGTTTGGATTTTTTCCAAGGCTGATCTTTGTTCAATGTTATTTTTATTTTTACTCCAGAATATTTTTGTGTGTGTTTTGTGTGTCAAGTTACCCTAACACCATTGATATCTTGTATTATTTAATCTCCAGGAGATTGTTTGTTGTTGGTGTCCCTTGTTCATTTCACATTGTATATTTGAAATGTACCTGAATCCTCACAAACAAGCTGTCATTTTTTAAGTAAAACACATAGGAGAGTATAATTCAAAACAAATATCCTTTATTAAGGGATCAGAACCAAACAAAGAGGAAGGCAACACTGGATCAACAGGAGAAATTAGTGAAGCCTTGGACCCCCACGGCAGACATCAATTCTTCAACATCAAAATTGGTGGCCTGAGGAGTCCATATGTAAGGGAGGGCAGTCTGGTCCAGAATTCGCAGAGATCCGGATAGCAGCAGATGACATCTGTGTCCCCAGGCTGTGGTACCACAAGAGGCTGGATTTTTTGGCCGACCAGACTGGATCCAGGGTCCTCACTTTCTGGTCTTCCTTTCACGCTTCATTCCGGGCTGTGGCTGTGCAGTTGGAGATGTGGCAGGAGGAGGAGTAGGACCTGGAGGAGGAGGAGGAGGAGGAGGACCTGCAGGAGGAGGAGGACTGAGAGGACCTGGAGGAGGACTGGGAGGACCTGGAGGAGAGGGAGGAGAAGGAGGAGGACCTGCAGGAGGAGGAGGAGGACCATCGCGAAGGTGTGTCTGAGGTGTAATTTGGCCCCTCATACCTTTCTCCAGAGCCTCCGATATGAGGGCCTCACACATTACTTTTTGGCCCTTCTCCATCCTCTGCATTTTATATGCAATGAAGGCAGCAATGTTCTCCTCCATGGTGTGGGGTGCTCCCAGGACCTCTGTAGCCCTCCAAAAGAATCCTATAGCAGCCTCCTCTAGGGCACTCCTCCTACTGCCACTTTCTTTTTTCGGGGGGGTGGAGGGACCTGCAGATCAGCCAGCCGGCTCGGCCCGGCCACCTCCTGGCTGAGACTTCCCTGTGTATGAAAAAGGGACATGGTTTTAGTTGTTGCATCATCAATCACAATCATAAATTAGTACTCCCAACTAACATCTAGTTAACATCATTGATTGGACAAGCAGAAATCTTTAAAGGAATGCTATACCTGGCTCAATCTGAGCTCCTCCACATGTGGCCTGGAAGGCCCAGGTTGGGCGTCAGAAGCCTCAGCCAGGGGGGAAGGAAGTGTGGAAGGAAGACTGGAGAGGGTGACCTGGGTTCAGTCTGGCCTGCCAGAAAATGCAGCCTGTCGTAGTACAACATCCTGGGGACATAGATGTCATCTGCTGCTCCGGATCTCTGTGAATCCAGGACTTTCTTGCGCTCCCTTAGATATGTGCTCCTCGGGCAACCAATTAATATCTTTAAATAGGTTATGTCTGCCGTGGGGATCACCTGCTTCACAATTTCACACAATTGCACCAGTGCTGCCTTCCTCTTTGCTTGGTTCTTGAAATGGGGGTGTTTAATCTCCCACAGACAGGACAGCTCCCTTAGCATCTCTAGGAATATTGACATGAAGTCATTATCTTTGAGTAGCATATCCATGTTCACTGCAAGACACAACACAAGACAAAGCCTAATGTCAGACAAAACTCTCCTAATCTTGTTACAATATAGGCCTCAATCTAGAACCAGTATAGGCACAAGTTTGTCTCTTACCTTCGTTCTTACGATCGGCGCGTCCAATGCTCCTTCCTCCGCTCACAGATCGTACGTAATACGCGTGTTACTCTTTATACACACTGCACATGCGTGTAACTCCGCCCGCCCCTGACGTTCTTTCTAGTCTATTCCCCGCCCCTTTTCGTTCGGCGCAGTGGGTGAAGAGCATGATGGCAGATTTAGAGCAGGTGTGTGCTAATTATAGCAACGAGGAGGAGGAGGAAAGCCCGGATCCAGGCACATCCCGATCCAGAAGGAGACGTTTTAAGGCCACAAATATGTCCTTTGGGGAGATGTTGGAGATGGTCGACATCATGAGGAAGTCCGACTATGACGGAAAATATGGGCCTTACCCCAACCCCAATGTCCGAAAGGCCAAAATCATTGCTAAAGTGGTCAAAAGCCTTCACAGGAATTTCGGGGTACGAAGATCTAAAGATCAGCTCAGGAAGCGGTGGTCGGACCTGAAGTTGAGAGAGCCAGAGCAGTACCGAAAGATCCAGAGAGTGCTGCAAAAAAGTAAGTAGTTGTGCTGTGTTCCTATTCTTTCTGTCTTTATTCCGTTCGTTCTGCTCCATATGCTTTTATTAATTGTAACGTTTAAAAGGGCAACTTTAATGTTCATGGGCCCATTATTCGTTCGTATCCAACATTTTTCTTTCAGCCTCTAGAACACCATTGTTTAGGCCATATGCATTTTCAAACATTTTTTTTGGGCCTACTTGGATGCCAAATATTTGTTTGTGTAGATGGGTTTGTTACTAGAATGAAATGCCAACTAGATTGTGTGTAAGGAGAGGACACTGAGCAGCTGTTTTCACATCTGGACACTGGAGCACTAGTGTGGGACACAAGAACACCATTTTTATTAGGGGGGCCACACAGGTGCTCCAGTGTATACTATAGGGGGGGCTACATCTGTGAAGCTTGTACCAAACAGGTAAAGTATTGCAGCTTAACAAAGGCCAATAAAAAATATACATCTTGGAACTCTGCTAAAATAGACAATTGTACCCCACTTCCAAGCAATGTTTACTATTTCTAGTTCTGCCATTAAATATCTGTGTGCTAATTATACCATTTTTGTTTTACATAGGGGAGAAAAGATTTGGAGGACACCCCTCATCCGAGGAGACCACAGACCCCCCACCTATGGAAGAAGGTGAAATACCCCCAAACGAAGCTGAGCAGGAGGAAGAAGAAGATGTGGTGGAGATTGGCACCACAACAGGTGAGTGTCTGCGACCACAGGTTCAGGTAAAAGAGATGGATGGTGGCAGATTTTTGAGACCTTTTTTTTTTTATTTATCTCTTTTTAGGTGATTGTGAGGTTGTGGATCCCCAACGCTTTACTTCTGAAAGTGCCCAGATCCTGATCGGGGAGATCATGGGGTGTAATGCCGAACTGCAAAACATCCAGCCAAAAATCCATGATGTTATTAAAAAAAATAATAACATCATTGATGTTTTGGGGCGAATTTGAAACCCCACAAAATCACTTTTTGGATTGTGGTTCAAGATTTTAAAATTTTTTGCAATGTTTAGAAAAGCCAAATTTGGAGGATGCACACAGTGTGCCAACATGTGCTATCTGCCATCACGGGAGATCAATGGACACATTTTGGGGGTGCAACCCCTTCCTCAATTATAAAGTCGCGTTGAGGAAGAGCTTGCTCCCCCAAAACACGTCCCTTGATCCCCCCTGATGGCAGATAGCACATGTTGACATTCGTAAATTGGTGTGCATCTTCCAAATTTGGCTTTTCCAGGGGTGATTTCCCCCCATCTGAACGCTATATCAAACCCAGTTCCTAAATACTGATGTCTGATATAGCCTTCAGGTTTTACCTAATGTGAACTTTGTAAGTTCAAGTTTTTTGGCTTTCTTGTTGGTTTTACACAGGCCTGTTTTATCTGAAATGGATATTTCGATTTTTGATAATGCTACTGCAAAAATTGTTATACAACAAACATGTTGGTTTGTTTTAAAAACCTTTGGTAAATGCACATGTGATTGTGCAGGTATAAAAAAGTGGCTTACTCAAGAATGTGTGGATTATTGTCTCAACACTACAACACTTTTGGGGTGATGTAATAGCTGTTTTATGCAAAAATGGGGGTTATTTCCTAAGGGCAAATCCACTTTGCACTACAAGTGCAGGTTCAGTGCAGTTGCAAGTGCACTTCTAGTGAAATGTGTTTTTGCATTTAGTAAGTAACAGCCAACAGTGCTTTGTATAAGGTTACCCAATCACGACATTTTCTGCACTCAAAACATTTCTTTCAGGGTCAGCTAAAACAAACACAAGCAGTAAATGTCCACCAAGAATTTCTTTGTTTTTTTTATTATAAAAAGGCTTCACATATTGTCTGGCATATTGATAGCCCCCCTAGCCGCAAAGAACTCCAGGTATCGTAACCGGACATCACGGGCACTCAGGGAGGGCAAGCCAGGACGGCCACTTTCAAGCGCCGTCAGTGTTGTTGGATGTAGTATTCCGGCCTCAGGCCCAACTGAGCCAGCATAGTTGGCAGAATGTTTTCTTAAAAAATTATGGAGAACACAGCACGCCAGTATTATATGGTTCAGTTTATACTCCGCCATATGGATGGGTGTCAGAAATAGTCGGAACCGGCTGGCCAGGATTCCAAATGTGTTCTCCACCACTCTTCGGGCTCTGGCCAGCTGGTAATTAAAAACCCTCTGTTCCGGGGTGAGGGTCCTCATCGGGAATGGCCGCATCAGGTGGTCCCCCAGCGCAAACGCTTCATCAGCAACGAACACAAATGGGAGACCTTCCACATTGTCCTGTGGAGCTGGCAAGTCCAAGCTGCCATTCTGGAGACGCCTGTAGAACTCCGTCTGGGCGATGACTCCACCATCGGACATCCGGCCATTCTTCCCCACGTCCACATACAGAAAGTCGTAATTAGCCGACACCACCGCCAACATCACTATACTATTAAACCCCTTGTAATTATAATAGTACGACCCCGAGATGGGTGGTGGGACGATGTGGACGTGTTTCCCATCAATTGCCCCTCCGCAGTTAGGAAAGTCCCACCGCTGGGCAAAGTGGGAGGCCACAGTCTGCCATTCCTGTGGCGTGGAAGGAAACTGTTGAGGAAAAAACAATAAACATTACGATTTTTTCACAGAAACATGGCAAGCAGATTAGACACAAACATTCTGGGGCAACCTCCAGATAGCATTTATTAAGGGGAATTTAACAAGGCCAAAGTATAAGGTACACCTATCATATTCCCCCTCCCCCCCCTCTCATGGGCCATTTCTAACATTATAGGGGGGGGAACTCTTGGACAGGTAACCCTCTTCACTTCATTGAGAGATGAATGCCTAAATACAGGGTATTACTTGGAAAAGCCCCTCCTTAGTTACACTATTGGCAGACCACTGGACAGGTAAGAAGTGTCTGAATACAAAGATATAAATACACACTGTACACATTTGAGGACATTTGGACATTCTGCTATTACCTATCAAGATAATAATAGGATACAAAAACTTTAAACAGTACCATTGGAAAGTATACAGGCAGGCCCTTGCACTACATGCTTTGGGGAATTCATTCATAAATCTGAGCACTAAAGAGGTGGGTATAGTGTGTATGGGTTTGGAAAAGTCAGCAGATAGATGATTGAGGATAGAGAATTGGAATCAGCTGACTTAGCAGTTGGGGGGAGGGAGGGTTACTAAAAATTATTTGGGGACACCACAAAAAAAAGCCTCTGCCACTCTGCCTGAATTTAAATCAAAAATAACATTTCCAAACATTTTAGGGGGTGTTTGGGGTAAAGCACTACTATGGAGCTGATAAAATACATTGTTAAGTGACTACATGAGGTGAATATAGGGCAGGAGACACCATGCTGGGGAGGTTATTGAAGGGCAAATATGTATGAAGGACATAAAATAATAATTACATAAAAATCCAGCATGCATGAGGACAAAGGGGACATTCCCTGCATATTACAATCATGGTAATTAGGGAATGAGGAAAGAAATACAATATATTAGCAAACATTTAATACAATAAAATGTGATATAAAAGGATAAAAATCTTACCTTCATATACTCCTTCTGAAGGACCTGGATGATGGCAGAACAGGTCTCTGGGATAATGATCCCCAGAGCCTGGGGGGAGATGCCTGTCGAGAACTTGAGGTCCTGCAGGCTTCTCCCTGTGGCCAAATACCGCAAGGTAGCGACCAACCTCTGCTCCGGAGTGATGGCTTGCCTCATGCAGGTATCCTGCCTGCTGATATAGGGGGTCAGCGAAGCCAACAAACGGTGAAATACGGGGTCCGTCATCCTGAGAAAGTTCCTGAAATCATCAGGATTATTCTCACGGATCTCACGGAGCAAAGGCATATGAGAGAACTGGTCACGCTGAAGCAACCAATTCTTGGTCCATGAACTCCTCCCCACCCTGTTCATGGACTGGACTTGTGTCAAGGTCAGGACCCCAACACCAAGCCCCCGCACAGCACGAACTCTACGAGGAGTACGCATACGAAACATGGCTAGAAAAAGGTCAGCTGCTCAGAACGAAGTAACAGAACGCACTGAAGAACAGCAAGGCCTGTGAAGAGCGACCTGAAAAACAGCAACGAGCAGGCAAGATCACACAGAAAACTCTGATACGAACTGACTGCACGCACTGAAGAGCAGATACAAACCCACAAGCACAAACTGAACGGCAGAAAACGATCTGAAAGCCACGAGTCTGAAAAAGCGCGAATCGTCTCTCACCAAACTTTTACTAATACGAGATTAGCAAAAGGAGCCCAAAGGGTGCCGTGCTTGGTTCTGAACCGGCCTTTTCTAGTCTCGTCGTATGTGGTGTACGTGACCGCGTGGTTGCCGATCGGAAATTCCGACAACTTTGTGCGGCCGTGTGTAGGCAAAACAAGTTTGAGCCAACATCCGTCGGAAAAAATCCTAGGATTTTGTTGTCGGAATGTCCGAACAAAGTCCGACCGTGTGTACGCCCTATTAGAGTTAGGCGATTGGGACTAGTTTGACTGACAGTTATATATAAATAAATAATCATTTTCGGTATCAATAAATTTAACTCTTGTATGCTATATTAGAATATGTATTTTCCCTCTCCCCCCCCCCCCTTTTTTTCTTCTCCCTGTATGGAACATTCCTGTGTCTATAGGACACTGCTGGACATAAATAAGCATGACCTGTAACTGCATTTTTTTTTAAACATTTCCATGTTGCCATATCGGCATTTCATACCTAAGGATAACTATAAATGACCTACAATGATGTAGGAATCTTTTATATATTATGTTTTATACATGCACTATTTACATTTTATCTAATATCATTTTATGATTTAGCTAATTTCGCAATTTTGTATTTCTAGGACATCTTTAGTATCCATACACTGTGCTGTTCTAAAAGGCCCCAACGAAGCGGAGTTCCCACGAAACGCGTAGGCCATACTTTACGTTATTCCACACCAGGATTCCCACGACCTGAACCAACATAACAGTACAAATGTATTTTCTTACTATTATTATTTTGTCACTATTAGTATTTTTTCACTATTGTATTTTAAATATTTTCATCCAAGGATAGTAAATAAAAGTATCTTTATGAAATTTTTAAAAATAATATTGTGTCATAAATCATTATCTTCACTCCACCGAGGCACATGCAAATTTTGTTTCTACTAGGGACAGTGCCTCCGTGTGAGTTATAATTATCTCATGCTTACCCCCACACCCACTTGCCTCTGTTTAAGGATATATTCCCAATACATTAGCACGAACAGGAACAGCAGCTCTGAAAACTCCATCTTCTCTCTGTTTTCTCTCTTTACCCGCGAATTACCAAGAAGTGCACAGGATGTGATGTAGGGGGGTGTGGTTGTCAGCTAACTCAAATGTTTCAAAAGCGCTTGAAAAAGTCTTAAAAATGCCTGCTAGCACGCTACAAACGCGACTAAAATGTGGCTCTAGCGCTAGACGTTTTTGAGGCGTTTTTTGAGCACCTCAGTGTGAAAGTAGCCTTATACTGGTTTTTGAAATTCACAAATACTGCAATTTAGAAATTGGATGAAAGGTTTAGTACTGATAGTGAAAAGTGCATTTTATATACACCTATATAGATCCAACCAAAATGAGGGACAAATGAGGAGGAAAGAGGGACAGAGGAACGTTCAAAATCAGGGACAGTCCCTCAAAATCAGGAACAGTTGGGAGCTATGCAGGGTGTTCCTTTTTCTCACACAAATCACAAATGAGATTCTCCATAGGCCGAGAGGTCATTCTAAACCAAGCCGTAGACCTACAGTTGAAGGACAGAGTTGGCAAGGTCTCCCTCTGTACTCTGAAGTATCCTATTTTTTGGCAGTGCAGCCCTTCTTTTGCTCATCTCCAACACAGCACTACATCTTGCATGATCAGGGGTGTCCAGCTTTCATGGGCCCCACCCACAGCTGGCATATAAAGGGTCACTATTTCCACCCATTATATCATTACAGGATGGGTGACAATTAAAGGCCATTAAAACATGCCAACATGTTTAGAACATGAAACAAAAAAAACTGTAATGCCCCCTTCATCTGTAGCGGATCCATTTTTCTCAGCAGGGGATCTCTCCGCTGAGCAGAGGGACAGAAGACAGGTCCGTGTCCACTCCGATTAGGCAGAGCAAACATGGACAAAGCCTGCTCTTCTCCATGGGAAGTCAGATGTAAACTTACTGGATCCAGTCTGATCTGATCCGGCCAGACAGATGGGAACAGATCTCCTTCTGTTTGTTTTTGCCGGATCAGATTGGAGGTAGGCTGGTGTAAATGGACACCCGCTGCTCCATAGAGGAGAATGGAGGGTCCAATCAGATCTGCCTGAAAAACAGACAGGCCGACCCAATCAGATCACTCGTGTGAAAGGGGCTTAACAGAGTTTGGTAGACCCTTTGTATTGCCAGGGGCAACAGCCAAAAACAGACCAGGCAGATTCTAGAGCAGGAAATATCCTCAGACAGATGGTCAGGCAAACCACAGACAGAAGCAGTGTCAGCAGGCTGATGGTCAGATCAGGCATAGACAAACAGAGGCCACATTCCAGACAGGTGTACAGTACAATGATAGACAATAGCTAGCAGTAAAAGATTAACAATCAGGACGATCTATACAAACACAGCCCTAGCAATACATGGGAATGATCCAAAGCATGAAGTCAGAGACAGATAGATAGGCTTTTACCCAGGGCATGAGCAAACTGAAAACCTTCTTATCAAGTGCAAGTTTAAAGATGTGGCCACACTTTGAAGTCCCACTAATAAGGGCAGGTGTGCAGAGAAGAGACACCAGCTGCAGTTTTTAATAATGACCAGCAGATGGTGAAAGTTCGAGGCTGATCACTGCAAAAATCCTTATTTAAAAAAGACGTGGAGGTTGATTTACTAAAGGCAAAAATACTGTACAAGTACAGTTACTCTAGATCTGCGGGGAAGCTCTGCTGATTTCTATCATCCAATCATGTGCAAGCAAAAATGCTGTTTTTTTATTTTCCTTGCACAGACTATTTGCCTTTAGTAAATCAAACCCATAGTTTTTATCATGTCAAAAACACCATTATATCTTGTAACAAAATATAAATCCTTTCTCAGCACTACAAACCTAAAGAAGACTTAAACAATTCTGTTCACTAACTAGAAGAAACAAGGAAAGAGGCGCCTCTGAATATATATCAATATAGCATTTATTATAAAAAACAATATCCACTCACATGAAAGACTGCACATCTGCATTCAAGCATGTCTCAGGATTGGAAGAGAGGAGGGGGACTGCAGATCTCAGCAAGTCCATATGTGGCTGGCAACACAGCAAATCCAATGAGGATGGCGTGAGGTGGTTACAGCGGTTACTCCTTAGTCTCGTCCAAGTGGCACACCGAGCAAAGATAAGGTCACAGCTGAGATCGTCTGGTCAGGTGTGGGTTCCGGAAGTGAGGGAAGGGACGCCCGGTTCTGTCACAGGCTATGACGGCCGTGTCATCTCTCAACCTCGGACGCCAGATGAGCTCTACACACACCACGGCATAGCCTGTGACAGGACCGGGCATCCCTTCCCTCACTTCCGGTGTTCTGCTGAGAAAGTTCCGCTCGGCGGATAAGCTCCCCCCTCTACTGCGCAGGCGCTGCGCCTGCGCAGTAGGATCCGGTGGAAATAGCCGAAGCGGAACAGCTGAAAATCAGCTGTACATGGCGCCTGTAAGAGGGCCCCTCGCGGGCTTGCTTCGCTCGCCACGCTTCGGGCACGGCCTCGCTTCGCTCGGCTCTTTTAGATTCCCCCTCTAGGTCCACTTGGATGGTGGGGAAGGAACCTGGACCTAGGGCGCAGGCGCCGTGTACAGCTGATTTAAGAGTTTGAGCTTCGGCTATCTCCGGTGGCTGACAGTAGTTCGTACTGCGCAGGCGCTGCGCCTGCGCAGTACAGGGGGGGAACTTATCCGCCGAGGGAACTTTCTCGGCAAGACACCGGAACTCAGCTGTGACCTTATCTTTGCTCGGTGTGCTACTTGGACAAGACTAAGGAGAAACCGCTGTGCCCCACCACCTCACACCATCCTCATTGGATTTGATGTGTTGCCAGCCACATATGGCCTTGCTGAGATCTGCAGTCCCCCTCCTCTCTTCTAATCCTGAGACATGCTTGAATGCAGATGTGCAGTCTTTCATGTGAGTGGATATTGTTTTTTATAATAAATGCTATATTGATATATATTCAGAGGCGCCCCTTTCCTTGTTTCTTCTCAGCTTTTTTTGTGGATTCTGCTTTTGGTCCTCTCGGTGGCAGCCCTGACAGACTCTTCCATATATATATTTTTATATATATATCTATCCTTGCTCCCCTGGACTATTTAGGAACACTCTACAGAGGTATTGTTGCATTGCGCCTGTTTTACATGTTAACTGTTCACTAACTATGTGGTCATTTTCTTTTGGATTCTATGTGTCTAAGATAGCTTCATAAAACACAATTTGTGCAAAAACTGTATTACTAGAGGTAGCTGGAGTGGCAAAGATTTTTTTTTTAATGTCATTGTGTGTGACCAGCAGCAGCTGTCAACAACAGCTGTCAGATTTGCAATCTACAAATTAATAGTCGGTGCCATTGCTGCTCACTTGTATCAGCTCATTCAATCAGTTAGATGCCAATAGAGCCTTTGACTGACCAGGATTGCAGAGAGTGTGTATGTAGGCCTGGGGTTTCTTTGGAGTGTTGGCCACATTCAAACCAACCACAGCTTATTAGCTAGTTTGTATGTGGCCATAGCACAGAGTGTTGCTGTGTACAGAGGCTGTGTTTAGCTTCCTCTGAACACAGCAAACTATCAGCAGATATGCATCCATGTGAAGGTAGCCTTAGTTATCTTTAGAAGTAGAGATAATTGCATGATGCAGTGTTTACAGGACAATCAAATGCCCATCTTCCAGTATATGAAGTACAAATAAATGTAATGAAAAACTGCATAAGACAGTTGATAAAAATGCAGAAGACAGTGTTGATAATAATCAGGCATGTTGGAATTGCCATTTAGTTCTGCAGATATAGAAGAGTTTAATAGTAATAATTTAGCCCTGTGGATTACATCATCATAGGCAGTACTAGGGGAAATCATTTAAAGTGGAGTTCCACTTAAAAAATAAAAAATAAAAGTCAGCAGCTACAAATACTGCAGATGCTGACTTTTAATAATCGAACACTTACCTGTCCCAGGGTCCAGCGATGCGGGAATCGAAGCCCCGCTCATCTCCCCCTCTGCTTGGCGGTGCTGGCATTGTAACTTTGGGCTCCCAGCTGTGGCTTCACAGCCGGGAACCCACTGCGCATGCACGAGCTGTGCCGCGTGCCGTAACTGGCCGCGCAATCATCTGGGACCTGTGAGGTGTCCCAGATGATTGCCGAGAGGGAGGGGGGAGAGGTGATCTCCCTTCCAGCGCCAAGTGTGTGCCAGAAGGAAGTGGGAGCTGGAACCCTCTGAAAAGAGGGTATCCGCTCCCCCCCAAAAAAAATGACATGCCAAATGTGGCATGTCAGGGGGTCACCTTCTCTTAAAGCAGAAGTTCCATTTTTGGGTGGAACTCCGCTTTAACATGGATTGAATAGGGGCTGTTGGGGTAAAAAAAAGCTTGTCTATGCATATGATAAAGATAATCAGATCCATCCTCCCATCCCCCCATTTTTAAGTGGGTACACTTGTTTGCTACAAGTTATGACGCATCGGTGCACTCTGAATTATCTTGTTAACTAAACCCAAATTGTATTTTTGAAATAGAGGTATTATCTGTGTTTAGAATTGAGGTTTATTTTCTGTAATTTTCAGGCGCTGGCTTATGCTTGAAGTGCCCTAGGTTTCTTAAAAGAAACAGCCGGGAACCCACTGCGCATGCACGAGCTGTGCCGCGTGCCGTAACTGGCCGCGCAATCATCTGGGACCTGTGAGGTGTCCCAGATGATTGCCGAGAGGGAGGGGGGAGAGGTGATCTCCCTTCCAGCGCCAAGTGTGTGCCAGAAGGAAGTGGGAGCTGGAACCCTCTGAAAAGAGGGTATCCGCTCCCCCCCCAAAAAAAATGACATGCCAAATGTGGCATGTCAGGGGGTCACCTTCTCTAAAAGCAGAAGTTCCATTTTTGGGTGGAACTCCGCTTTAACATGGATTGAATAGGGGCTGTTGGGATAAAAAAAAGCTTGTCTATGCATATGATAAAGATAATCAGATCCATCCTCCCATCCCCCCATTTTTAAGTGGGTACACTTGTTTGCTACAAGTTATGACGCATCGGTGCACTCTGAATTATCTTGTTAACTAAACCCAAATTGTATTTTTGAAATAGAGGTATTATCTGTGTTTAGAATTGAGGTTTATTTTCTGTAATTTTCAGGCGCTGGCTTATGCTTGAAGTGCCCTAGGTTTCTTAAAAGAATCACTTACCACTGCAGTAGTGGGTGAAGTAAATGTCTGGTTGAATTATAGTGCACATTGTGCTATTTAGTATGTGACAAACAATGATTCACATGGCATGCACTTGACCCAACCTATGTCATGTAATAGTTCAATTAACCATTGCTGTTTTAAACATTGCTGTTTACATCTTAACAGTTAGTATGTACGCATGTGAGTATATATATATATATATATATATATATATATATATATATATATATATATTTATAAATATATATATGTAGGAAGGCCAGTGTGGTGGCCTGAATTTATGGGAGGAGCCCGGGGGGTACTTAAGCAGCCCGCTCACCTGTGGTGCTTGTCGGTTTCCTGTGCGCGATATACGTCACTAGGCCGACTATTCGATATACCAGCGTCCGCAAGTTCTTGCCTCGCAAGTTCCCGTATTTCGATATTCCGTACTCAAAACCTTCGAAGTCCGCGTTTTTCGTTCGTATTTTGTACCACGCGTCTGGCTTGGCTGTCGCAGGTAAGGTCCCGTCGGACTTTTCGTTTTCATATCATGTCACTAAACCGTGATTTCAAATTTTCGTTTCACTCGCATTTCACAAACTGCAATGTATATCGCTTGTACGTTCGATATGTTACCATTTCGACAGCACCGCGACACAGACGTCGCTTCATTTCTAGCATGTCGGTATTCAAAACGAAAAAAAAAATATATATATGCGTCGGTAGACAGCCATAGCGAGTCGCAATTTGCAATTTATCAAGTCAGTTCGATACCAACCATTTCTCATTTCTGAAACATTTCTAAACTCATTTCTGACATTTCAAATTTAATCGGATCAAGTCAGTTCAATACCAATCATTTCTCATTTCTGAAACATTTCTAAACTCATTTCTGACATTTCAAATCATTTCAAACATTTCTCATTTCGGTCACCTACCGCGCTCCGATTCGAATCCAGTCGCACCAAAAGATGCACCGATTCGTTCCGGTGTGCCCCAGTTATTACGGCCTCATTTCTATACATGCTCCAGAGTTACGTTATTGTCTGTCATCAGTACCTCTGTCATGCTTATCATTTCATTTCCACGTATCACGTCCCGACACGAATCCAGTCGCATGCAAAATGCACCGATTCGTCTCGGCGTGCCCCAGGATTGGCCTCATTTCTATACATGCTCCAGAGTTACGTTTTCAGTCATTCATACCTCTGTCATGGTTATCATTTCATTCCACCTATCACGTTCCGACATGAATCCAGTCGCATGGCAATGCACCGATTCGTCTCGGCGTGCCCCAGGATTGGCCTCATTTCTATACATGCTCCAGAGTTACGTTTTCAGTCATTCATACCTCTGTCATGGTTATCATTTCATTTCCACCTATCACGTTCCGACATGAATCCAGTCGCATGGCAATGCACCGATTCGTCTCGGCGTGCCCCAGGATTGGCCTCATTTCTATACATGCTCCAGAGTTACGTTTTCAGTCATTCATACCTCTGTCATGGTTATCATTTCATTTCCACCTATCACGTTCCGACATGAATCCAGTCGCATGGCAATGCACCGATTCGTCTCGGCGTGCCCCAGGACTGGCCTCATTTCTATACATGCTCCAGAGTTACGTTTATCAGTAGTTCGTACCTTCTGTCATGGTTATCATTTCATTTCCACCTATCACGTTCCGACATGAATCCAGTCGCATGGCAATGCACCGATTCGTCTCGGCGTGCCCCAGGACTGGCCTCATTTCTATACATGCTCCAGGGTTACGTTTATCAGTAATTCGTACCTTCTGTCATGGTTATCATTTCATTTCCACGTATCACGTTCACACATGAATCCAGTCGCATGGAAATGCACCGATTCATTATGGCGTACCCCAGGGCTCGGCCTCATTTCTGATACATGCTTCAAAATCCGGATCATAGCTAATCGCAGACATCGGGGGATGGATCCATGTCTCTGCCATGCAGCTTACTACCATTTCACTCCCACAACGCATCACCGTTTCGGAACCAGTCGCATCTGACATGCACCGATTCTTTACGGAATGCCTCGCTGGTTCCAAACAGCATTTCATACCTATACCAGAGCTCGGTTGGTTGCCAGTCGCAAACACGGCACAACCAATTCAAGCCTCGGTCTAATAATCATTTCTCTCATTTCATTTCATACGGTGCTCCGATTCGAATCCAGATGCATCAAACAGGCACCAGATCGTCCCGCGTGCACCAATGTTTTCACTTGCCTCATTTCAATACATGCTCCAGAGCCCGGTTCTCGGTCGAATCAATGACGACGACCAGGCCGGACCTCTGTCATGGAGTCCATTCATAATCAAGGCAAACATTTCGAATCATTTCATTGTCATACAAATCGTTGCTTCAAAAAATCAGTTAGCAATCCCTTCACGAATTGTCACCTTTTCGTTTTTCTCAGGTCAGTCAAAGTTCAGTAGGTCCACCCTGCACCAGGTTGGACGATATCCCCCCAGGTAAAAAAAAAAAAAAAAAAAAAAAAAGGGGGAATGGGAGAATAAGTCGGGTAAGTATGACTCAGCGGATCAAAGAAAAAACTTGAAATTCATCTCACCCCTAATAGGTTACAGTCAACCAGGAAATAAAAGCTCAAGAGAATCCTCACCAGAGCAACTATGTCTCAGACCGGCAGCGAAGACCTCACGGCCCCTCTGTCACCTTCTCCAGTCTCAGAAAGCGGCAGCGTGCAATCCCTTAGGGGATGGACTATCCCCAAACTGACGGCAGAGCTCAGACGCAGAGGTGTCCCCTTCCCCGCCACAGCAAGGAAAGGCGAGCTTTTCAAACTCCTCTTTCCCCCACCAGCAGCAGGACCCAGTACCCAACAGGCATCCCTTCAGTCGATATCATCGGCCATTTCACAGTTACACACGATGGTGTCATCTCTATCCACCTCAGTGGCAGACGTCCAAACCAGGGTTGCACTTCTGGAGGCCCGACCGGCCACGGCTGTCCCCGACCCAACGGCAACTCAAAGCTTGACACCTCTTCCTGCAGGTACCTCAGGCTCGAGCCATATTGTCTACCCCTCCCACCTGGTCCCAACCAGTATCAGGAAGGACATCTTGGACGGCAAGGACGTCAACCTGGCCTCTCTCCTCATTTCCGTGCATGATTTGGCAGAAAATAAAGCCTACTCCTGGGGTGACATATCAGTGGTCCTTAAAGCCAAAGACCCCAGATTGAACCGCAAGCTAACAGTCTCAGAGTTTACCCTGGCCTTTGGCATGCTCAGAGATGTCCTGTGCTCAGCCACCCCTAGCAGGCGGGAAGAGCTGGACTTGTATCTCCATACTGTGGTAGACTTGGGCCACAAGTACGGAGGTTTTGCCTTTTACGACTACCATCGTTCCTTTTCAGCCAAGGCCGCGGCCAGACTCATACAGTTCCAGATCACGACAGATTGGAGTCTCATGGATACAGAGCTCTTCTGCCGCCACTTTGCCGGCTTACGCTCACCTCTGTGTGCGATTTGCCAGTCTTCCACCCACACTGCCACCTGGTGCGCCAATACGGCAACCAGACGGCCTTTCGAGTTTCCCTCTACCTCAGGTTCAGTACAGGGTCAGCCGATCCCTGAACCAACGCCTCAGGTGGACAAACTCGGACGCCCAGTCCGAACCGTGGGAGGGGCAGCCATCTGTAATAACTTTAATCAGGGGTCCTGCAACTTCAGTCAGTGCCGTCTACTTCACCTCTGCACCTTATGTCATAGAGCACACCCTAGGATTTTGTGCGAAGTCAAGCAACACAAGAAGGCGTGACTAAGCCGGATCAACCTCTTATGGTTAGGATGGTATCTCACTTCACATCCCACCCCTTCCCTGGCCACCTTCCTTATCCAAGGCTTCACAGCAGGCTTTCACACCGGCCTCATTTCACTACCCCACACTACCCACGAATGTGCCAATCTTCGTTCGGCAGCCATTGACGAACAAGCCATAGATCAGCTCTTACAGGCAGAGGTGGATCGAGGTTACGTGATAGGCCCTTTCAGTTGCCCCCCTTTCAACACATGGAGAGTCAGCCCTATTGGGCTTGTCAAGGGCAAGTTTTCAAATAAATTGCGTTTGGTGTACGACTTGTCTGCGCCTCATTCTTCCCACATACCCAGCCTCAATTCCCTGATCCCCTCCGAGGAGTTTTCCCTAAAATATTCTTCCGTGGACATGGCAATACAAGCGATCATCAAAGCAGGCACAGGCGCCTGGCTCTCCAAAGCCGACATCTCGGATGCCTTCAAGCTCCTGCCCATCCACCCATCCCTTTGGTGCTGGCATGGCATCAAGTGGAAGGAAGCATATTATTTTGCTACAAAGCTCACCTTCGGTTCGAAGAGTAGCCCGTGGCTCTTCGACACGTTCGCCCAGTCCCTCGGTTGGATACTATTACACAAGGGTCAATGCCATGAAGTCATCCATTATCTAGATGACTTCCTACTGATAGAACCACCCAGCAAGCCCCCAGGAGATCTCGACAAACTTAGGGTAATTTTTGGAAACCTCAATGTTCCTATTGCCGAGCACAAAGTCGATGGCCCAGCAAATAGCATCACTTTTCTCGGGGTCAGCTTGGATACCTGCGCAATGCAAGCCAGTCTCCCCCTCGACAAACTAACACGCATTAGGGCAGTCCTTCACGAATTTACACACACCAAGGACTGTACCAAAAAACAGTTGCAGTCCCTCCTGGGTATGCTCAACTTCGCTATGCGAATTATTCCACAAGGCCGCACATTTGTTTCACGCCTACTCAGATTTCTGTCGGAAACTCAAGACCCTGATCAGATTCTGAATTTAGACTCCGCAGCCATAGCGGACCTATCCATGTGGGAGGAATTCTTGTCCGCCTGGAATGGCATATCTCTATTCATACCTATAGTTTCGGTCCATTCACCCCAGGTGGTAACGGACGCCGCAGCCTCCACAGGTTTCGCGGCAATTTTTGGCCATCATTGGTTTTCAGGACCCTGGCCTCAACAGATACTATTGATACCCGGCTTTTCCCAAACATCTGCCCTCTTTGAGCTTTACCCCATAGTGGCAGCCGCACAACTCTGGGGCCACCACTGGACAGGACAAACTGTAGTCTTTAGCACCGACAACCAGGCCACGGCAGACATCATCAACAAAGGCAGGTCCAAGTCCCTAGCAGTCATGTCCTTCCTGCGCAGGTTGGTACAACTGTCTTTACAACATCAGTTCAATATACACTGTGCATTTATTCCCGGCAGATACAACTCAGCAGCTGACGCATTGTCACGTTTCAATTATTCCTCCTTTTTCAAACAGGTTCCCGATGCCGATCCAATGTCGGCCCCTATCCCTGTCTGGTCACAACTGACCCTGGACTAGATCAACATTTACACGGAGCTACACAACTCATAAATCATTCCCTCTCCTACAACACACTTAAAGCCTACCAGACAGCTTGGAAGGCCTTTAACAAATTCCTCACGTCCTGCCGTAAAGGACCAACAGATATCAAGCAGGTACTGGCCTTCACTGCACACTGCCACACGCAGTTGGCCTTATCCTACAATACCATCCGGCTATACCTAGCCGGCATTCAACATTTTATGGCGCTTGAAGACCCCACGAAATCTTCACTATTCTCATCTCACGCTATACGAGCCGTTTTAAGGGGAATCCAGAAACAACAACCAGTCATCAGCACTAAGCGCTTGCCCATTACGGGACCCATCTTTAGGGACATGTCAACTATTCTGGCTACCTCGCCATTCGGTCTGCTCCGCAGCACGGTCTTACAAGCAGCGATATATCTAGCGTACTATGGGTTCATGCGCCCTGGCGAATTCACCTCTAACAAACCCACAGACCGAGTACTATGCAGACGACACTTACTTAGATACCAAGACCACTTCATCCTGCACCTCGAGGTCTCTAAAACCCAGCAAACGGGCTCAGGAGCGAACATTCACCTCTTCAAAACCGACAACAGCTGGTGTCCAGTCGCCGTACTCAACCGGCTCCTGTCACTCCTGCCTGAACAACCAGACAGCAGTCCCCTTCTACCGTTCCCAGTTAAACCCTTAAACGCCTCTCAGTTTGTGGAACACATAAGAATACTTCTCCGCAATCTTCATCTTAACCCTAGTCAGTATTCCGGACACTCGTTTCGCATCGGAGCAGCCTCCGCGGCATCCCGCCACGGGGTTCCGGACCACATCATCAAAAGACTGGGCAGGTGGAAGTCAGCCTGCTTCGCCCGGTATATCCCCAACCCACAAACAGAGATGGCACAGGCATTCTCCAAATTGGCTCAATAAATAATTGAAAATCAATAAAATCATAACCCTACCTGAATGTTTTTGCCCCCTTATTTTGGCATACCGGCCATTAGACCAAGGCACACTTTCAGGTCCATTTCATAAGCTAAGTCCACACTTTCAGGTCCATTTCCGATGCTAAGTCCTATCTTTACTATAAGTGGTATCCATGTACATACCGGACATAGGGCTCCAACCATAAGTAGGAAGGCCAGTGTGGTGGCCTGAATTTATGGGAGGAGCCCGGGGGGTACTTAAGCAGCCCGCTCACCTGTGGTGCTTGTCGGTTTCCTGTGCGCGATACCCACCCTCCCATCCCCATTTCACAGCATTTCTCAAACTATTCATTTCATTCATTTCTCTTACAGAATAATCATTTCTTAAACCAGGGTATGCCCCCTTATTTTGGCATACCGGCCATTAGACCAAGGCACACTTTCAGGTCCATTTCATAAGCTAAGTCCACACTTTCAGGTCCATTTCCGATGCTAAGTCCTATCTTTACTATAAGTGGTATCCATGTACATACCGGACATAGGGCTCCAACCATAAATATATATATATATATATATATATATATATATATATATATATATATATATATATATATATATATATATATTTATATATATATATATATATATATTTATATATATAGTAAACCTGATAGGCAGCACACATCAGTTTATAAAATGATGTGTTTAAATTTGTGTAGCCAGGTACTTGTGGAAGTGGAAAGTGAGAAACACTGGCTGCAGCTGCTCTCTGTGGCTGCCGCCCTGCAGTTCTGCACTGGTTATCATCTGTATCAGTGAGAGGAGGGTGCTGCTGAGCAGGAAGCTGTCAATAGACGGAGTCAGGCAGCACTGCACTGTGGGGACTGTAGACCACAGAGTAGAGACTCTACTGTAATAAAGAACTGTTGAACTGCATTTCCCAGAGAGAGATTGCCAGGAGAAGGGGCTGTACAGAACACAGCTTCCTCTTGCCGCGAGGGGGACCAGAGAGTGCACATCGCTGTACAGTGTGCACCACCACTGCTGCATATTGGCAGCCTGCGCAGGATCTGGAGTGTTGAGTTCGGGGGTGCCAACAGACAGAGTCACCTGGGAGCAGAGCAGAAAGTAGACTAATCGTTGTGTGCGGCAAGGTGGTGAGCTGTAAAATCGCTAGGACCGGTGAGCTGCGGCTTTGGGGATTTACGTTCTTCTGCTAGAGAGACTGAGCCCTTTAAGAACTGACCGTACAACCATCTAGTAGTCTTATTGCTGCCTGCAGGCTTGACTGGGACTATTCTCATCTGCACCAATGGTAGAATTGGGCCCCAATCCTTGCTGGCTTAGGTTAGGACCAAGACTGCCCCTTTGCAGCTGCTACACGAAGACCTTTTCTTATTGCTAAGAGGTACTTCTCAGGGGACATTGTACCATATTCTAGCCATCCTCCTAGAATGCACTTTAGACTAGTTATATTATTACTTTTCATGTTGCAGTTAATGTGTAAGAAAAGTCCAGTTGAATCCAAATGCGCATTGGTGCGCATGCGCAGGCACAGTCGTGTCCACAAGAAGAAATGACCCGGCTTGACCTCGACCCTCCTCTGGATCTCCGCTAGCCTATCTGTGACCTCAGCCTGTGCTTTGACTTTGCTCCTGCCTCATGCCAGCCTGTATCCTGATCCTGCTCTAGTCTCACGTTCCTGTGCCTGTATTGCCCGGTTGTTGATGACCCATTGGCTTGTGTTCCGGCTACACTCCTGCTACTGATCAAGCATCATGGAGTCACAGTTCTGGGTGCCTGTCTGGTGATCCACCACCATCAGCTTCCTGTCAAGCCTCAGCTGGTGCTCCCTGCTATACCGGCCCTCGTGCCACTCTGTGTCCTACACTCCCTGTCATCTCTACCAGGGGTGTTAGACACCAGGTGCAAGAGAAGCCCCCTCTACAGCTTGATCTCTACCAGGTATGTGACATAATGCTTATACGCACCGTTTATTGCTGACTTTGATAAAAAGCAGGAGTAGTTATGGCGCTGCCCTTGTGGGGTTAGAAAGATTTTTCTATTGGTGGACAATTCCTCTATATATTACCTGGTGTACATAACTCCTATAAATCTGGAGTATTAATCTTAAAAATTATATTTATGAGGGAAACAAAAAACAAAACCAAAAAAACCTATATGTACCAAAATAACGTGAATGTTTTAGATCTGGAATCTGTGACTGGTACTCTGTTACTAATAATCACATTGTAATAAAGGTGAAATTTCAACATAAAATGCTTCAATTATTTCCACAAAGTGCATTTGTGCTAAACCAGTGCTATAAGTATCATAAAGTGACTGGTGCTAAATCATACAAAATCATACAAAATGTCCAGTGCTATGAATTCCATAAAGTGACTGGTGCTAGATCATACAAAATCATACTAAATATCCAATATAAAAGGTGACTGATGTGTTTTTAACCAGTAATCTTGGATAAAATCTTTTTGGAGTATTTTAGGATGTTCAATCTCTGAGAAACAGATTTCTGTGGGAAAACTTCTTATCCAGGTGCTGGCTCTTTAATTAGTGCCTTATCTGCATGCACTGATACTGCTTGCACTCACCGGATTTTCTTTCCCCTGCAGGGGTGCAGGCAGTCACAGTATCTGTCACTGTGTAGCAATCATAGATGTCTCCAAACTTTACTTTACGTGTTGTTTTGATGTATTACATATAAAAGAAAGGAGGGATACCCATAGCCTAAAACCGTATAGGAACTTTTATTAAAGCTTAATAACACTGTTGTACTCACATTTTCAATGATAAAAACGAGCATGAGAAAGATATCAAGGGGGGCAGGAGGCGGAGCCTAGCGGAGCAGACATGCATTGTTAGAGCTCCACACCGCTGAGGAGAGAAGAGAAGGACAAAGCGGAGCCTGCAGGCTCAAAAGGTATCCATTTGAACCTTTTTGCCCCAGGGAACAAACTGTGAAAGTTTGGGCAGGAAATATGGTACTGAGAGGAAACCGTGGCAGAAATAAAAATCACCTCACAAAGAGCTCACAGGCACTCACTGCAGCTGAAGCAGCTCCAGTCACCTCACAAGATACAGCATCAGGGCGCTCTCACAGACAGAAAATGTCACAGCAAGACTCTCCATTTGAGTCAGATACAGAACAAATCCTCTCACAAACTTCTCCACAAGCCTCCTCAGTATCCCCAGTAATATTATTACAATTTGAAAAGATGCTTCATAAGGCTTTAAAACAAACCTCAGACCAACTAACAAACAGCCTAACCAAAGAAATAAGAGAGCTGGGAAACCGCACCACAGCCTTAGAAATAAAAATGGATGAAATTGAAATTACAACCCAAGAAAATATAACAGAATTGGAACAATTAAAAAAAGAGAATTTAATACTTCAAACTAAGCTCGAAGATTACGAAAATAGAGCCAGACGTTCAAACTTGCGCATAAGGGGAATACCTGAAACTGTGACAGACCTGCAATCTACTATTACTGCTCTATTACAAGAACTAAAGCCAGATATCCCTATTGAACGTTTAGAACTGGACAGAGTACACAGAGCCCTCACAGCCAAAAAGAAAGATGGACCCCCACGTGATATAATCACAAAATTTCATTATTACAGAACAAAAGAACAAATACTAATTGCTGCAAGAGAAAAAAAGGAACTTAATTTTCAAGGACACAATTATCAAATTTTTGCTGACCTATCCCAACTTACTATTACTAAAAGACGATCCATGAAACCCCAACTAATGGAACTGCAACGCCACAACATTATGTATCAATGGGGCTTCCCCTTTTCAGTCAGATTTAACTACCAAGGTACAATTTACAGAAGCAGATCAGCAGATGAACTACAACAAACCCTTTTAAAATTAAATCTGACAGAACCCACAAGCAGCAACACTCCCACACGCAGAAGAATGGCATCATCTTCACCTTCAGGCAGCACCCAGAAAATTCCAGAACAAAATGGGAATCATCATTCTCACAAAAGAGGCCGTTATGCCAAATCATCCATGGACCAAGAAGATTCAATGGACTGACATCCTAATTCCTGATATCTCTTCATTTATTATACTAAGAGATGGTTCTCTATAAAAAACCTATATTTATAACTGAATGTAACTGCATTCTGATAGTCACACACTGTGTGGGATCATGTTACATTCCAGTTATATTTCTTATTACTTCTGATTCATATAGCCTTAGAATATATAAGTGAAATAAGGAAATTCTTGTTCAGTTATATATTATCAGGTAATAACAATAAATAGATTTATTACTTTTTAGGACAAATATGTTCAATAATCCAGAAGTAATGGAAGCTTTTTTTTTTTTTTTTTTTTTTTTCTTTCTTTTCTTAAAACAAATATATTATTACCTAACTAGTTCCTAGAATTATGTTTTTGTTTATTCTAATCTGAAGCAATACAACCTCAATTTTATGTGTTAACATATCTAAACAGTTACATATGAATAAAATATGTAATTGTTTACTCTAAAAGGGTTAAAATCCCAAAATAATTCAAACTATCTTCATCAATACCAAAGTTATTAACAATACCTTTCTAACTGAATTATTTAGCCTAGGGCAAGACTAACCATATACAACCACCCTGGAATAAATAATTACAACAAAAACTATATTCTGCACTCCAACTAATGAAACATCATTTTGATGTCTTTTGACATAGCACTTCTCTCCTGTAAACGGAAGATCCGTGTACCCCCATTAGCCCTCCTCATTCTCCCAACCATATTATGTGGGAGTGTGACAAAGGCACTTATTCCCCTGAGAGAGATATTTATTCTCTTTCACGGGTAAATTGTGATTACTTGCAAAAAATAATTTATACAATGTATCATCTAGTCTCATATGTTTTTTGTTTACTCTTTACTCCAGAATTCACTGGTTTCTTTTCTATCTATTCATCTCTTCAGTCCACACAGGTTGATCTGCGCAGTCAGCTCTGCATAACAAAAAGTAAGTCAAAACTATTTGATCTATTGCCATGGCACCACTGAATATACTTTCCCTGAATGTTCAGGGAATAAATGTCCCTCAAAAAAGGACCAAAGCCTTCCGTACTTTCCATAACAAGAAGGCTCACATAGTATGCCTCCAAGAAACACACTTCACCAAAGATTCTACTCCAAAATATATTTCTCCTTTTTATCAACAAATTTACATGGCTTCTGCCTGTACCAAGCAAAGGGGAACTCTAATTGCATTTCACCGATCCACACCATTCACCTTATCATCAGAAATTAAAGACCCAGAAGGTAGATACCTGATACTCATGGGTTATATAATGGATACAGCAATCACGGTGATTTCCTACTACGCTCCTAACAAACAACCTACACCATTCCTCTCACATATATTACAAGTGATTAATACACACAAAATAGGAACAGTGATAATGTGTGGGGATTCGAACCAGGTCCTCCTCCCATTTCTAGATAAATCACCTTTTACACCATCCAAAATAACCTCTAGATTACCTTTTTCTCAACTTCTTTCCAAATACAATCTGGTAGATTCATGGAGAGAAAGTAACCCAATGAAAAAGAAATTCACTTATTTCTCGCACCCTCATCAAACCTTCACCAGAATAGATCATATTTTTCTAACAATAGGAATGATACCAGAAATTATTGCATCAGATATAATTCCGATTCCGTGGTCTGACCATAATGCAGTATACACTACTATAGCCTCAGCCATACCAAAAGCGCATGACCCAACGTGGTACTTACCGGACATAATGCTCAAACACCCACTACATCAGATGGCCATTGAACAAGCTTTAAAGGAATACATATCAATTAATAATACAACAGACATCTCCCCAATAACACTGTGGGAAGCTCATAAGCCTGTCTTGCGTGGTACAATACAAAGACAAATGGCACTATTTAAACGGGAACGCAAAAATCTAGCAAAAAAACTAGAACTCAATTTTAATGCAGCCTACATATCATTTCAAGATAATCCATCTCAGAGTACAAAATCTCATCTGGAAAAATCTAGATTGGAATACGATCTATTTCTCACTGAGTCAGTTGATAAATCCCTCAAACGCTCCAAACACAATTTCTACATGAATACAAACAAACCAGGTACATATTTGGCTCGGGCATTAAATTCAACTAACAAATCTTTCAAACCAATACGTTTGAAATTATCAAAAAATGTTTACACTTGTAATCCAGTTAAAATAGTCCATAAATTTCACTCACATCTCGCAACTTTATACAAGACAAACAATGAATTTAATCCTACAGAGGCTGAATCCTTCTTCTCAAAAATAACCTTACCTGAATTATCTCAGAATCAAAAAAGCAGTTTGGATGAGCCTATAACTATAGATGAAGTTGCTAACGCCATAAAAGACCTAAAACTTAACAAAAGACCAGGCCCAGATGGCTACTCGGCTTTATACTATAAAACATTCTCAGAAATACTCTCTCCCATTCTCACTGAAACTTTTAACAAACTTCTAGATGGACATTCTTTTCGGCAAGAAACACTAATGGCAATTGTTTGTATGATCCCAAAACCCCTTTCTGATGATACTTCCTGTGTGAATTATCGGCCTATCTCTCTGTTAAACCTCGATATTAAATTATTAGCAAAAATAATAGCAAAACGCCTCAATAGCATTATAGGAAAATTAATACATAGAGATCAAGTAGGCTTCATGCCAAATAGACAGGCAGGCGATAATATACGCAGGGCAGTGTTATTGGCACATATTGCTAAAAAACGGAAAATCCCTTTATGTTTTCTATCTCTCGATATTAAGAGGGCATTTGACACAGTATCCTGGCAATATATGCAATATTCATTACAAAAATGGGGTTTTGGACCCCACTTTTTAACATGGATCAAAGCATTATATAATAAACCCAAAGCCTATATAAAATATGCTGGATACAAATCTGAAGCCTTTAATATCGAAAGAGGTACCCGACAGGGTTGCCCATTATCTCCCTTATTATTTGCCCTTATACTCGAACCCATGGCCCAATATATCAGAACAAACCAAACTATAACTGGCATTGAAGTAGGAGGTATTACACACAAATTATGTATATTTGCAGACGATATATTACTTTTTCTATCATCACCACAGGTCTCTGGTCCTAACTTAATACCAGCTCTTGATGGATTTGCAGCCCTATCCGGCCTTATGATTAATCCTAAGAAATGCCTAGTGCTTAATATTTCACTCACAAACATGGAATTGATCCCGGCTAGGGCTGCACTCCCATTCACATGGGCAGAAAAATCAATCCCATATCTTGGAATTCATTTAACAGCCTCTCATTCTGACTTATTCTCAACCAATTATCCTCCTGTATTAACCCCCCTGGCGGTATTCCCGAGTCTGGCTCGGGGTGGATTTTACATACCAAAAGCGGTATCCCCGAGCCAGACTCGGGCTTGCATCGCAGGATCCAGGAAGAGATTACTTACCTTGTCCCCTGGTTCCTGCGATGTCTCCCCGCTGTGATCGGCGAGCCGCTGTGTCTCGCTCGATTCACAGTGCCGAGCTCCGTTCCCTGCGAGCGTTGCGACGCACGGGGACGGAGTTCGGCGGTAAATTCAAAAGTGAAACACACAGTATAGATACAGCATACTGTAATCTTACAGATTACAGTACTGTATCAAATAACTACACATCCCCTTTGTCCCTAGTGGTCTGCCCAGTGTCCTGCATGCAGTTTTATATATATAAAACTGTTCTTTCTGCCTGGAAACTGGAGATTGTCCATAGCAACCAAAACTGTCTCTTTACATCAAAAGTGGCTTTAGACCAGCTAGAAAAAAGCGATAATAAATTATAATCACTTGCAGAATTGAGCGATAGTGATTTGTGGGGAGATCCGTCATCAAACACTAAAAGTAATAAAAGCTAAAATTCTGGAACTGAGCAAATTTCAGTGTTTTTGATTTGATTACATTATTATATAATTTTTATTATTATTATATTATTATGTGTTTTAATTATTTATAGTTATTTATTATATTATAATTTTTTATTTCGTTTTTTAAACTTTATCATACCCGGGATGTCTACTAGACTCTTGTTTGGACAGATTTAAGTGAACTATTCCTAAGAATTACAGGCCTACAATATAAAACGCCAAATTTCTGTGCAAAATAATAGTACCGCTTTCAGCACCTAAAATCTGAAATAATCATACCGCCAGGGAGGTTAAGACAGATCACAAATCTAATAAAACAATGGTCGCAACTTCCTTTATCCTGGATGGGGTCCTCCCTATTCCAATTCCTTCCTATTTTTTGAGAATAGTACAAAAAAGAGCAACTTCGTTTATATGGGGCTCTTCTAAACCACGTATACCTATACACACACTACATCTTCCCAAAAATAAAGGAGGCCTGGGATACCCTAATTTTACTAACTACTACAGAGCGGCACATTTGGCCAGTCTGTCCAAATACCATGCAAAACAGGAAATCCCATTATGGGTATTTATAGAGGCTTCAGAAAATGACCCTCTATTAATATCAAATTTATTATGGCTTGATCCTAAAGACCGCTTTAAAATTCATAATCCCATAACTAAACACTTCTTATCTCTCTGGGATAAACTAAAAACCAAATATCAGTTACAATCTCCACACAATCCTCTCCTTTCTTTTATCAGAAATCCGGCCTTTTATCCGGCATGGATCTACCCAAATTCTTTTAAAGCTTGGACAACATCAGGCATTCAGACACTAAATGACTTCATAGCATCTAAATCATTCCTTTCATTCCCATCGCTTAGAGAAAAATATGATCTACCAAACTCTGAGATATTTAGATATCTCCAAATCAAAAATTTCTATACACCATTCCTAAAGGGGGATACACCATTATCAAATTTTCCATTTTTGAATCAATCTGTACAAAAGATCCATTTGCTAAAGGTACAATTTCATCACTTTATAATCAATTATATGGAGTACCAAATCTTAATAGACCCTCTTACGTTCAGAGGTGGGAGGAGGACCTGGGACGAACTTTAGAAGACACGGACTGGTCTAACATATGGCTCACATCTAAGTCATCTTCACCCAACATCTTAGCACTGGAGACAAATTATAGAGTCCTAACTCGCTGGTACCTTGTACCCGCTAGAGTGGCAAAATATTCACCTAATACCTCAACTCTTTGTTTTCGAGGATGCCCAGAAATAGGCACATATTTACACATATGGTGGACGTGCCCAGTAATCCAAACCTTCTGGAAGGAAGTCTTCGTGATTGCATCTAAAATATTTAAAAAAATAATACAACCAGATCCATATTTAACTTTACTTAATCTAAAACCGGAATGGTTAACACTCTCTCAATTCAAACTTATGATCCAACTAATAACGGCTGCAAAACAAACAGTGGCCAAGGCATGGAAATCTCCTACATTGGTACTAGCAGAAACAATTCACAAAATGAATAATACAATGTCCCATGCTAAGATGGTAGCCATCGATCAAAATCAAATTCCAAAATTTGAAAAACTTTGGCATCCTTGGATAAAACAACAGTTCCTGTCAAACTTCAATGACTCTGTCCTGTTGCCATGGTAACAGATTAAATGACTTACAGAGACACCCATTCTAAGGCTTCAAAGAGAACTAAAAAGAATAATAAACTGACGAGCGGGACAACCTTGTGGACCATACCTCTACCTTTCAACCCTTTTTCTTCTTTCTCTTTCCTTTTCTCCATCTTACCATTAAAGCTCATTATCAGAATTTATTTGACCTATATACACTCTACTTGTAAACAATATGTATAGTAGGTATAAATCATTTAAATACCTACAAAAGTAACTAAGGAAATGATATATATCTTTAATTTAGGTTTACGTGAACCCAATGTTTAATATTTGAAATTTCATGATATTTACCTATATAAACCCTACTGTAAAACAATGAGCTTACTTTATAGATCCTTGTAAACTTACTTTATGTATCTTTATAACATTGTATACTCAATAAACTTCTTTTGACAAGGAGAAAGATATCAAAATAGCTTTGTTAGAGGTGCTGCAAGACGTTTAGCACAAATGCACTTTGTGGAAATAATTGAATCATTTTATGTTGAAATTTCACCTTTATTACAATGTGATTATTAGTAACCGAGTACCAGTCACAGATTCCAGATCTAAAATATTCACGTTATTTTGGTACATATAGGTTTTTTTGGTTTTGTTTCGCTCATAAATATAATTTTTAAGATTAATACTCCAGATTTATAGGAGTTATGTACACCAGGTAAAGTATATAGAGGAATTGTCCACCAATAGAAAAATCTTTCTAACCCCACAAGGGCAGCGCCATAACTACTCCTGCTTTTTATCAAATCCTAATACACTCCACTTAGGTGGTATTGTATCTGTAGAGGCAGCAGCCCCATACCCTAATAACACCCAACCACTGTGCGGATTTACCCCATATATCTATCCTTTATTGCTGACCTCTTGAGCCAATTCCGGTTAAGTAGTACAGAAATCTATTCTAAGCTACTTTGGCATAGTGATTACACTGTCTAGCAGACTGTGTCTGAAACTACTTTCTGTATGCTCATTTATGATCAAACCACCACTTTAACCCATACTAATACACTGAGTTAATTTACCACTTAGTGGTTATGTGTATATTTCTAATACTAATACAGTCAATTTAAAGGTATCCACACTTCTTAAGTGCTTGCAGTAACTTTTACTTCACCAGCTGTACCAGATGTATAATATGACTGATTTAGAGCTTCCTGATGACAGCCTTTCCTGTTGGCTGAAATGTGTTGAGGCTTGATCGCGTCAACACGACACGAGATCCAACCAAAAATGAAGCACAGGGATCGAGCCTTGCAGCAAATGAGCGGAGTCCAATGGAGATTGGCCAGATTATTCTACCTAAAAACACATGCTGATCACACTGGGTTCCAGGCATAGGCACCAAACCACGTGAGTGCATCTTTTATATTCTACTCTTGATTTTTATAATAAAATATGGTTTTACACTATGGGATCCCCTAGTCTGTCATTTTCTCTTCCCATCCATTGAGGATTATCCTAAGCAAAGCTGACCTTGGATAAAGTCATCTAGGGGTCTTTACTCCCCACAAATCGTACGATTTTCATTTGATGAGTACATTTGTCTTTGGAAAATACAATACAAATACACATTACATAAGTTCCGGGTTTTTATACTGTTGTATGAGAATTTTCATCATTTTAGTAAACTCTTTATTTTCGATATGAGACTAGCAACAAAAAAAAAGAACGATCTGTCGTATGATTTTAGGATTATGTGTACGGGCCATAATTCCTCTCAAAATAATGATATATCCCACTTTGTCGCAAACCATGTGAATTCTTAAGGAATTCCACCATATACAGGTGCCCTCTACCATAATCAAGCCTCTAACCAGATTATTGTTATCCCCAATTACAGAGATCAAACACACATGAGAAACAATGGACACCTCCCAGGGTCTCTAAATAGGATCAGTGTGGTTCACTGGGTTTCAACATATGATATTCCCCAATACCAATGGCACGACTTCAGATCCAACTCAGACAACTGCCATAGAGGAAAAAAACATAGGCCGCACAGCGTGAATACACGTTTATTGTTAAAAACACCACAAGTTGCTCACATGATTCAGGACAATAAAAAACATTCAAACCTTAACAATTCACATGTTTGACTTTACATATTGGCTCCGTGCACACTAGCGTTTTTTGTAAGCTAAAAAAAGCGATTAAAAACTATGGTAATTGCTTATTGTAGTAGCATTTTAGCAGCGTTTCAGGAGTGTTTAAGAGCGTTTGGGAGCTTTAGCGTTTTATTAGTATTTTTGGAGTAAGGCTCCATGCACACTAGCGTTTTTTTTAAGCTCCTATTAGCTGTTATTAGCATTTTTATTCTGCTCCTAGAAGCTAAATAGTGTTATCCTATGTGTCCATGCACAATACTTTAGGCTATTAGCATTTTTTGAGCTTCAGCGTCTAGGAGCGGAAAAAAAATGTTTTTGTAGAGTTTTCTGGAGTATTTTTCCAGCAGAAACACTGCTAAACGCTCCTAAACGCTACTAATAGCGTTTTCTTAACTATTTTTTTCCCTTTTACTGAAGAAATGCCAATAAAATGCTAATGCTCCTAAACACTCGTAAAACGCTGCTAAAACGTTACTACAAAAAGCTATTACCAGCGTTTTTTATCCAGTGATTTTTCCAGTGTTTTTTTGCTTAAAAAATGCTAGTGTGCATAGAGCCTAAAAAGAAAAAAAAGCTAAAAACGTGCTATTAGTAGCATTTTTTTTTTTGTGCTGAAGCTCAAAAAACGCTAATAGCCTAAAATAGTGTGTATGGACACATAGGATAACACTATTTAGCTTCTAGGAGCAGAAGAAAATGCTAATAACAGCTTCTGGGAGCTTAAAAAATGCTAGTGTGCATGGATAATACATTTTTTTCCCTTACACATCACTGGCTATTTAACATGAACAGAGCTTCACCTTATTAACTAAGTTCATTGAACGTTCACTCTTTCTTTTTTTGAACCATCTATACTTTTTTGTATGCTTTAGTAAATAAGCTATAAGGTGTCAGCATGCATTCACTTGTTGTGTCACACTTTTGGCAAACCCACTAATCTTATCATTGCATCAGGCCCATTCATAGTTTAGGGAGGTTCTACATTTACATGCTTTATCCAGAATATGATGTACTTGTTCTCAGCATTTAATATTCAAAATAAAACTGGAACATGTAATTTGTGTAGATGTGTTTGCAGAGACCACAGCATGCTTTTTTCATAGTGTAGTCTCTCTAAGGAGCTGGTCAGCATTACAAACAAAAAGTTATTATTAGTCAACTCTTGCAGTCCAAGGAATGTACAGCTTTTTTACCTCCAGATAATTGTTACCCTATATGTTAGAATTAAGGATATAATTTATAAACATTTCACGTAAGCTTGTTCTCTACCCTATTTTACATCCAGAACCCAAATACACATGGTTCAAGAGTGAACAAAGGCTACGTATGTTTCTTTCAGGCTTAATTAAAGACTGCTGCTCAGCAACAGTACAAAGCGGCTCTGGCCTAGATAATGGGAATGATGGGGCACCACATAAGTAAGACACTAAGCTTCTGTGTACCATCACAGACAACATCTTTCTACATCTGATACATTCGCTACAATGTATCTGTTGACTAGATAGATCCAACATGTAGCCATTGAGAATCTTGGAATGCCACTGAGTCAACATACAACACTTGCAGAAAGACATATGTTCCATATATTGTAACTTGTATGAACAGTATTTAACTTCATAGCTGTTTACTTGGCAAAGGCTTGGTTCACACTACTGCGATCTAATTTTGATGTGGTTTTCAGTGCAATTATGTAGTGAGATGTTGATATGTTTTTGGATGTGGTTAGCATATTCTATGGCACCAAATTGCACTAAAATCACGCCAAAGTAGCACAGGAACTTTTTCCAAAATTGCACCACACTGAGTCGCATTGATATGAATGGGCACCATTGAAAATAATGTGATTTCCCTTCTCATACAATTCTGTGCGACTCAAGTCACATCAGAAATCGCATCAGTATGAACCAGCCCTAAAAGTCTGCAAGGTTACCAAACAGTGATTTTCAGAAAAGAAAATGAAACTTTAAAGTGAACCTATGCCCAGATGACGCGCAGTAAAGTTTTTAAATATTCTGACAACACTTTAACCACCTCCCGCCCGCCGTATAGACAATTTATGGCAAGCAGGATACTCTCTCGATCTGGAATGACCTCATATGACCCTGGGACACGGTGCGCCCCCAATCTCGGTAAAAAGCCAATGAAACAGCTCTTTACCCATGTGGTCGGCTGTGTCCATAACATGTAAACACAGAAGTGCCGACAATCGTCTCTCCTTGCCTCACGCTGACAGAGTGTGAGGATAGGAGAGCCGATCAGCAGGAGAAACCTGTGTAGGTAATCAGTGCACTAATCATCAGTGCAGCCCCAACAGTGCCCAGCAGTGCTGCCCATCAGTGCCCAGAAGTGATGCCAATCTGTGCCTGGAATTGATACCAAGCTGTCCCCAGAATTGATGACAATTTTGCCCATTAGTGATGCAAGTCAGTGCTGCCTTTTAGTGCCCATCAGTGCCCATCAGTGCTGCCCATCAGTGCCCATAAGTGCCACTCATCAGTGCCCATCAGTGTCACCTATCAGTGCTCATCAGTGCCGCATATCAGTGCCACCTATTAGTGCCAATCAGTGCGGCATATTAGTGCCTTCTCATCAGTGCTCTTCAGTGCCGTTTCATCAATGCCCATCAGTGCAGCTTATCAGTGCACATCAGTGCAGCCTCATCACCGCACATCAGTGAAGGAGAAAAATTACTTATTTACAAAATTTTCTGACAGAAACCAAGAAAAACTTTTTTTTTTGAAAATTTTCAGGCTTTTCTTTTTGGCAAAAAATAAAAAACCCAGCAGTGATTAAATACCAACAGAAGAATGCTCTATTTGTGTGAAAAAAAAATGATAAGACTTTCATTTGGGTACAGTGTTGCATGACAGTGCAATTGTCATTCAAAATATGACATTGTTGAAAGCTGAAAATTTCACAACACAGACACTGTGTTTTTCTATGAGATCAGATCTTTTAGATTGCTAGCCCTTTAATGTAAACAAACAGTAAGTGATTCTAAAGCTGTACCATATAAAACAAGGCAGAGCAGTGTCATAAACCAAGACAATGTAAAAATCAACAATAATAAATATACTAATAAAAATAAACCCTCCACAGAGCAAAAGAAACGTCTACAGTGACCAGTCTACCTGATCAGTGGCTGCTTCTGTTTCAATCCTACTGCTGTTCAACCAAAAATTTGTAGCCCAGCTCCTTAAATTTTTCAACCAATGGATGGTAGGCATGCGTGGGTCAACAGGGCCACCCACAAAGTGAATTTCCTGATGAACCAGCCAAAATTCATACAGTGTATGGGTGCCTTAAGTGTAAGTCAAGGCAAAAAGGAACTAACTCTAAACCTGCTCTCTGCCACATTCTAAACCTAATCTATCTAACCCTGTAAAGCAAAAATTGCCGTACTGACCTATTCTGCAGCCGATCCGGCCCGGTTTCCAGCGGCAGAAGCTGTGTGCAGGAGAGGACCGACAACGGCTGTGAAATGGCTGGGAGGGGACGTCACCCATAGACTTACTTTGGGGCTTCCGTTGTCAGCTGCCTCAGTTGTCCCCGCCTCCACACTGAAGACTGCTCTGACAGCTGATGCTGGGACCGGATCGGCTGCAGAATAGGTAAGTACAGCGATTTTTGCTTTACAGGATTAGATAGATTAGGTTTAGAATGTGGCAGAGAGCCACATGTTTAGCGTTAGGTTTTGCCTGCACTTCCACTTTAAGCCTGTCAATGTAATGCATTACATTATTTTCTCAGGATTACAAGAACAGATAATGACAATCATATTCATTGATTCGTGATGGTAAAAAAGCTTCTTTATTCAGTGATCATTTTCACAGTTATACACAGTTATAAAGGAGCTTTTTTACCATCATGAATCAATGAATATGATACTCTTTAGTTCAAATGTAGATTTAGGATATAAATCGAGATGACTATCTGGTTTAGTCTAACCTTTGTTTCAACTAAACTTTGGCTTTTCTGACTTTCAGACTAATGCCCAAACTTTTGCCCATTTGGCCCCCTGTTTGGTGGAAGCCAAGCATTCTGTATAGAAGCGCCATTTTTACCACTTCTATAGATGACAGCTTTCTGCTGTCTATGGTTGCCAGGGAAGCAGTGGATGCTGGCACTCTCTGCCTATTAGCCCAGAAAATGGACATTTTTAATTTGACAGAATTGGCTTCCAGTGATTTCAGTGAGGTTCCGGTTTGGCATCTAAACTTCTTTGAACTTCCCTGAACCTGGCTTGTACCAAATCCAGGGCAGTTCAGCTTTCACCTCGTTATCCAGTGCCTTGAAAAAGTATTCATAGCCCTTGAAATTTTCCACATTTTGTCATGTTACAACCAAAAACGTAAATGTTTTTTATTGGGATTTTATATGATAGACCAAAACAAAGTGGCACATAATTGTGAAGTGGAAGGAAAATAATAAATGTTTTTCAAAATGTTTTACAAATAAATATGTGAAAAGTGTGGTGTGCATTTGTATTCAGCCCCCCTGAGTCAATACTTTGTAAAATCACCTTTCGTTGCAATTACAGCTGCAAGACTTTTTGGGGATGTCTCTACCAGCTTTGTACATCTAGAGAGTGACATTTTTGCCCATTCTTCTTTGTAAAATTGCTCATGCTCTGTCAGATTGGATGAAGAGCGTCTGTGAACAGCAATTTTCAAGTCTTGCCACAAATTCTCAATTGGATTTAGGTCTGGACTTTGACTGGGCCATTCTAAAGCCCCATACACACTATCAGATTTTCTGCTGAGTTTTTCCTTCAGATTTACTAAAACCATATAATATGAGGTCAAACCTTAGGAGTTTCAATGTGTATGCAATCAGGCAGGCCCTTGCACTACATGGTTTTGGTAAATCTGAAGGAAAAACTCAGCAGAAAATCTGATAGTGTGTATGGGGCTTAACACATGAATATGCTTTGATCTAAACCATTCAATTGTAGCTCTGGCTGTATGTTTAGGGTCGTTGTCCTGCTGGAAGGTGAACCTCTGCCCCAGTCTCAAGTCTTTTGCACACTCTAACAGGTTTTCATCTAAGATTGCCCTGTATTTCCATCTTCCCATCAACTCTGACCAGCTTCCCTGTCCCTGCTGAAGAAAAGCATCCCTACAACATGATACTTCCACCACCATGTTTCACAGTAGGGGAGGGGTGTTCAGGGTGATGTGCAGTGTTAGTTTTCCACCACACATAGCGTTTTGCTTTTAGGCCAAAAAGTTGCATTTTGGTCTCATCTGACAAGAGCACCTTCTTCCACATGTTTGCTGTGTCCCCCACATGGTTTCTCGCAAACTTCAAACAGAACTACTTATGGCTTTCTTTCAAAAATAGCTTTCGTCTTGCTACTCCTCCATAAGGGCCATATTTGGGGAGTGCACAACTAGTAGTTGTCCTGTGGACAGATTCACCCACCTGAGCTGTGGATCTCATCAGCTCCTCCAGAGTTACCATGTGCCTCTTGGCTGCTTCTCTGATTAATGCTCTGCTTGCCCAGCCTGTCAACTTAGGTGGACGGCCATGTCTTGGTAGGTTTGCAGTTGTGCCATACTCTTTCCATTTTCAGATGCTAGATTGAACAGTGCTCTGTGAGATGTTCAAAGCTTGAGATTTTTTTTATAACCTAACCCTGCTTTAAACTTATCCACAACTTTATCCCCGACCTGTCTGGTGTGTTCCATGGCCTTCAAGTTTGTTCACTAAGGTTCTCCAACAAACCTCTGAGGGCTTCACAGAACAGCTGTATTTATACTGAAATTAAATTACACACAGGTGGACTCTATTTACTAATTAGGTGACTTCTGAAGGCAATTGTTTCCACTAGATTTTAGTTAGGGGTATCAGAGTAAAGGCACTGTATACAGAGAAAATATCAGACTGGCTAACCAAGATGCAGATGATCTTATTACCTACCCGTTAAAATTACTAATATTTTGATGCTATCTTTTGTATATAACTCTGGCACACGGCTCTATGGCCACCTTCATTAGAACACTTTATAATAATTCTTTAGAATGATAAATAACTAAAAAATCTAATTCCACACAAATTGCCCAGTAGATAGGAAGATATTCTCTAAGGGGGAAATGATAGACTTTAACCCACTGAGATGGTGAGGTTGCTGATAATGAAAATTTATACAATATTCATGTATAAAAGAAGTGTTTGTGGAGGTGCGTTGGCATAAAAGTATGATATATGATGGAGCAAGCAGGGCAGTCATTGATGTCAATGATGTAAAATGATATGAGAAACTTAGTAACACACAGGTGCATGTTATCTAAATAAACAATTATCCCTTTTCAAGGCAAAACCACTCTGTATGATTTTAATTATACATTACTGCATTTTCTTTTTTGCCTCTTTAATCTACATGTTAGAACAGTTTAATTATTTTATTTTTGTTGTGTTGATTAACTGGATGGAGTTGTGGCAATTCTTTTATTGTTGCTGTACATGTGAAGCAGTAACTTTAGGAGGACTGGGGTTACCCCAGGTAAGCCTGCTCCCAATTTCTGCATTAACAACTTGAGCTCCGGAAGATTTTACCCCCATCGTGACCAGGCCATTTTTTTGCTATTCAGCACTGCATTACTTTAACTGGTAATTGCGCAGTAATCATGCAACACTGCACCCAAATGAGATTTTTCACACAAATGGAGCTTTCTTTTGGGGATATATGATTACCACTGGGTTTTTTTATTTTTTGTGATATAAACAAATGATAACGAAAATTGTGAAAAAATGTTTTTGATAAGAAAAAGATCCCAGTAAGTGTATATTGATTGGTTTGTGTAAAAGTTATAGCGCCTACAAACTATGATATATATACACTGAAATTTGTATTTTTTTATATTTTTTATACTACTAACAGCGGCGATTAACAACTTATAATGGGACTGTGATAGTGTGGCGCACAATCTGACACTAAATGGAGCTGGGAGAACTAAGTAACTGACATCACCAGTGACATTAATATAGTGATCAGTGCTAATATTATACACAGCCACTGTACTAATGACTCTGGTTGGGAAGGGATTAACATCTAGGGCGATCAAGGGGTTAAATACATGCCTAACTACGTGCAATGTGTGTGAAGTGTCCTGTGTTTTACTAAAGATCACTCAGTTTCTCATCCTGCAAAACTGACAATTCATTCCCTCTGTAAAGACCTCTGTGTTTCTTACCAACACAGAGCTCATCAGCAGGTCCCGGACATGAATCATTGGCCAGGATTTGCTGACAGGCTCCCGCTACATAAAATCACAGTGGAAGCTGGACGGGGGGCACACATGTGCGTGCCCTAAACCCGGAAGTAGGCAGCTAACTACGGGTACGTCTCTGCCAACAGTGGCCGCTCGCCTGCAGTATATTGTGGTTGGGTAGGTGCCAAGTGGTTAAAATGAGTTCTAAGTTGTTCAAATGGTTTAGGCTACTTTCACACTGAGGCGGTTTTCAGGCGCTTTAGCGCTAAGAAATAGCCTTTGAAAAGCACCTGAAAACTGCCTCCCATTCATTGCAGTGTGTCTTTTCACACTGGGGTGGTGCACTTGCGGGATGTTACGAAAAGTTCTGCAAGCAGCATCTTTCGGGCAGTTTGGCAGAAGGCCCTGCCCATTGCAATGAATGGGTAGCACTTCCAAAGCACCTGAAAAACACTTTGAAAGCACTGCAAAACTGGACTTTTTACCATTTTTTTTTGGTAAAAAGCACCCCGAAAAGCGCCGATTAAAGAGCGCTAAAGCGCCACAAAAATTAGCGGTGCTTAGCACTAACGGACGGGCACTGCTAGTGTGAAAGGGATCTTAGAGTTAGGAGTCCACTTTTCAGAGGTAATTTGGCATAGCAGTTTGTGGCTTCACGTGTATTTTCAAATGTAGGCAACAAACCCTCTCTTTTAAAATGAAATGTTACATGATTTTCATTTGTTTGTGTTTTTTTTTCTTTTTTTCCAGCTGGATTCAATGCTGGGGAATTTTGGATGTAATGTAATCCAAGTTGGTCAAGGTAGGCTGTATGTTGGTCTCCACATACATGTCTATACAAAAATATGTGTTTATTGAATTTAAGAGTGGAGTTATAGAAAGATTTATTCAGATAATTTGGTATAATAAATTAAAAACCTTGTTTATGGTCTTCTAGTTTCCAAGTTTTATAGGGTGCTTTATTTGGTAGGAAGTGCAGAATTCCTTATATAAGGGTATAAGTATCATTATATAAATAAAAATATATATTAAAGTTGTGATCTTGGACTGATTATGAACAGCTGCTGTGACACCAAAAATCAGATTGAAGTACAAACAGATTGAAGTACAGCTTCTATCCCAGAGCTGTAATATTCATTATATGCATACTCCCAGGAATTTTAATGCAGCTTGGTATTTTATCTTTCAATTGCAAATATTGTACTTGTATCTTTTCTCTTACTTATATAATATCTACTTTGAATATATTTGCATGGCTATTTCCTACATTTTATAGGTATGTAATGTATATGTGTACATGTATACTGTATGTATGTGTGGATATGTATATGCATGTATTTTCTGCTATCGTCCGAGAGCTGCCATATAAAATTATGTTGTATTAAATACATTGATACTAAAGTAACTCATCTAATCTAATCATATTGAGAAGAAATAGGGAGTTGTGTGGCACACTTGTCACTACATAATAAGAGCAAATACTAAGGATAACTGTGCAGTGTACAAACACATATAACACACTAAAAATGACACCCTGCATACCGGAAAAGAGGAGGGGCACTTAGCAGTGTCCATACATACACAATAAGAGCAGATACTGAGAGTTACACCCAACCTGTATGACAAGAGAAGTGCCATTGTGCAGCATCCATATACTGTATACATAATAAGAACAGATATTGAAGTTTACACCCAGTCCCATAAAGAACAAGAGAAGTTCTTTAATGTGTACTAAAAAGCACCTAGTACATCCCACTTGAAGGACTTTCTAAACATGGTTAAGGGCAACAAATAAAGTCAACATATTTTGGAGAAAAAGTCTCCCCCTTCTTCAAGGCTTGACCAGTTGATGTTAATAAAATCATGACAAAATGCTCTAGGACAGTGTTCTCCAAACTGCAAGCCTGTGGGCTGGATGTGGCCCTTTGCTTGCCTTTATCTGGCCCTTGGGGCACTTTTCCTCCCACTGATACAATACACTATTCCTCCCGCTGACACCAACAATGGGGCACTATTACTCCCACTGACAACAATGATGGGGCACTATTCCTACCACTGACACCAAGGATGGGGCACTATTACTCCCGCTGACAACAATGATGGGTTACTATTTCTTACACTGCTACCAATGATGGGCACTATTCCTCTTACTAATGCCAAATATGCATTGTTTACTCCCACTAATGCCAGAACAATTTCTACTCCCAATGGCCACAGTCCAGCCCCCCTAAAGTCTGAAAGACTATAAACTGTTCCTGCTCTAGGGGACCTGTGTTAAGGCTTGATGAAGAGTAACATCTCTACCGGCAGCTAGATTCATTGGAACCATCTTTCACTTTTATCAGTCCAGCACTATCACACACATCAGGGCAAGAGAAGTGGCACTGTGCAGCATTTATATATATATTATAATAACAGATACTAAAAATTACATGCAACATACAGAACAGTGGCACTGTGCAGCTTCCATACATACATAGTAATACCAGGAACACACAATAGGGGTTGATTTAGTAAAACGAGAGAGTGCAAAATCTGGCGCAGCTCTGCATTGAAACCAATCAGCTTCTAGTATTTTTGTCAAAGCTTAATTGATTGAGCTGAAGTTACAAACTGATTGGATACTATGAACAGCTGCACCAGAGTTTGCACTCTCCAGTTTTAGTAAACCAACCCCTTAGATTTACCCCCAGTACACAGAACAAGAGCAATAGCATTGTACAGATTCTGCATATACATAATAGAAAAACATAAGTGTTACTCTACAGCATACATACATACAGACGAAAAACAGAGAATAACATTAGCAATATTGGACATGTTTTTCTAATGAAACAATAAAATGGGGTGTAAGCATCCAACTAGCAATATTATGTAGAGTAAGGCAGGAGTGAATTCCCAGGACGCTGGCCTCTGTACAACTGACAAACCACTCTTATTCCACCATTGGTTGCCGGAATGCTCACTTTTAACAGGTAACAAACCAAGCAACATTATTCTTTTCATAGAAACCTAGAAGAGTGATGACAGAAAAAAAGACAAAGTGGGCCATCGAGTCTGTGCCATTTTTTAAGCTTTGTTGTCTGAGTATAGATCCATGTATGTCCCAAGCATGTTTGAATCCACTTACCGTTGACTGGCTCATTACCTCTGCTGGAAGTCTTCTCTAAGCATCAACTACTATTTTGGTAAATTAATACTTTCTAAGATTAGCTTTAAACTTTCCTCTTGCTAGTTTGAGGTCATGTACCCATGTTCTTCATCTTGGCTTCTTATTGTAAATACTGCCCTCCTGAACCTTATTTACTCACTTAATGTATTTTCAGGTTTCACTCATGTCTCCCCTTTCCCCAGACTGTACAGTATCTCACTAAAGTGAGTACACCCCTCACATTTTTGTAAATTTTTTATTATATCTTTTCATGTGACAACACTGAAGAAATGACACTTTGCTACAACATAAAGTAGTGAGTGTACAGCTGGCATAACAGTGTAAATTTGCTGTCCCCTCAAAATAACTCAAATTGGGCCTAATTAGCCATTTTCCCTCCCCGGTGTCATGTGACTCATTAGTGTTACAGGGTCTCAGGTATGAATGGGGAGCAGATGTGTTAAATTTGGTGTTATCGCTCTCACTCTCTCATACTGGTCACTGGAAGTTCAATATTGCACCTCATAGCAAAGAACTCACTGAGGATCAGAAAAAAGATACATAAAGATGGCCTAGGCTATAAGAAGATTGTCAAGACCCTGAAACTGAGCTGCAGCACGGTGGCTAAGACCATACAGTGGTTTAACAGGACAGGTGCCACTAAGAACAGGCCTCTCCATGGTTGACCAAAGAAGTTGAGTGCATGTGCTCAGCATCATATCCAAAGGTTGTCTTTGGGAAGTAGATTTATGAGTGCTGCCAGCATTGCTGCATAGGTTAAAGGGGTGGGGGTGGGGGGGGGGTCAGCCTGTCAGTTCTCAGACCATACACCGCACACTGCGTCAAATTAGTATGCATGATTGTCATCCCAGAAGGAAGCCTCTTCTAAAGATGATACACAAGAAAGCCCGCAAACAGTTTGTTGAAGACAAGCAGACTAAGGACATGGATAACTGGAACCATGACTTGTGGTCTGATGAGACCAAGATAAACTTTTTTGGTTCAGATGGTGTCAAGCGTGTGTAGCGGCAACCAAGTGAGGAGTACAAAGACAAGTGTGTCCTGCCTACAGTCAAGCCTGGTGGTGGGAGTGTCATGGTCTGGGGATGCATGAGTGTTGCCGGCACTGGAGAGCTACAGTTCATTGAGGGAACCATGAATACCAACATGTACTGTGACATACTGAAGCAGAGCATGATCCCCCTATTCGGAGACTGGGCCGCAGGGCAGTATTCCAAAATGATAACGACCCCAAACACACCTCCAAGATGACCACTGCCTTGCTAAAGAAGCTGAGGGTAAAGGTGATGGACTGGCCAAGCATGTCTCCAGACCTAAACCCTATTGAGCATCTGTCAGGCATCCACAAATGGAAGGTGGAGGAGCGCAAGGTCTCTAACATCCACCAGCTCTGTGATGGCGTCATGGAGGAGTAGAAGAGGACTCCAGTGGCAACCTGTGAAGCTCTGGTGAACTCCATGCCCAAGAGGGTTAAGGCAGTGCTGGAAAATAATGGTGACCACACAAAATATTGATACTTTGGACCCAATTTGGACATTTTCACTTAGGGGTGTACTCACTTTTGTTGCCAGCGGTATAGACATTAATGGCTGTGTGTTGAGTTATTTTGAGGGGACAGCAAATTTACACTGTTATACAAGCTGTACACTCACTACTTTACATTGTAGCAAAGTGTCATTTCTTCAGTGTTGTCACATGAAAAGATATAATAAAATATTTACAAAAATGTGAGGGGTGTACTCACTTTTGTGAGATACTGTACATATTAAGTTCCTGAAGTCTCTCATGATAAGTTTTATTCTTCAGACCTTTCACCATATTTGTTGCCTGTCTCTGGACTCATTCTAACTTATCCATATCTTTTTGTAGAACTGGACACAGTATTCTAAATGAGGTCTAACTAAAGATCTATATAGTGGAATCAGGACCTCCTTCCTCCTGTTGGTGATCCCTCTAGTGATAAATAAATATCTATATAGGGGAATCAAGACTTCCTTCCTCCTGCTGGTGATCCCTCTAGTGCAGGGGTCTCAAACTGGCGGACCTCCAGCTGTTGCGAAACTACAAGTCCCATGAGGCATAGCAAGGCTGACAGTTACAAGCATGACTCCTACAGGCAGAGGCACGATGGGACTTGTAGTTTCACAACAGCTGGAGGGCCGCCAGTTTGAGACCCCTGCTCTAGTGATACATCCTAGAATCCTATTCACTTTTTTCCCACTACTTGGCCATAATGTTTGCTCATTTTGCAGTCACCTGAAGTAGGTATGCCCAACTTATATATTTTGCCTTGAGGTAAGACTGTTCTCAGTAAAAGTACAAAGATATACTGTATATAGGTGCTTATTTTATAAAAAGTTTAAGGAGCAAAGCACAAAGTGTGAAGATTCAGTACTTACACCAACCAATCAAAACCAACCAAGCAAAATCCATCTTTAACTGGTCTGATTTGGTGAATTGTTTGCAAAGCTTTACTGTAGTTATTGTAGAGTTTGGTTTATAAGACTGAGGTCTTTCTTTTAAATGCTAATCGTGAATTGTGAATTATTGATTCTGAAGGCAGGAGTAAAATATTCAATTACAGACAACACAAAAAGTTTGACAAAAGATAATGATAGAAATTATAATAGATTTGTTGCATACATATATGGTTGATAAATTGTCTGAATATATGAGTATGATATACTTTAGAACAATCCAAGGAAAATAATAAAGAAAGCAAAAGAATGAGATTCTGGAAGCCACAAATACACACTTACATTTCAATCTGAAAGTTGTGTAAAATTTTTGGTGGTGAAATATGCTTTTGTGTCCCTCTTGCACGCTGATAAAATAAATAAATGTATCAGACTGCTTACTTACTGGAAAAAAAACACAAAACAGGATAATTGTTTTTTTTAATCAACAAGAATAATTATAAGTACTTACATGTAGAAAATGGACAGGCAAGCTCTGCATGCACTAAAACAGCAAATTATTTTTCACAGAAACCTAAACATAAAAGATATAATTGTGGATTAATTCTTGACCCTGGAAGGATATTTGGAAGGAGATAAACAGTGGTCCAAACAAAGAGTGTGTTTCTTTCATATTTCTACCTAGTCATCTTGCCAGCAAAGGCACATCCTGTCAAAGGGTGACAACACTAGTCCTGAAAATTCCCCAACATAGTCCTTAAGAAAGCAGAAAAGCTAATTAATAAAAATATCTATGCAAAAGTTATGGGCAGGTGTGAAGGAATGTGTAAAGTAAAATTGCTTTCAAAAATATATGTTTTAATTGTTTATTTCTTTCAATTTACAAATTTACAAAATGCAAAGTGAATCAGTTTTTAAGAATACTGTACAGAAAACGTATACATATAACACTTGTTTTACATATATTTATAGATAGATTGATAGATAGATAGTACCGTGCAAAGGTTTTAGGCAGGTGTGAATAAATTCTGTAAATTAGAAACGCTTTCAGAAATAGAAGTGTTAATAGCTTATTTGTACCAATTAACAAAATGGAAATTAAATGAACAGAACAGAAATCCAATACATACTTTAGCTTAAAACCTGTATCAATTTTTCTAGGTGTAGAAAAATGGTGACGTGTACTTATTTTACTTGCTATAAATATATATATATATATATATATATATATATATATATACATATATATATATATGCATCTATATAGATATATAGGTATATAAATATATTCTATCCACAGAATTGTGGATAGTATGTATGTGTCATCATCACATGCTCATGGTTATGGGCTCCAGGGGGCAAATAATCTGCTACCTACCCCAGTGCACTAATAAAGGTGTCTATTAGGCCCCTTACTGTTTATCCCAAGATAAAGATATTAATGCTCTTTTAAAATAAATTCAATTAAAAAAACAAACAAACACATCCCAGGGGTTTAAAGGGAACTGCTACAAACAAAAGAGCTCTTGAACATAGATAAGGGAATAGGTTTCAGCTGATCTAGTAAGGTTGAGTCACTAAAAAAGTACAATGTTCACTGAGCCCAATGAAGCTGAGTTAATTTTGATCTCCCAGTCATGGGCCTGTGATTACTATTTTTCCTGCACAGGATTGGTCAGAAGACAGGATCAAGTGCTTAAGCCAACAATCTATTCCTATAGTATATCAACCCCAGTGAATCTGAATCTGAATCCAAATGTAAAACAAATTCCACTGTAAAGTGTCACTTGTATCTTTCTCTACCTTAAAATACTATTTTATGTCTTATTCCTCGTGTTATTTATCCCTCCACTCTGCTCTTTCCATTATCAGTTCTATTTTATCTCTTAGAGATCTTTACATTTCAATCTTATAGTTTATTTTATTTATAGTTGTGTATGATTGACATGATGGGACTTTTTGTATCTTTAAAGTGTGTACTATGAACACACATTCACTGGTCTGGAAATACTCACTCCCATCAGTAAATGATCCTCTGTTTGTTCACTTGAGCAGAACTTCCAAGTACCTTTGCGATTAGAAAATGATATATGGCAAGGTAGAAGAGATCCATAACAGAAGTGTTTTCTATAGGAATGCCATTCACACACTGAAACCTTTTTAGAAAAATGTGGAGACCATTTTGAGCCCAGGAAATATGGGATCTGTTTTGTTTTTTTTAAACACAGTGGGGTTGATTTACCAAAGAAGCTAAGACTATTTACTCAGCAAAGACGATCACTGTAAAAAAAATTAGAACAATGTTTTAATATCTAATCATACATGGGGAAAGAAAAAATAAACAGGAGTTGTGCTAGCACATGATGGGTTGATTGAAGTGAACACAATTTCACCTTATGTTCTAAGCTCATCCTTCCATGCTGAATTTTGTCTTACTCTGTACATCCCTGGCTTGTATACCGTGTATGTCTATCAGTACCTGGCCCACATTTCTCCTGTTCCATTTTTTTTTTCATTTTTCCTCCATAAGAAGCTCTACAGCTATCTTTGAAAGTCATGGAAACATAGTTTTGTGCTGCAAATCTAGGTTTCTCTTTCATGAAGTATTGAGAAAGGAGTTCAGTCACTTAGCTGCAAAGACAGGAACGTCAAACTGGTTTGTTCATTTTGGTCACATGTGGTCCTCTTACTGCTTCATTGTAGCCTGCTGAATGAGGCCCCAACTGTTCTCCAGATGAAAAAGGCTACACTTGCAGCTGAATACTTCCTAAAATGTTTTATAGATATTGTATGTAAGTTGGAGTTAACATAATCTTAAAGTGGATGTAAACACAAATTTTTTTTTTTTTTTTTATCATACTGTAGAGTATAAGATTTGCTATCATTTGAGCCCAGTCTTGCCAAACAGAGTTAATCCATCTCTGAGCAATCCTCCTTTATTGTTCAGTGGGAAAAATCTTGACAAACTGAGAAAAACTTTGTCAAATCCTCCCCCTTGCTGTGAGTGACAGGTGATTTACATCTAGTGCATTAGCCTAAGACACAGGCATTATTTTTTAATTCCCTCCCTCACTTCTTTCTTCAGCAGCTCTGCAAGGATTGGCTGTTCCACACCTCAGCATGATTTGTCATGCTGAAGTCATGTGGTTACTTTCCTGTCTTTTCACTGGATGTTAGAGATCATAGCAGAAGTTCAGTGTTAGAAATACACAGAGAAAATGAATATTGACAAGTGGAGTGTAGAGGTGGGCGGGGAGTCTACTGACATCACGACTCCACCCACCGAGCTCCAGACAACAGACCCACCCACAGAATATGTAGTTTTTCGGGTCTAATAACAGACAGAGGGGAGACATTTGACAGGTAAGGATACATGCAGGAGGCATGTATATCCTTATAGATAACGCCTATGGCAGTAGTTTAGAAAGGATGACATTGGGTTTACATCCACTTTAAGCAAAAACATTAACTGTAGACATAATGTAGTATCCTGGTATTGTTTAAATGCCTGAGATATGAGGTCCTGACGAACAGATATACAACTTTAGATCACAAATCTGTACGTCATAGAGTTTGCACTATATTAACAATAATAGAACAAATATATGATAAAAATGCCTCCCTAAATGTAAAAGCCTAGAGCTAAAAACTAGTGACAAATGTTACCAATATCCATAGCATTCTCTTTTATTTTTTTGGTGTTGGTTGTTCCTATGTTGTGAAAGAAGTGTGTTGGCATCCGGGTCAGATAATGATGAAGCTGTCAAACAATAGTAGGCTGGCATATCTGTATGGTCCTCCTTCGTCCTTACATATGTAGAGTTTCAAACACTAATGGTGGCTTTACACATTGTACTTGTAACTTGACGTAACTTATTTCATTTTAATGCTCATATATGTTTTTGATGGACTTTATAATAGTTACATGATAGTAAAATATTCAGTGTTCGTCCTGGTGTACTTGATAATTAGTCCCTCCATGATCTGATACAAATAGTGTTGTTTTCTTCTTCATTGCGCATTTCTTCATTCTACATTGTGATATTTCAGATACAGTTGTCAGAAACTTTTCCTGTGCCCAAACTGGCACATCAGCTACTTGCTATTAATATAAAATAAACCTGATCTCTTCTTTAACAGGGTAAAGCTGTGCAATGTACCAGTCAGCACCAGTCATGTACTTCACCGCTAATGGTTTGCTATAACTACAAAAATCCTAATGTAAAAGCAAAAAAACTTGCTTAAATCTGTGGTCAGGTGGCTTTTGGGATCCCGGTTCTTTCTTTCTTACAGTAGAGTGGAAGGGTCCTTCTTGAGGTGCCTGACATTGCTGTCTGTGGGGTATTTTTAAGATCCAGTAGAGAAAAGCCCAGATGGTATCTCAACATGAGGACCAGTTGGCATGGATCACTACTGGCCTCCACAACCAGAAGAGATGCAAGCAAGGAACATGGATGGCAACTCAGAGTTAAAAAAAAACACACTTTAGCAGTATTTCTTCTTTTAAAAAAAGGCCTTGAATGGGAGTGGGAGGGAGGGATGGGCATGGGGTTGTAAACCAAACGTAACATATAAAAATGAGCTGCAGACATTTTTAACATTAAATTGCACAAGCATAAAAACAAACCAGCTTACACAAAAATTTGAGTGGAAAAAAAGTCTAACCTTGTTTTTAACTGTTTTTTTCTTTTTTATAAAGAGAGTGCGCATTTCTCCTATATTATCATTCATCTTCAAATCTAATTTGAATGTCATTGAAGTGTTTTTTTTTTTTTTTATATAATGCACATGAAATCTGCAGAGAAAATATTGGTAGAAAGCTTAAACGTGGGAATTGAATATATGTTTATTGCGTTAGCTTGTATACTCCGTGAAACTAAAATGCTGGTAGGAACCCAGAACTGAGATTCTTGAGACTAGAAAACAAAAAGAGAAGAAAGTGATTTTTTTTAGCAAGCTTTTTCTTGTTTTAATTGAAGTAAACAAGGAAACTGAATGACAACACAGTGCTCATTGCAGTGAGATTAAGCGCTAATTGAGTAAAGGGGCTCAGGTGGATTTTCTAGTTAAAGCTTACAGGACCAACTGAATCTGCTGGGAAGGGGGGCCGGGGAGAGAGGAGAAGAGTATACACACTTCGCAACAAGTCATTTTTAACAGTTACAAGCTTGCCACAAAGACCTCACAGGGAGCTTAACAGATGCAAATGGGATCCATACACGCTCGACAAAACCGTGTAACAAAGATGTTCGAAAGCCTAATAGAAAAGAAATCACTTACTATTAGAAAACTTTACAACTCGGATCTGTGTAACTAATTAACCCCCTTCATGCTGGAGGGGGTCAGCCAGGCCCTTATTCCAAGTGACAGTACAAGTGACTGTAATAAGTGATAGCTGCATAAATGTTTTAATTTGAGTTACACTTGATACTGTACAGACACTTAAATTTAGTTCATGGGTTTACTTGCATTTATTAAATCTTGGGAAAAGCCAAAAAAAAGCTAATATATTGTAGGTTAACAAAACGTAGGGGAAGGCACTTGCTTAGTTATTTTTTGTTTTCTATTTATTTTTTTATTTTTTTATTTTCACATTTTATTAACTCAATCACTAATAACTCATATAAGCTATAACAAAAGTAACTTCAATATTTTAAAATTTGCAGCATTCCTTAAAGTGGTAATAAACCCCAAATCAAAAATGTAATATGTTGCATCTTACCAATCCTTAGATGTGGCGGCTGCAATTCATTTTCTTTTTTGGGCTTTTTTCCCTCTGTTTTCACCTGGTGAACTGGTCAGTAACGCACCTCCTGTATTAGAGTGTTCTCAATCCAGATGAATGAGCACCTAGTGGGAGGGGGGGCACAGCAGACAGCAGCATTGTCAGTCTGGGGGGGGGGTTAAATGTACCAGCAGATTTGAATACACTAACAAATTGAAGCCAAACTTCAGCTCACACTTTATAATTAGTTACAGCAAACATTTTATTTTTACTTTTGGGATCAAGGTTTTGCATAAAATAAAAGTTGATCACTGTAAGCACTCCTGCCTGTGTTAAAGTGGAGCTCCAGGCATATTTTAACCCCTCATGATTTAATTACCTAAATTAATAAAAAAAACATTATAAAATGCATTTGTTTATAGTAACCATTCTCTTCCCTTCAGAGCTCAGTTCCATCTTTATTGTGGGCGTGAAGCCCACTAGTGCATGCCACGCTGGCTACCCAGCATGCACCTCCCAATCTTGCGCATACTCGTAAAGCACAAAGCACGGCACGCGTATTGTTTCGGGTTGCCATAGCCATGGCAGCAAAAGCGATGCTTCCAGCTGGCGATGCCATTGACTCCTGGGATTGATGATACTCATCTCCCAGGAGCCAATGCGTGGCTGAAAATGAAGTACTTTGCCGCAGCGAGGTACAGAGGAAGAGAAGAATTATACTATTTAAAGCAAGATAAACCAAACAAAGAAAAAAAAAAAAAAAAAGATAGCCAATACGTTTTTACCATGAAAACATTAACTAGATGGCGCAAAGTCTTAAATGTGGGTGGAACTCCGCTTTAAATGCTTTTAAAAGACAACAAACTTACTGACAGGATCACTAAATGAAAATATAACAAAGAAAGCCTAATAAAAGAAAACAAATGCAGCCATCACATCTAATGGGGCGTACACACGGTCAGACTTTTCGACCAGACTGGTTTGACGAACGCCGACGGACCAAATCCGGCGGACAATTCGATCGTGTGTGGGCTTCACTGGACCTTCAGCTGACTTTTCCAGTCGCAAATCTGACGGACCTTAGATTTGAAACAGGCTTCAAATCTTTACGTCGTAACTCCACCGGACCCAGAAATCCGCTCGTCTGTATGCTAGTCTGACGGACAAAAACCGACGCTAGGGCAGCTATTGGCTACTGGCTATCAACTTCCTTATTTTAGTCCAGTGTATGTCATCACATACGAATCCATCGGACTTTGGTGTGATCATGTGTAGGCAAGTCCGTTCGTTAGAAAGTCCGTCAAAAGTCCAATGGAAAGTCTACTGGAAAGTCTGTCGGACCAGCCCGGTCGAAAAGTCCGCCCGTGTGTACGCGGCTAAGAATTGGTACGCTTCAATATAATAAATGTTTGTTTTTGGGTTTAAAACTGCTTTAAAGCGAGACTAAAGGTAGCACTACAAACCTTACAAACAAGCAGGCTATACAATGTCTCTTCTGCAATAAAATAAACCTCTCTGCATGTCACATGTAAACTGAGCTGCATAGCATGCTCACTTAGTTTACCTCCAACATGGATCCTGTCTTTCAGGATGACTGATGTAACCCTACGCTAGCCAATCAACACAGCCAAAAAGTGGCCCCCAGAGGGAGCCAGGGAGAAGATGCCAGCACTGGTGTCTTTGGGCCAGAGGAAAGGGGGTAACTGAGGTGACTTAGTTGCTCTTTAAAATAATACCTGGTGACCCTGCCATGAAGGTTCCTGTTCCGGCACTTCTTGTTACTGGATGACAATGATCAGTTTCTGTGCCCCAGCTGTGTTCCTGCAATGTAACCATGCCAAATGAATTTTAAATGGAAACTTCAAGCACACCACGCAAGCATGATCTACTGTTTTCACCATCAGGAAACCCACCCTATGAAATGTCATGTAGCAATCAGTGGGGTGCATAAATGTAGACAGGAAGTGGCTGCTAAAAGGCTGCATGAGCTCAGCAAATCAGAGTTGCAACAGTAAATGAAAAAAGTGGCAAACGATATTTTAATAAAAAATGTCAGTTTATGATAAATTGATAAAACAATAGTGCAATGTTCAAGTGCTCAAATAATCTATGCTATTGAGCATCAATAGTCCATAGAGTGAGAAAATATATAGTAATAAAAAGTCCATAAAAAGTCCATAATAAATGATGATAATATCCTACATAGTGATTTTACAAACCAAATTTTTCAGCATATTTAGTTAGCTTTTACTTATACTTTAAAAATGTAGGGATCTATTTATCATTGTCTTCACCCAAGAGTCACACATTTTTCGAATTGACTCGTAGGTGAAAATGTGTCATTCATGTGTGACAGTTGTGTAAATATTGGATAAAAATTCTCTACACCTATAGCCCTAGTAATCTAGTAATCCTCCCCACCCAACTTTGAAGCAAGTGATTGGATAACTTAATGTTCACTTAGAAAGTGGGTGATATTTAATTTGAGTATTGTAAACAACTGCCATTTTTTTACTTTCATATAACACTTGTTTTGCCTGTTATCTCCTCCATCATTCTCAGCCACTTCCTGCTTATATGCACTTATTCCAGCATTGGATGGACATTGTTGCTCTGGACCAGCTTCCTGATATTGACAATGGTGGACAATGCCTGCACAATGGGTATCAACACAGCTGCTTGTAGCATTCACTAGGGACACATGTGACAGATTGACAATGCAGATGCACAGTTGGGTGATGGTTGTCACCCCATATTAGGAAGTACCCGAACAAGGACCTTCATGGTAGGACCACCAGGTATTATATTAATGAAACCTGTAAATTCACGAAAAATGAACCACCTTTTGAAAAAACATTAACTTGTTAAAGCTTATAGAAATTTTTATTGTTGGGGCTTACATATACTTTACAGAGAAACTTTTTTTTGTAGCTGCTGACTTTAAAATATAGGTACTTACCAGTGCCTGGAGTCCAGTGCTGTCTTCCCACAGCCAATTCTTCTTACCACTGCGCCTCCATCTTAGATATGTGAGCCAACTGTGGCTTCCTGAGAAACCACAGCTGTCTTCCCACTGCTCATCGGTGAGCCCATGCAGTGATCTGCAAGTGGTCTTGTAACCTTCTAGAAAATGTGACGTGTCCAAGGAAGCTGCGGGAAAGGAGGGGCGAGGCAGGGGTATCATCCTTGCCTACCTGAAGATTGCGAAAGTGGGAGTGGGTACCCATAAAATTCAGGACTCACACCCCCCAACCCCCCAAAAAACCTGTAACTCATTTATGGGCTGGGGGGGGGGGCGGACCAGCGGAACTTCACTTTTTGAGTGAAGTTCTGCTTTAAGAAAAAATATTGTGTAGAAACGAATCCTGTAAGTCGTAAAATACCCACAATTCGAATGTGTAATTTCCAACATCTTTACAAAATAGTTCAAACTGCTTTGTCTTCCTATTTAGAGGTCTCTATGAACACAAATTTAGCAAAAACATTTATTGCACATTCATAGATATGTCATCAACCTTGTTGTGAAACTGTACATTTTAGGTAATGAATATAAACATATTTCTACTTCAGTACAAAACAGTGCTTTTGCTTAATGCTTAACAGCTTTGCTTTAGAAAAAGAACATAATCAACTACACTCCTCATGTATGAGGATAATGGAGACATGACCATGGAAAAATAATAATAACTGAGATGCCTTTAAACTTTAAAGGTAATGTTTAGAAGTGGATATGATGCACATGTTTGGTTTTAACAATTATAATTGCGACCTTTTTTCTAGAGAGATATTGTTATTAAAAAAAAAGTCAATGATTACTTAGAGAACAATACAGGCTCACCTTTTTCTACAAACCCACTGGGTTTTCATTGTTTAAAACAGCAAAGAGTTACTACACGTGATGTCTAATATGCCTATCTCATTGGGTCAGAAGGCCAGTATGATCTTACTGTAATGTAGTTAGCTTTGTTTCTATCTGTCTTGTTAATTGACAAAGTTCACAAATAAACATTCATAAAAAGGTCAATGATGAAGCAACGGATGGATAAAAAAACTATTTTCAGAATGAAAAACTATCTAAGGAGGAACTTGTGGGACAGAAGGATGATTCACACAAAGTGTCTGGGAAGGTTAAATGGTTATTAACACAGTGAATTCAGAAATCCATAAGCTACATATAGGCCTGGTATTAAGGTTAAAACTAAATTAAACCTAAAAGAGCAAGGAACATAAGATCAGAACATAATGCACAAATAAATGTATTTTCAATGCTGTCCATGGCAGTTGAAACTAGACTGAATAAAACCAATGAATTGTGTGTGGTGGAAAGCAGGCTTGTTCAGAAAAGTCTTATAGAACTCTTTTCCTTCTGCAAATCCAGTCTGATTTCTTTTTATCACTCATAATCCATTCACTGGCTCTTCAATAAAAACTATGACTGAAAGAACAGCCTCTTGACCCACACACTAGGGTTTCCCCTTTCCCTGCTGAGTCGTCTCAATGGAGGACAAGATTTTTAGCTTTCCTTATTCTTGCCTTGCAACCACATGGCAGTGACATGCCAGACAAGGAAGACAGGTGATGGCTGACACATGGGTTCCTCTTTCATACAATTCTGACTTTCAGCAACCCACTGAGAACTTTTTCTTTTCATTTTCCTTCTCCTCACTGAAACCCTATTTTGTTTCCTGACTTCTGATTGGTGGGGAGTGTTGACAGCGGACTGTGATTGCTTCAGAAATTTAGTTCTAGCAATTGTTCAAGGAAGTGGTGTTGACTTAATAGTTGTTAATTAAGTAGCTTATGGCTTTTGTGTGTTTGAGCAAATGGGTAAAGCAATGATCATTGGGAGTAGACCACCCAAAACCTAGCAAAATCTCTGCATTCACTAGATCTTATTGCAGGATTGTGAAAATAGGGCCTGAAATAGTTACTGAACACCCTGAATGTCTTACTTTGTAACTAAGCAATTACTTCCCTGGTACTGGAATTGCAATACATTGTGGCAGGCATTACATTAAATCAGACCAGGGAATATTAAAAAATAATTCTAATCAGGAAAGTTAAAATGTATTTAAAGACTTTTTTTTTGTTTTGTTTAAAAAGGGAGGGGTTACATTACCTGTTAGTTTATTTTTTTGCTATCTCATTGGGCAGTTTTTTTTTTTTTTGCTGTCTCATTGGGCAGTTTATTTTATTGCTGTCTCATTGGGGAGTTAATTTTTTTGCTGTCTCATTGGGGGAGTTTTTTTTCTTTTTTTTGCCATCTCATTGGGCAGTTTATTTTTTTGCTGTCTTATTATGGAGTTTTTTTTTTGTTGCTGTCTCATTCGACAATCTATTTTTTTGCTGTCTCATTGGGCAGTTTATTTTTTTTTCCTGTCTCATTGGGGAGTTCTTTTTTCTTTTTTTGCCGTCTCATTGGGCAGTTTATTTTTTTGCTGTCTTATTGGGGAGTTTTTTTTTTTTGTTGCTGTCTCATTCGACAGTCTATTTTTTTGCTGTCTCATTCGACAGTCTATTTTTTTGCTGTCTCATTGGGGCGTTTATTTTATTGCTGTCTCATTGGGGCGTTTATTTTTTTTCTGTCTCATTGGGGAGTTTTTTTTTTCTTTTTTGCTGTCTCATTGGGCAGTTTCTTTTTTTGCTGTCTCATTGGGGAGTTTCCTGAAGGTGTGACCAAAGAAATCTCTACAAAGTGAGGAAAATTCCCCTCTTAGACAGTTGTCACAGGAACAGGAATCCACATTGGACAATTTCTCCTCACCTCCTATTCTGGTGACAACTGTAAAATTATGGATTTCCCTTTACTTTCTGTCTCGGTAACAATGCCCACCAGGACAAATAGAGAGGAGATTCAGACAGCAATAAAAACTTGAGGGGGTCTGAACCTTCCCTAATCTATCCAAAACTATCCAAAATACAGTCAGGTCCATAAATATTGGGACATCCACACAATTCTAATCTTTTTGGCTCTATACACCACCACAATGGATTTGAAATGAAATGAACAAGATGTGCTTTAACTGCAGACTTTCAACTTTAATTTCAGGGTATTTACATCCAAATCAGGTGAACGGTGTAGGAATTACAACAGTTTGTATATGTGCCTCCCACTTTTTAAGGGACCAAAAGTAATTGGACAATTGGCAGCTCAGCTGTTCCATGGCCAGGTGTGTGTTATTCCCTCATTTTCCCATTTACAAGGAGCAGATAAAAGGTCCAGAGTTAATTTCAAGTGTGCTATTTGCATTTGGAATCTGTTGCTGTCAACTCTCAATATGAGATCCAAAGAACTGTAACTATCAGTGAAGCAAGCCATCATTAAGCTGAAAAAAACAAACCAAACCCATCAGAGAGATAGCAAAAACATTAGGTGTGGCCAAATCAACTCTTTGGAACATCCTTAAAAAGAAAGAATGCACCGGTGAGCTCAGCAACACCAAAAGACCCGGAAGACCACAGAAAACAACTGTGGTGGACGACCGAAGAATTCTTTCCCTGGTGAAGAAAACACCCTTCACAACAGTTGGCCAGATCATGAACACTCTCCAGGAGGTAGGTGCAGGTAGGTGTGTCAAAGTCAAGAATCAAGAGAAGACTTCACCAGAGTGAATACAGAGGGTTCACCACAAGATGTAAACCATTGGTGAGCCTCAAAAACAGGAAGGCCAGATTAGAGTTTGCCAAACAACATCTAAAAAAGCCTTCACAGTTCTTGAACAACATCCTATGGACAGATGAGACCAAGATCAATTTGTACCTGAGTGATGGGAAGAGAAGAGTATGGATAAGGAAAGGAACTGCTCATTATCCAAAGCATACCACCTCATCAGTGAAGCATGGTGGTGGTAGTGTCATGGCGTGGGCATGTATGGCTGCCAGTGGAACTGGTTCTCTTGTATTTATTGATGATGTGACTGCTGACAAAAGCAGCAGGATGAATTCTGAAGTGTTTCAGGCAATATTATCTGCTCATATTCAGCAAAATGCTTCAGAACTCATTGGACGGCGCTTCACAGTGCAGATGGACAATGACCCAAAGCATACTGCGAAAGCAACCAAATAATTTTTTAAGGGAAAGAAGTGGAATATTATGTAATGGCCAAGTCAATCACCTGACCTGAATCCGATTGAGCATGCATTTCACTTTCAAAACTGGAGGAAAAATGCCCCAAGAACAAGCAGGAACTGAAGGCAGTTGCAGTAGAGGCCTGGCAGAGCATCACCAGGGATGAAACCCAGTGTCTGGTGATGTCTATGCATTCCAGACTTCAGGCTGTAATTGACTGCAAAGGATTTGCAACCAAGTATTAAAAAGTGAAAGTTTGATGGATGATTGTTAATCTGTCCCATTACTTTTGGTCCCTTAAAAAGTGGGAGGCCCATATCCAAACTGCTGTAATTCCTACACCATTCACCTGATTTGGATGTAAATACCCTCAAATTAAAGCTGAAAGTCTGCAGTTAAAGCACATCTTGTTTGTTTCATTTCAAAACCATTGTGATGGTGTAAAGAGCCAAAAAGATTAGAATTGTGTCGATGTCCCAATATTTATGGACTTGACTGTATGTTTTTAGCTATACATAGACTTAAAAATGTATGTGTATCCAAATAACATACACAAAAAAAAAACATAGGAGGAGATTTACTAAAATTGCAGAGTGCAAAATCTGGATCTGCATAGAAACCAATCAGCTTTCAGGTTTTTATTGTCAAAGCTTGACTGAACAAGATAAAATTTGATTGGCTGCCATGCACGGCTTCACCAAATTTTTCACTCTTCAGTTTTAGTAAATCAACCCCCTATTTAGAACATCTCTCCAAACGTACATTTCCCCATGTTTTGTCTCTTTAAAGAATATCCATCAGAAATCCAGTGAACTTTTAACTTCCCATTTGAGGTGACAACAGTTCCTGTGCTGCACTGAAACTCCAAGCAGTGTTATTAACCCTGTCACATTTACCACTGCCAACTGCAGAACACCTACCCTAGTGTTGTGGATATGAGGAGAGGGGAATGTGTTCTGTAGCAGACATGTGCATGATGAAAAAATGTATTTAGTTTCGTTTTGATTCGTTAATCTACTTATTTTGTTTAGTTCAATTAGGCTGATTTGTTCAATTCCTATTCGGAATTCGTATTCAGAATCCGTATTCGGAATTTTCAAATTTTCTTCGAATTTACTGATTTTTTCGATTCGGAATGTTCAAATCGATAAATTTTCAAAACGGTCGAAACAAAAATGTTATATTGTTTTCGATTTGATTTGAATGCAGCAAAGTGAGCAAACAAAAGAAAAATCTTCATCAATTGATTACAGTGACTCTTTAAATCACCTTTGGCTTAACAAAAACAGCATTATTTCGAAATTGTACTCTAATAACACACAGTCTCTGATTTCAGTAATATGTGTACAGTTAGAATTCGACTGGAGTTCAATGTTGAACTCGAATCAAATTTCAGTCCGAATTTCCAAACTTCGGACAAATTTTCGTTACATTATTCAGAGCATTTGGTAAAATTAGTTTATATTGTAATTCGGGTATTTGGAGATATCTGAAGCTCCGAAAAATTTGTCCGAATATTAATTTGAAACTAAACGAACAGCACATGTCTATTCTGTAGTCCCAACATACTTCCTGCCCAATGTTGACAGCACTGCTCCACCATAAATACGGTAAAGTGAGGTAACATTGTCACCCTAGGACCGGAAGTGTGTTATTTACAGGATTACTAGATTAAAATAAGGGGAAAAAACCTGGAAACATAAAACGAATACAGACATCACATCCAAGGAGTGGTAAGCTGCAACATATTATATTTTAGTTCCTAAGGTTTAGATACACTTTAGTACTATCCAATGAATATTAACCCTTTATTGCTGGCTGTACTTCTAGCAGCATGGCGGTGGGCTTTAAAAACTGTGCTGCCACATATATGCGCAAAGGAGGCGTTACTGTTCTGTGCTGGGGGTGCGCTCACTCGGCGCCCCTAGCACTGTGCCTGCACTATCACTAACAGCTACCAGTCACTGTTTATTGTTGAGACAGGTTTGTGATCACTGTGTCAGCCAATCACAGGGATCACATTGGCTAACTTTAGCATTTTCAATTTTAAAAGGCCAGCTGCTTGAAAAAATTAACATTGTAATTGAATTATGAAATAAAACATTGTTTCCTGCTACATAAACAAGGTGAAAGAAAAAAATAATGTCAGAACATGCCCTATGGTGAAGGGTCACTCCAATAACTTTCTTATAGAATAAAGCCAAAGTAACATTGTGTGATGGTGATGAATTAGGTAAGACATGACTCAAGACATAGGTTGCCTCTCCTTGTGCTGATTAATGCCGCATACACACGTACGGACTTTCTGCCAACAAAACCGTGGATTTTTGTTCGAAGGATGTTGGCTCAAACTTGTCTTGCATACACACGGTCACACAAATGTTGGCCAACAATTACGAACGTGGGAACGCGGTGACGTACAACAAGTATGACGAGCCAAGAAAAAGGAAGTTCAATAGCCAGTGCGGCTCCTTCTGCTTGATTCCGAACTTTTGTGCGACGGACTTGTGTACATACGATCGGACTTTCCGACAACAAAGTTTTGTTGGCGGAAAATTTAAGAACCTGCTATTAAACATTTGTTGGCGGAAAGTCTGACAGCAAATGTTCGATGGAGCATACACACGGTCGGACTTTCCAACAGCAAGCTCACATCCAACATTTCTCGTCGGAAAGTTTGACCGTGTGTACATGGCATAAGATCACCACATTGGCATCAAAGATATACATTGGAGGGCATTAGACCATGTTTGTTGAATTGCATTAAGTATATCTAAAATCATATCTTGTTGGTTCAATACTGTCCAACTGAAAATATAAAAAGGACCATTTCTGAAAGCCCTTGAATATCTGAAAATATGTTTAATTCAGAGGCTAGGAAAAATAATTATTTCCATGCAGCCTGACACTCCTTATGCATTGTCTCTAATTGAATTTGTAAAAGTTTTTTTTTTGCCATTTTAGAAAATGATAAAGGAGGGCTGGGCTGTTTTATTTATTTTCTCATAACAAAGCTCTCTGTGATTAAGTGCAAGTCTTAGTGACATGGAATACATTAGCTCCACACAGATGATTAATTAATTGCAAGAGAAATATACAGGAACTCCATATTTAAGAAATTTGCAGCTACTTAAATGTAGAGTCCAATTTGCAACTATGTGATTTATACAGGTTTCTCAAATTAAAAAAACTCATTACACAAGTAAATTCAAAGAAAAATTATTTGTATTTCTCATTAAAAAATATACTTTTTCCATCAAAGCCCAATCATATCCTCTTAATGTATTACTGTAATGACTCAGTCTGCATATACAGTAATAAATATACCTCTTTTTCTCTGCAACAAGGGTTAGAAAACCTTGTGCTGTCAGCGTGAGAGAGTCAAAGCCATGAGTCTTATGCCACATACACACGATCGGATATTCCGACAAAAAAATCCTGGATTTATTTTCAACAGATGTTGGCTTAAACTTGTCTTGCATACACATGGTCGCACAAATGTTGTCAGAAATTCCGAACGTCAAGAACGTGGTGACGTACAACACGTACGACGAGCCGAGAAAAACGAAGTTCAATAGCCAGTGCGGCTCTTCTGCTAGATTCCAAGCATGTGTGGAAGTTTGTTTGTTGGAATTGTGTACACATGATCGGAATTTCCGACAACGGATTTTGTTGTCGGAAAATTTGAGAACCAGCTCTCACATTTTTGTTGTCGGAAATTCCGACAACAAATGTCCGATAGAGCCTACACATGGTCGGAATTTCCGACAACAAGCTCACATCGAACATTTGTTGTCGGAAATTCTGACCGTGTGTACGCGGCATAACATACGCGGCTCTCCTGTGGTCCAACTTCATACTGCTCTAATTGATATCACTCTTGCTCCCTGAACAGTGCTGTTGATTGTAGCAGTGTTCAGGGGAAGGTGGAGGTCAGGGAGCTGGACTGATACTTGTATGTGAGAACAGCAGTCTGACTCTCCTAGTGCTGCCAGCATAATGTATTTAAACCCTTGCTAGTGTATTTAAGCACTTAGCATATTGTATTAAAAAAAAAAGGAAATCAGAGGCATTGCTTCAAAAATATGTTAAAGTCATTACTTCGGTGTTCATGATTCTACAGCTAGACTATACCAAAATGGGAAACGTAATGGTCCTGCCAGAAAGAGAGCGAAACTTAACACATAACACACAGTTATGTGACAAGATCATAAAGTAATGCTAGTATCATACTAGTTTTGTATATATATTATTTTAATTGCTGATCAAAAGCAGTGATGTTCTAAAGGGAATGCATTTGACATCAGTCTATTTTCTCCACTTTCCTCCTAACTTCCCTGGGCATGCAAAGGGTGTTTCTTGTTTAAATGTTTTTTTTTTTTAATTTGTATGAAAGCATTAATAAAGACAATTATCAATTATTAAGCAGTATTGCATTCAATATTGCAAACACAAATACTGTATATTCAATAAAATTTATGACACACAACTTATTTAAAAATGTTATTTGTGTTTCATTTTTCAGTTTTTTGCTTTTTTTTTTTTTTTTTTTTTGTGGTTTGTGTTCTTCTGTGTTAACTTGTCCTAAGAAAAGTTTGAAAGTGACACATTTTGTATATTCACCTTCCTATCGCATAAAAACACAGTTTAAATCCTAAAAATTGTTTTAAATGTAGAAGTCATTTTATGTTATAATCGACGCTTAGGTTTTGTAACCAGTTTTTATGTGTAGATAAAATATATTTCTATTAGTGTAAACTTTTTTATCAACTTATTTTATTACAATTGATTGTTCAATTGACAGAACAGAAAAAATGAAATAAAACGGAGGGTAACAGCCCCATACATCAGTCAAGGGGAGTTACAAGTAACAGGTCTGATTTTACTGTTTTAACAGTACAATTCAATTTTGAAAAAAATGATATTAGATCATTTATAAGATTTCAGTTTGTATTCATTTCTGACCATTGTGGCTGTTCATAATTCAACATTAACAGAACCAAACCATAGTGTTACTTTACATTACAATTAATTATGAAAATATATGTATCTAGGTGGGATACTAAACATTTGTTATATTGTTTTCTCCACACACATCTAATCAGGTTGAAGGGAAGGTTTTGAAGCTCTTTCTTTATAGGGAAGATCACCATCCAAGACTTTTACACTGTCCCATTTGCCACCAACTATGTTTTGGTTTTTTTACTTTTAGATTTTTTCTCAATTCTCTCGATTTCTTCTCAATTTTACTTCTGGATCTTTCAGATAAGCCAAGTTTAAATTCAGTGAGGATTTACTATGTTGGTAGAACAATCTCTATTCCATTTGCAAAGCAGCCAATATGTGTACTTCTCCCAAAATTGGATTTCAGTTGTTGGTAACATTTTATTGCATATTTATTTATTTTGTGTTGATTTATCTACATTGTGTTTGATTTTTGATTTTTACATTTTTTTTTTACATTATGCTACCCAATTAACTTCCTTCCTGTTATAGAGAAACAACACTTAGTACCTGTCTCCTGACTGTGCTCCTGCATTGTTACTATGGGGTTGATTTACTAAAACCGGAGAGTGCAAAATCTGGTGCTGCTGTGCATGGTAGCCAATCAGCTTCTAACTTCAGCTTGTTCAATTAAGCTTTGACAAAAAACCTGGAAGCTGATTGGTTTCTATACAGAGCTGCACCAGATTTTGCACTCTCCAGTTTTAGTAAATAAATCTCTATGTTATATGGGCTTCCAGCAGAGACAACAAGTGGTCATTTCCACATATATTAGACATGTATGGTCCATTGTTGTTACTATCAGGAAATCCACCCTAAGAATAATCATAGAGCCATCACAGTATTGAATGCATATAAACAGGATGTGACTGCAAACAGGCTGCAGGTGTTCAGCAGCACTGCAATGTTACCAATGATGAAAAATGGTGAAAAATAATCGTATTTAAAAAGGCAATTGTTTGTCATAGATCACATATGTCAAACACAAGGCCCAGGCATTGTCATGTGGCCCTCGCACCCAGTTTTACTCCATTCTGCCACCTTCCAGCCACCGCTCCCGCTGCCTGCTGTCACTTGTAAACACAGAAGCCTTCTTTGTTTAAAAGAAACAGCTTTGCTCTCTGTGCACTCTGCATTCTGTACACAGCACACTCCTGAACTCTGTACTCTGTACACAGCACACTCCTAAACCCTGCACTGTGTACATAGCATACCTCTATACTCTGCACTCTGTACGTAGCACACCCCTAAACCATGCATTTTGTACATAGTGTACTAGTTAATTCTGCACTCAGTGCATAGGGCACAACTGGAACTGCACTCTGTACATAACGCACACCTGAACTCTGCATTCTGTGTATAGAGCACACCTGAACTCTGCTCTCTGTATGTAGCGCACTCCTAAACTCTGTACAAAAAGGACTAATGAAACCTGTACTCTACGTAGCGTACCTTAAAAACAACCGGCCCTTTGAGGAAAACCATACTGCTGATGCCACCCACAATGAAATTGAGGTTGACACCCCTGTCATAGTGCTTTTACAAACTCTGTGTCATACAGTTAGGAGTTACAGCTACTTTAAATCATTACATAACATTCTACGCATTCGATTTCAGCAGTGGCAGATAAGCACAGTTATTTTTTGATGCTGCTGCTCCAGGCAAATGGTAAGGTCCATTTTAGTGTTAGGGAGAAGGGTTATATTAGGTTAGTGCTATTATCCAGAGTTAGGGGTTAATGCTATGTGTTAAGGTTGGAGTTAGGGTTTAATTTTCATTGTGGTTACACATTGGACCAGTGATCCTCAACCTCAGTCCTCAAGTACCCCCAACGGGCCATGTTTTCAGGTTTTCCTTTACTTTACACAGCTTCTTTAAATCAAAATTCAATGACATTGTATTGATAAGAGCTATTTTATCTAAGGGAAGTTCCCAAAACATGGCCCGTTGGGGGGGGGGGGGGGGTACTTGAGGACTGAGGTTGAGAACCACTGTATTCTGCAAGTTTTCAAACTACATGACTATTGGCTGTAGGCTCCATTGGGAGTCCATGGGACAGCCTGACAGTGCAAGAACACAGTTGGGAAAAAGGGACAGAGCATTATCACTTTGTATTACCACATATTATTTTAATGCAAGCTAAAGATTTACAAAACTTCAAAAATACTTTTTTAAAATTACATTTACATATTAAAGCTTTTTTTAGATTTCAGTGATTGAGTTTACATTTACCTCTAGCAGAAAAAAGTATTGCTACTCTTCTATCTATGCTGACAAACAGAAGTAAATCAATCACAGAATTACAAACTATATATAAAATGGTTCACATATCTGTAATTAACTGTGTATTTGTCTGTTTTCCTTGTGTTTCATCCAAATGCAGTCCAGTGTGTTTTTTTTCTGCATCAAAAACACATGGAAAGTATATTATTGGTTTCCAAGGACATAGTTCACACCAGTGCGGTCAGTTCCAGGGGTTTCCAGTTTTAGAAAAAAAGTAGAACATGCTGCATTTTTCCTGCACTGGAGTGTACTGGAAAGCAGTAAAACGCATCAAAAATGCACTGGAACGTTTAAAAAAATGCATCAAAAACGCACTGGCCCCAGTACAGTGAAAAAATAGGAAAAAACATCTGGAATGCATTCGGAAACACAACAAAACCGCACCGAAACACGCCAAAAACACGTTAAAAACGTGCATGCAAAAACACATCCGTAACGGATTTGGAGTGCATTTTTTGTGGTGTGAACCAGTCCTCAATGAAAGTGCAGCTTTGAAAAACAAGTGACAGTTAGGGCTAGTACAGCAAAATTCATAAGGACAAGAAGCGTGTGACCCAACTATACAACCAGCCAAAAAATACAAAAAGAGAACATGCAGGTTCTAAAGAAGGGCACAGAGACCCCAGATTAGGCAGCATGAAGCCATCCATACATTTGAATAGAAAAGCTACTTTAAAAACTGACAATACAACTGACATATGCTACTAGAGATAAAAAGACTTTATCTCTAGTAGCATATGACAAAATTGATTAAGCCGTTTTAAAAGAATATCATCCTACACATGGGCAGCATCATTTTTAACTATTACAATGGATATTATACAAAAAGCAAACAGTGGAGCACCGTAGCCTCCCTGGCGGTTTTCCCGAGTGTGGCTCGGGGTAAAATTCAGTACCATTAGCGGTAACCCCGAGCCACACTCGGGATTGCATTGCAGGATCCTGGGGCGGCGTTACTTACCTTGTCCCCGGGATCCTGCGATGTCACCCGCAGCGTCCGAGGGCTCCGTCCTCCTCCGAAGCCTCTCCGTGCCAGGCTCCGTTCCCTGCGAGCGGCGCGACGCACGGGGGCGGAGCCTGGCGGCAAATTAAAAAAAAAGTAAAAATCATAACACATACAGTACTGTAATCTTACAGATTACAGTACTGTATGAAATGATTTCACATCCCTTTTGTCCCCAGTGCTTTGGCCCATGCCCTGCATGCAGTTTTACATGATATAGACTGTTCTTTCTGCCTGGAAACTGGAGATTGTCCATAGCAACCAAAAAGTGTCCCTTTACGTCAAAAGTGGCTTTAGACCAGCTAGAAAACAGCGATAGTAAATTAGAACACTTGCAGAATTGTGCGATAGTGAATTGTGGGGAAATTTATTTTATTACTATTTTTTTTAATTTTTTTTAATTATTTATTTTTATTTATTATATTATAATTTATGTTTTTGTGTTTCAAACTTTATCATACCCGGGATATCTACTAGACTCTTGTTTGGACAGATTTAAGTGTGTTATTGTTAAGATTTACAGACCTACAATATAAAAAGCCAAATTTCCATGCAAAATAATGGTACCGCTTTCAGCACCTAAAATCCGAAATAATCATACCGCCAGGGAGGTTAATAATGCTCTGAGCAGTTTCTGCACAAAAAACGGAGTTCTGACGAAAAAAAAAAAATTAACATTCAGCAGCTGCAAATACTGCAGCTGCTGACTTTTAAAATATGGACACTTACCTGTCCAGGGAGCCCGCAATGTCCTAACCCAAAGCCGAGCCGTCCCTCAGCTCCGGATGGAGGCGTCGGCATCTTTAGTAAGGGAATCAGGAAGTGAAGCCTTGCGGCTTCACAGCCTGGTTCCCTACTGCGCATGCTGACTGGTCTCTGCTGTCTTCTGGGACCTGTGTGTCTCCCAGAAGACAGTGGGGGGACTGCGGAAGTGGGAGCAAAGACTTGTATTAGACAGGTATCTGCTCCCCCTCCCCCCTGAAAAGTGCCAAACGTGACACCGGAGGGGGGGAGGAACCGCAAATGTGACACCAGAGGGGGGGAGGAACCGGATAAGCGGAAGTTCCATTTTTGGGTGGAACTCTGCTTTAAATTGAACCCGTCATTAAGTATATTTTGCATGCTAAATAGTGTGAATGTGTACAGGTATTTTTGACCTTTCAGAGATTACAGCACTCCCCCTCACAAGGCCCTTATCTGTTTTTTTTTTTCCCCCAGAAGGATAAAGCCATTTTTGTTCAGACATCCCCCCCCCGGGTCAACATCTTATTTGCCAAACTGAGATGCTGGCAGGCACATCCATGTAAATCCTGATGTGTGTGCCGTTTTTGGCTGTGTTCACAAATGACTGACATAGATCACCCTCTGCTGCAGCTTTTCACCTTGTTACAAAGTTACAATGTCACAGTCAGATCATGCAGAATAGAGGGGAAGGAGACTGAAGAACTGCTCCCTCCTGCCTGCAGCATACCAATTACATTTGTATCTAAGCAAAACACTGGCTGGAGCCTTAGGATTGCTTTTTATGAATCAAAGGTAGAAACATTTTCTAATGAAGATTTGTAGCGTTAGTAAACTGTCCACTTTAATTACAAATTCTCATTTTTTTATCCCACAAAATGTAAAGCCTCATTGTGTAAAATTAATACAATATGAATACATGCACTTTAGAATGCAAAGGGCTTTAATTGCCCAGATTGTTTTATAAATGTCTTACAATGTTTATGGATCGTCATCCACACTTTATTGATAATGTATTTCAATTTGCAGTTTTACATACATTTTACATATATTAGTTTATTTACAGGTTGTTTTTTACATAACACAACCAATATCCAATTTTAGCTATTTAAAGTGTGCTATTTTCACAGTGTGATTTTACAGCATACATTTAAACAATCATTCATACTTGCTAATGCTAATTAAGAAATGAAAACCACACAGAAGTCTGTTTTTGATTAAACTGAACACAACAGGCAGGCACCTTGACACAATTTGTCAAACATCACTTCAGCTGCATACTGTGAGTTATGTAGAAGAAATCATTTAAATCCTTGTGATGCTTGCAATTACTGTTTCCTTCATTATTCTTAATGCACAAACAAAGTTAAGTTAATCCTCTCCATTAGTCTGTGATTTAGCTATGATCCCATAAAGGCAATAAGCCACTGAAACAGGAAGTGACATCACAGAATTACATTTCAAATTGCTGTGTTGATAATGTAAACAGATGAGTATACATATAAAACAACTTGTAGTATCTGAATAAATGAAATATATTATTCTGTATAAAAAACATGCAACATGAGTTAATTGCACTAAATTGTTAAGTTCACTGGGCGATAGGAGTTAAAAGGATTCACGTTTTTCTGAGAACCATGTTGTATTGTTGCCCTCTTCTTCAGACCTCTCAATGTAGTCCCACTTTCATGAGACCTTCATGAGCTGGCCATAGATGGATAAAAAAATTGTGTCAGCTCAGCTTAGACTGGCCGAATTATGGTTCATCTATGGCAATTCCCACTTGACAGAAGTTGACCTAATGATCGACTTCTGTCGAACAGGAATGTTGGAAAGCTTTTCTCGATCAATGGCTGCAGCCACTGATCAGTGTATTCTGACAGTGGGGCAGTCTCGCTGTCACAATACAATGGCACTGCAGGGAAGATACCTCCATCCACCTCAATTGTGTGGATGGTGGAATCTATTCTTTTTTTTTTTAAGTTTGGCCCACTGGCTGACCAATAAAGAAAAATCTAAGGGCAGGTTTAGTGTAATCTGCACCTTCATCAGTCCTCTAAGGCAGTGGATCTCAACCTTAGTGAGACCAGGGCCTGATAAGTTCTTCCAAAATCTTCCACGCCCCAACAGTAAAGGAAAAATGTTCATACTCATACAATAAAAATATGAGAGTGCAAAAGAATCTCCACCTCCTGTAAAGTCTAACTCACTCCGATCTCTGCTCCTATACAGCAGAGAATAAAATGTGTAGGTAGGATAGTAGGATATGTGACATTTTGGGGTTGATTTACTAGGCAAATAGATTGAGCACTTTGCAAGTGCAGTTGCTTAGACACTTGAAGACCAAGCCTTTTCTGGCACTTTTTGTTTACAAGTTTAACCCCTTCCCGCCGACCGTACGCAGATCTGCGTACTCGGCTTTCCGGGGTTATACCGGGATGATGCCAGCAGCATCCCGGTACAGCCACTCGGCTGTTATACCGGAGGAGCGGGAGGGGACATCCCCCCCTCCCGCCGCCTCCCGCCACTCTTACCGGGCCTCCCGTGCGATCGGGAAGCCCGGTGTCCAATCGGCCACCTTCGGCGGCTTCTCAATGTAAACACGGAAGCAACGTCATGACGTCACTTCCCGTTTAGTCGGCTGCCAATGGCGCCGGTTTTAAAAAAATATACAGTGTTCAGAATCGCCGTTTTCGGCGATCTGAATACTGTGAAGTACAAAGGAGGGATCGATCCCTCCATAAAGAGTACCTGTCACCACCTATTACTGTCACAAGGGATGTTTACATTCCTTGTGACAGCAATAAAAGTAAAAAAAAAAAAAGTTTTTTTTAAACACAATTTATAAGTATAAAAATAAATAAAATAAAAAAAAAATTTTAAAGTGCCCCGTCCCCGCGAGCTCGCGCAGCGAAGAAAACGCATACGGAAGTCGCGCCCACATATGTAAACGGTGCTCAAATCACACATGTGAGATATCGCCGCGATCGTCAGAGCGAGAGCAATAATTCGAGCCCTAGACCTCCTCTGTAACTCAAACCTGGTAACCGTAAAAAAAAATTTAAAGCGTCGCCTATGGAAATTCATAGGTACCGTAGTTTGTCGCCATTCCACGAGTGTGTGCAATTATAAAGGGTGACATGTTTGGTATCTATTTACTCGGCGTAACATCATCTTTCACATTATACAAAAAAATTGGGGTAACTTTACTGTTTGGATTTTTTAAAATTCATGAAAGTGTCCCTTTTCCAAAAATGTGCGTTTAAAACACCGCTGCACAAATACCGTGTGATATAAAATATTGCAACAATCTCCATTTTATTCTCTAGATTCTCTGCTAAAACAATATATATAATGTTTGGGAACTCTAAGTAATTTTCTAGCAAAAAATACGGATTTTAACTTGTAAACACCAAATTTCAAAAATAGGCTTAGTCATGAAAGGGTTAAATCAGCATTTTTTGCTAGAAAATTACTTATAACCCCCAAACATTATATATATATTTTTAACAGAGACCCTAGGGAATAAAATGGCGATTGTTGCAATTTTTATGTCACGGAGTATTTGCGCAGCATTTTTTCAATGAATTAAAAAAAAAAAAAAACACAATATACCCTATTTTGGGTATAATATGAAAAATGATGTTACACCAAGTAAATAGAAAACCAAAATGTCACAAACTATGATACGTAAAAATCTCCATAGGCAATGCTTTAAACGCCTTTACAGGTTACCTGTTTAGAGTTACAAAAGAGGTCTAGCACTAGAATTATTGCTCTCACTCTGACATTCACGGCAATACCTCACATGTGAGTGAACACCATTTACATATGTGTACATTTTTTTCTTATTTATTTAATTTTTTTATTTTTTATTTTTATACTGCCCCTTTAATTGTTTTATCACTTTTATTACTATTACAAGGAATGTAAACATCCCTTGAAATAGGATAAGGATGACAGGTCCTCTTTATGGAGAAATCTGGGGTCAAAAAGACCCCAAACCTCTTCTTTACCTTTAAAAGCAAAAGATCAAACAAAAAAAATTTTTTTTGATCTTTTGCTTTAAAAAAAAAATAGTTTACTTCCACCCAGAACCGGAAGTGACATCATGGTGTCGCTCTGGTCCTCCAAGGCCATAGAGGCGATCTAAGACGATCTAATTTTGTATCTCTTCTGTGACCAGCTGGCCACACCGTCGGATCGTTTCTCAGGCGAGCCAGTGGAAATGGTAAGCACTGACAAGCAAGGTCCCTCCCCCCAGCCGCTTCTGAAAGTGTTCCACTGGCTCAAGAGCCACTCAGAATGAGAAAGTCAGCCGCCGCCTGAAAAAAATAATACTGGGGTTAATAAGCCTGGTAAACCACTTTCAAACTGCAACGTATATATATATATATATATATATATATATATATATATATATACGTATTGCGGTCGGCAAGTGGTTAGTGAATGTGGTGAAGATTCACATTGTATAGAATACCCAATCCGTTGCAAGGAAAATAAAAAAAAACATTTTTGTCTGCACATGATTGGATGATGGAAATTGGCAGAGCTTCACCACATTCACTAAGCTCTGGGGTAAATGATAGCAACTGCACTTGCAAAGTGTACAGTCTATTTGCCTTTAGTAAATCAACTTTATTTTTGTTTTGCTAACGAATCAGAGTGACGCATATCTAAAATGTATTTCAAATAGTGTCTGACATAACAAAAAAAAATCTTCCCAGCTCCAGCATTACAGAGAAGTAAACATCTATTTAAGTTCATACAAACCTAGCAATATCAAATGCTAGCTGCTTTTTGCCCTGCGGTCACCATATGAACTGTCACTCCAGTTTCCTGTCTACCCCCCGTGTTTCACACTTTAAAACCCAGCCAAGAAGCCTCTGCCCCATACAGATGTTTATTCGTTCTGTGCCTTTGCATTGTGAATGAATGAGGGGAAAAAAAGGAGCACCAATCAACTCAAAAACCCAAAGCTCTTTATTATTGACAATATTTTAACAGGTTGATGTTCACCTTCTCTTTTACAAATTGTAGCTGTAAGTGTACAGATGGGTCTGAGCTATGAGACCTACAAGGAGATTGGTCTTCTCTCTGCATAACAACAGATGAAATGCTGACAGACAACCAAAACAATAGTCCAGATTGTATTGTGAAAAGCTGCCACACTAAAAGTCTGCATACATACAGTATCTCATAAAAGTGAGTACACCCCTCACATTTTTGTAAATATTTTATTATAACTTTTCATGTGACAACACTGAATAAATGACACTTTGCTACAATGTAAAGTAGTGAGTGTACAGCTTGTATAACAGTATAAATTTGCTGTCCCCTCAAAATAACTCAACACACAGCCATTAATGTCTAAACTGCTGGCAACAAAAGTGAGTACACCCCTAAGTGAAAATGTCCAAATCGGGCCCAATTAGCCATTTTCCCTCTCTGCTGTCAGTGACTTGTTAGTGTTACAAGGTCTCAGGTGTGAATGGGGAGCAGGTGTGTTAAATTTGGTGTTATCGCTTTCACTCTCTCATACTGGTCACTGGAAGTTCAAAATGGCACCTTATGGCAAAGAACTCTCTGAGGATCTGAAAAAAAGAATTGTTGCTCTACATAAAGATTGCCTATACTATAAGAAGATTGCCAAGACCCTGAAACTGAGCTGCAGCGCGGTGGTCAAGACCATACATCGCTTTAACAGGACAGGTTCCACTCAGAACAGGCCTCACCATGGTCGACCAAAGAAGTCAGGTGCACGTGCTCAGCGTCATATGCAGAGGTTGTCTTTGAGAAATGAGTGCTGACAGCATTATTGCAGAGGTAGAAGGGGTGGGGGGTCAGCCTGTCAGTACTCAGACCATACGCTGCACATTGCATCAAATTGGTCTGCATGGCTGTCTTCTCTGAAGGAAGTCACTTCTAAAGATGATGCACCAGAAAGCTGGCAAACAGTTTGCTGAAGAGAAGCAGACTAAGGACATGGATTACTGGAACCATGTCCTGTGGTCTGATAAGACCAAGATAAACTTATTTGGTTCGGATGGTGTCAAGCGTGTGTGGTGGCAACCTGGTGAGGAGTACAAAGACAAGTTTGTCTTACGTACAGTCAAGCATGGTGGAGGGAGTGTCATGTCTGGGGCTGCAGGAGTGCTGCCCGCACTGGAGAGCTACAGTTCATTGAGGGAACCATGAATGCCAAAATGTACTGTGACATACTGAAGCTGAGCATGATCCCCACCCTTCGGAGACTGGGCAGCAGGGCAGTAATCCAACATGATAATGACCCCAAACACACTTCCAAGACAACCACTGCCTTACTAAAGAAGCTGAGGGTAAAGGTGATGGACTGGCCAAGCATGTCTCCAGACCTAAATCCTATTGAGCATCTGTGGGGCATCCTCAAATGGAAGGTGGAGGAGCACAAGTTCTCTAACATCTATCAGCTCTGTGATGTCATCATGGAGGAGTGGAAGAGGACTCCAGTGGCAACCTGTGAAGCTCTGGTAAACTCCATGCCCAAGAGGGTTAAGGCAGTGCTGGAAAATAATGGTGGCCACACAAAATATTGACACTTTGGGCCCAATTTGGACATTTTCACTTAGGGGTGTACTCACTTTTGTTGCCAGCAGTTTAGACATTAATGGCTGTGTGTTGAGTTATTTTGAGGGGACAGCAAATCTACACTGTTATACAAGCTGTACACTCACTACTTTACATTGTAGCAAAGTGTAATTTCTTCAGTGTTGTCACGTGAAAAGATATAATAAAATATTTACAAAAATGTGAAGGGTGTACTCACTTTTGTGAGATACTGTAGGTGGTCTACTTGCAGCGCCAGTATATAGAAATCCTATTTTTTAGTGCAGACTCATAAAAATTGTGTACAAATCACCTATGTTTCGGGGGATTTACCTTCTTCACATGGCTCTCTTGTTGACAATTTGGAATGATGGTAACAATGTCTGCAAGACTACTGATTTCACTTTTTACCACTTTTTTTGCACAGTTGTAAACTCTCAATTTTCACTATTAGTCTGCATCTATTTTTTTCCTTTGCTTGAAAAATGTTTTGTTGTTGTAATTGGTCTAATTTATTTATTTTATTATGTGTTTATTGTATTTGTATGTTTCCCCTTGTTTGTGTATTTTATGTTATTTATATATTTTTTCATGTCTTTTATAATGTTTTCATTTTTTTAATTGTTAAGATATGTAAAATATGTAAAATGAAGTTTTTTATTATTATTATTATTACTATGCAGGATCTATATAGTGCCAACAGTTTGTGCAGCACTTTACAATTTAAAGGGAGACAGTGCAGTTACAATAGCATAAAATACAAAAGGGTTAGGAGGGCCATAAGAGCTGACAATCTAATAGAGTGGGGCAAGTGGTACAAAAGGTAATAACTGTGATGGATGAGCTGATGAAAGAGTTAAAAGTTTGTATTTTAGTTTAAAACGGGATAGGCTTCCCTAAAGAGATACGTTTTCAGGGTTCACATAAATTTGGCTAAAGTAGGAGATAGCTAGACAGATTGAGGCAGAGAGTTCCAGAGGGTGGGGGATGCTCTGGAGAAGTCCCGGAGATGTGCACGGGAGGAGGAGACAAGAGAGCTAGAGAGGATGAGGTTTTGGGAGGAGCTGAGAGGACAGTTCGGGTGATATTTGGAGATAAGATTAGTGATGTAGCTCAGGGCAGAGTTGTGAATGGCTTTTTACATGGGTAATGAGGGTCTGATTTACAAGAGTTAGTCATGAGTGGGTGAAAAGAGCTACTGTACCCCTTGTAAGTCTTTTAAAACAATTACTTTCTTAAAAAAACATTAATAAAAAACCTTTAGTTCACCTTTACCATTAACACAAATGCATTTTGTGTAGTGAATTGGTGACATTTCATAGAAATCTCTTGAAAACTCAAAATTTTGCTCATCCCTGTTGACCATGCATTAATACTTTGGTGTTGATGTACTAAAGGGACAGAGAATGTTAACTATGTAAAATATATGATCACTTAGCGTAGTTACCAAGGTGTAGCTGTGTTCACTTCAATGATCTAATCATGTGCAACCAATAATCGTGTTTTAGTAGCCTCCCTGGCGGTTTTCCCGAGTGTGGCTCGGGGTTAAAATTCAGTACCATTAGCGGTAACCCCGAGCCACACTCGGGATCGCATTGCAGGATCCTGGGGCGGCGTTACTTACCTTGTCCCCGGGATCCTGCGATGTCACCCGCAGTGTCCGAGGGCTCCGTCCTCCTCCGAAGCCTCTCCGTGCCAGGCTCCGTTCCCTGCGAGCGGCGCGACGCACGGGGGCGGAGCCTGGCGGCAAATTCAAAAAAAAGTAAAAATCATAACACATACAGTACTGTAATCTTACAGATTACAGTACTGTATGAAATGATTTCACATCCCTTTTGTCCCCAGTGCTTTGGCCCATGCCCTGCATGCAGTTTTATATGATATATACTGTTCTTTCTGCCTGGAAACTGGAGATTGTCCATAGCAACCAAAAAGTGTCCCTTTACGTCAAAAGTGGCTTTAGACCATCTAGAAAACAGCGATAGTAAATTAGAACACTTGCAGAATTGAACGATAGTGAATTGTGGGGAAATTTATTTTATTACTATTTTTTTTTTTTTTTTAATTATTTATTTTTATTTATTATATTATAATTTATGTTTTTGTGTTTAAAACTTTATCATACCCGGGATATCTACTAGACTCTGGTTTGGACAGATTTAAGTGTGTTATTGTTAAGATTTACAGACCTACAATATAAAACGCCAAATTTCCATGCAAAATAATGGTACCGCTTTCAGCACCTAAAATCCGAAATAATCATACCGCCAGGGAGGTTAAAGGGGACAGTAAAAAAGAAATGTCCACGAAATATAGTTGACAAAAGTTGTAAAGTATACTTACCTTATTCCATTTTCTGTACTGCAGGTTGTGACAACACCATCCTTCCAACAAGATCTTTACAGAATGCTAAGTACTTGAAATCTTGTGACACCCCAATACTGTGCAGAAGCATCATTTTACAAGATTTTGAGTACTTAGCATCTACCTGGGATCTTGCCAGAAGAATGGTAAGGTCACTGTTGCCGGAATGTCACGGACAGAAGCCAGGGTAAGTATATTACTTTGTATTTAACCTTTTCCCTACAGGTGATTTTTTTGCAATGCTGCAATTTATAATGGGTAGAGGGCCCTATTTTATTTTGCCTACCTAGTTTTTACTGCAAGCTCTGCTTTAAATTCTTCTGCACATTATAGGTCTTCAAGTAAACACAGCTTAGCTTTATTTACTTGTGAACTGTCACCTTGCCAGGTAAACAACCTCTTCTTCTTTAGTAAATTAACCCCCCTGAATCACTGACTGACATAAAATATGCAGATAAGGAACTCTGATTTTTTTCTAAACCCTGGCACACACAGGTCGAATAACAAATAGCATTGGCTGGTTTAACAGAAACCGGCCTACATTTGACCCATGTGTATACCAGCCTGTCCGACAGAAGCTTCTGTTGAACAGGCATGTTGGAAAACCAACATCCAATCAGCGCTGGCAGCCAATGACTGTGAGCACTGACCGGTGTGTTCTGGCGGGGGGGGGGGGGGGGGGGCAGTCGCCCTGTCAGAACACAATAGCTCTGCAGGGAGTTGGTTGTACTGACATTGGATAGTTAGTACAGCCCACTGGGTTGAACAAAAAAAAAACTGATAGTGTGTGCCTAGCATAACGTTCCTGATCTGCCCGCTTGTTCTAGGTCAGTGACTTAAAAAGTATGATGACCGGAGTCATAATACCAGCCAAGCATCCTGCATTCTTAGATAGAGGTCATCACAGACAGAGAATTGGATTATGTAGTTCCACTCATTAAAGTTGGTCATAGATGGATCTTTTTTTCAGCAGACTGAACCAAAAAGAAAAACTAAAGGTATTCCTCCATCAACACTATTGAGGTGGATAGAGGAATCCTCCCTGCTGAGACATTGTAACCTGACAGCGGGGGGGCTTCACTGTCAGAATGTCTGAATGTACTGAATGTCAAATGTACTAATCAGCAGCTACAGCCTATTGGCTGCAGCTACTGATCGAGAAAATTTTTCTAATAAGCCAGTTCAACAGAAGCCAAACGTTAGATTGACTTCTGTCAAGCAGGAACGCCCACACATGTATAGAAATTCGACCTATCCCTGCTGAATTTTGATCAGTCTATGGACAGATTTTTCATATTGTATTACATCGTAGATAAACTTCATTGCTTAGTCACTGCCCGTTATAAAAAAAAAATATCATGCTTGTTTTGCAACAAATGTAATTTTAGAAAGAAACAGTCATTAGAAAAAAGAAAAGGAGGGACTAATTAGTGCTTTATTTGTATCATAGCAACTCGGAAAACAAACGTATATGCTAAGAGGTTCAGATTAAAATGACTCTTACTATGCAGCAAAACAGTTGCTTTTTATTCAGGGGAAGCCTAATCAAAGACAAAGGGAAACTTAATTGTAGACCATTCAGCTTTGATGATCTGTAAAATAAATGAAAACAAACAATTAGTTAAATAAACTGAGAGCAAAAGCATTACATGCAAGTAAAATCCTTAACTGAGACCTTTTGACCTTGATGCATTTAAACGGTCCATCAAAAAGACCCCCTGTGCTCCACACTGGTAGAAGAATGACTAGCATAGCTCATCCACCTTAGTAACCAATCTTCTCCCTTCTGTCCCTTTCTGTCAAACCCTCCACTGGCTTCAACTAGCCCATCGTAAAAATCTCAATACAACATACAAAGCCATCCACAGTTTTGCCCCCAGTTACTGACTAGCATGAATGACTAGCATAGCTCATCCACCTTAGTAACCAATCTTCTCCCTTCTGTCCCTTTCTGTCAAACCCTTCACTGGCTTCAACTAGCCCATCGTAAAAATCTCAATACAACATACAAAGCCATCCACAGTTTTGCCCCCAGTTACCTCATTAACCTCATCCCGAAGTATCACCCAAATGATCCCCTCAGCTCCTCCCAAGACCTCCTGCTATCTAGCGCCCTCATCACCTCATCCTGAAGTATCACCCAAATGATCCCCTCAGCTCCTCCCAAGACCTCCTGCTATCTAGCGCCCTCATCACCTCCTCCCATGTTTGTCTTCAGGACTTCTCCAGAGCCTTCCATTCTCTGGAACTCCCGATCCAAATCTTTTTGATCTGTAAAATAAATTAAAACAAACAATTAGTTAAATAAACTGAGAGCAAAAGCATTACATGCAAGTAAAATCCTTAACTGAGACCTTTTGACCTTGATGCATTTAAAGGGTCCATCAAAAAGACCCCCTGTGCTCCACACTGGTAGAAGAATGACTAGCATAGCTCATCCACCTTAGTAACCAATCTTCTCCCTTCTGTCCCTTTCTGTCAAACCCTCCACTGGCTTCAACTAGCCCATCGTAAAAATCTCAATACAACATACAAAGCCCGCCACAGTTTTGCCCCCAGTTACCTCATTAACCTCATCCCGAAGTATCACCCAAATGATCCCCTCAGCTCCTCCCAAGACCTCCTGCTATCTAGCGCCCTCATCACCTCCTCCCATGTTTGTCTTCAGGACTTCTCCAGAGCCTTCCATTCTCTGGAACTCCCGATCCAAATCTTTCTGGTTATTGCCTATTCTGTCCCCCTTTAGGTGATCCTCTCATCTATTCAGGGACTAAAGATTTAACGTCGACCTTCACCATCAGCTCATCCTCCACAGCTAATACCTTTTGTACCACTTCCACATTTAGATTGTAAGCTCCACAAGCAAGGCCTTCCTAATTATCCTGCTTTGAATTGTATTGTAGCTGTACTGTCTCCCTTCATTTTGTAAAGTGCGGCACAAACTAGTGGAGCTATATAAATCATTTATAATAATTGTATCATATCTAAACCAAGAGTATCTGCTCAAAATATATACTTATTAACAGTGGTGGAACTACCAGAGTCATAGCAGTTGCACATGCGACTGGGCCCTGGTGTTCCGCCGCTGTGGGGGGGCCCAAAAGCCCGGACTGCAGATCCGCAGTGGGGTTACTGGCTGCAGTTGTAAGCAAAAAGTGACTGTTACATTCTCACTTACACTGCCCAGACAGAGCCAGCACTGACAGCCCGCTCGCCCCCCCTCTCCTTGTATGGACAGGAGAGGGAGAGCTAGATCTACTCCTCCTGCCCTTGTCCTCCTGTGTGTGCCCGCAGTCCCACCCACACTCCAATCCACTTGGAGTGTGGGCGGGGAAGCTGGGGATGAGTGGGCGGGGACCCGGAGATGAGTGGGCAGGGAAGCCCAGCAGCCGGGAACAGTATGGAGTATGAACGTGGAGGATATGCAGACTGCACGTGCCTCCTTGGGGTGAGTGAGCTCACATCCATCCATTCACCCCCTCCCTTATCTCTCCTGCCTCTGAATTAGTACAATAATGTAAGGGGACCTCAGATTTAAGGGGTGCTTGGCAGACTCTGATGTAAAGGAGGCTTTGGTGAGCAGAGATCCCCTTACATCAGAGTTCCCCTTTACACCAGAGTCCACAGCATCCCCCCTTACATCAGAGCACCCTCTTAAATTAGGGTTCCCAGAACATCACTTCCATCAGAGTTCCCCTTTACATTAGAGTCCACCGAGCTCCCTCTTACAGTGAAATTCTGCAGACTGTGATGTAAAGGGGGGTTCTAAAGACTCTGATGTAAGGGGGCTCTGCAGACTCTAATGTAAAGGGGGAGCTCTGTGGACTCTGATGTAAGGGGGACTGTGATGTTAGGGGGGGCACTGTGGACTGTGATGTAAAGGGGGTCTCGGCCAACTCTGATTGAAGGGGGGTTCTGCCAAATCTGATGGAAGGGGTGGCTCTGCGGACTATGATGAAAGGGGTGGCTCTGTGGACTGTGATGTAAGGGTGGCTCTGCAGACTGTGATGTAAAGGGGGGCTCTGTGGACTCTGATGTAAGGAGGCCTCCGCAGACACTGATGTAAGGGGGGCTCTGCAGACTCTGATGGAAGGGGGGCTCTGCAGACTGATGGAAGGGGGCCTTTGCAGATTGTGATGTAAAGAGGGCTCTTCGGACTCTGATGTAAAGGGGCTCTGCGGACTGTGATGTAAGGAGGGCTCTGCGGACTCTGATGTAAGGCACACTGTGATGTAAGGAGGACTTTGCAGACTCTGACATAAGGGGGACTGTGGTGTAAGGGGACTCTACAGACTCTGCTGTAAGGGGGACTCTGCAGACTCTGCTGTAAAGGGGGCTCTGTGGACTGTGATATAAGGAGGTCTCTGTAGATTTTGATATAAGGAGTGCTCTCTGGACTCTCGTGTAGAGGGGACACTTGGGATATTTATTAAAGGGGAATGATGGGAACTATGATGTATGTTGGGGCTCTAGTTACCAGAGATCCCCTTATGTTAGAGTTCCCCTTTTACACCAGAGTCTGCAGCGTTCCCCCTTACATCAGAGTTCCCACCTTACATCAGAGTGCTCAGTGTTCCTCCTTAAATCAGAGTCCCCAAAGTTCTCCCTTACAGCAGAGTCTGCAAAGTCTCTCCCTTACAGTGTGAGTTCAGATGTAAATGGGAACTCTGTGGATTCAGATGTAAAGGGGAACTCTGTGGATTCAGATGTAAAGGTGGACTTTGTGGATTCAGCTGTAACAGGGAACTCTGCACATTCAGATGTAAAGGGGAATGATGCAAGTTCATATGTAAAGGGGAACTCTGCAAGTTCAGCTGTAAAGGGGAACTGTGCGAGTTCAGATGTAAAAAGGAATTCTGTGGATTCAGATGTAAAGGGGAACTCTGTGGATTCAGATGTAAAGGGAAAACTCTGCAAGTTCAGATGTAAAAGGGGAACTCTGCAAATTCAGATGTAAAGGGGAATTCTGTGGATTCAGATGTAAAGGGAAAACTCTGTGAGTTCAGATGTAAAGGGGAGCTCTGCTGATTCAGATGTAAAGGGGAACACTGTGGATTCTGTTATAAAGAGTAACTCTGTGGATTCAGATGTAAAGGGGAGCTCTGCTGATTCAGATGTAAAGGGGAACACTGTGGATTCTGTTATAAAGAGTAACTTTGTGGATTTAGATGTAAAGGGGAACTCTGCAAATTCAGATGTAAAGGGGAATTGTGTGGAATCAGATGTAAAGGGGAACGCAACTCTGTGGATTCAGATGTAAAGGGGAACTCAATTCTGTGGATTCAGGTGTAAAGAGGGACTCTGTTGTCTCTAATGTAAGGGGGGACACTTGTCATTAAAACCATATGATTAGAAATATTATTTAATGACAAAATATTTGTATAGTGTATGTCATGAAAAAAAATGCTGTGGTGCAGCTAAAGTGTTCGGGTTTGGCTTAAAGAAAAGGTGGCAACCCTACCCAAGGCGACAGGAAGGGGGCCTGCTGCAGAACATGTGTAAGGGTCCCACTCTGGGACCATAATAAAGGGCCCCATGATGGAAGTATAGAGCCCCGGAATTAGTGGGAAGGGCCCCGGGCTCAGAGGTCAGGGGGGCCCTTCATGGTTTCTTGCACCGGAGCCCTGAAGGTTCTAGTTTAAGGGGGTGTTCTGATGTAAGGAGGAATGCTGTGAACTCAGGTGTAATGGGGAACTCTGATGTAAGGGGATCTCTGTTTACCAAAGCCCCCTTTACATCAGAGTCTGCGGAGCGCCCCTTAAATCTGAGGTCCCCTTCTATTATTTTACTAATTCAGAGGCAGGAGAGATAAGGGAGTAGGTGAATGGATGGATGTAAGCTCACTCACCCCAAGAAGGAAGGAGGCTTGTACAGTCTGCATATCCTCCACGTTCATTCTCCATGCTATTCCCGGCTGCTGGGCTTCTCCGCCCACTCATCCCCGGCTTCCCCTCCCACACTCCAATCTGATTGGAGTGTGGGTGGGACTGCTCTCTCTTTCTTCTCCTGTCCATGCGAGGAGAGGGGGGCGAGCGGGCTGTCAGTGCTGGCTCTGTCTGTGCAGTGTAAGTGAGAATGTAACAGACACTCTCCGCTTACAACTGCAGCCAGTAACCCCACTGTGGATCCGCAGACCGGGCTTTTGGGCTCCCCACAGTGGTGGAACGCCAGGGCCGGGTCGCATGTGCGACTGCTGTGACTTTGGTAGTTACACCACTTCCTGTTTTTTTTTTTGTCAAACTTAAAGCGTTTGTTAACCTGTTCCCTTAAAGCATGTTATACAGCACAGTGCTTGTGTTCTGTCATTTGGCCCCCTGTAACACCTAAAAAACCTGGCTGATCCTGCCTGGCTATGCCCTCCCCTCTGCAAACTGACCACAGCCATGCTATCTTTCTCCTGTGTCTCCTCTGTCCTCCTTTCCCCTCCCCCCTCCCTGGCTGTCTGCTCATACCAGCTACCCCCCCCCCCCCCCCGCTCCTGCTGCTCTCAAAACTGCAACTGAATCATCTTATCCCCTCTGTACCATAATTACAAGTGTCCCTGTGCCTGTGTTATGTAAAAAATCTTCCGATCTGTACCTATATGAGTTCAGCTCCCAGCGTCAGCTGACTGATGGCTCTCTCTCTCTCCTCTCTTCCTCTCTTCCCCTCTTCCCTTCCTCCCCAGCTGACGTCAGCAGTCCACTGCAGCTGTGAGTCCGAGAGTGAAGAGAGCCGAGGAGTCAGCTGAGCACCCAGAGCGGAGCTCATATATGTACAGATCGGAAGATTTTTTACAGAATACAGGCACAGGAACACTTATTATTATGATAAGACGATTTAGTTGCAGTGGGTTAACAACCACTTTAATTGAACTATCTGAAGTTAGAATCTGATTGACTACCATGCACAGTTGCGCCAGATTTTGCACTCTCCAGTTTTAGTAAATCAACACCACAGTGTTCAATTCTAGCTGACAAATGATTCTGGAGACCTGAAAGCACAGTGCAGACAGTATTGATGGTGGTACATATTGGGGGAGATTTGCTAAAACCGGAACACACATAATCTGGTACAGCTGTGCTTAGTAACCAATCAGCTTTCAACTTCAGCTTTTTGAATTAAGCTTTGACAATAAAAAAATAGGAGCTGATTGGTGACTTTGCACAGCTGCACCAGATTTATTGTGCTCCAGTTTTAGTAACCCTCCCCCCAATTCCACAACCCCCTTGCATTCCACAGGAAAATTCAGTTTAGGAGTGAAATTTTACTAGAAGGAGGCGGAGCCTAGCGGAGCAGACATGCATTGTTAGAGCTCCACACCGCTGAGGAAAGAAGAGAAGGACAAAGCGGAGCCTGCAGGCTCAAAAGCTATCCATTTGAACCTTTTTGCCCCAGGGAACAAACTGTGAAAGTTTGGGGAGGAAATATGGTACTGGGAGGAAACCGTGGCAGAAATAAAAATCACCTCACAAAGAGCTCACAGGCACTCACTGCAGCTGAAGCAGCTCCAGTCACCTCACAAGATACAGCATCAGGGCGCTCTCACAGACAGAAAATGTCACAGCAAGACTCTCCATTTGAGTCAGATACAGAACAAATCCTCTCACAAACTTCTCCACAAGCCTCCTCAGTATCCCCAGTAATATTATTACAATTTGAAAAGATGCTTCATAAGGCTTTAAAACAAACCTCAGATCAAATAACAAAAAGCCTAACCAAAGAAATAAGAGAGCTGGGAAACCGCACCGCAGCCTTAGAAATAAAAATGGATGAAATTGAAATTACAACCCAAGAAAATATAACAGAATTGGAACAATTAAAAAAAGAGAATTTAATACTTCAAACTAAGCTCGAAGATTACGAAAATAGAGCCAGACGTTCAAACTTGCGCATAAGGGGAATACCTGAATCTGTGACAGACCTGCAATCTACTATTACTGCTCTATTACAAGAACTAAAGCCAGATATCCCTATTGAACGTTTAGAACTGGACAGAGTACACAGAGCCCTCACAGCCAAAAAGAAAGATGGACCCCCACGTGATATAATCACAAAATTTCATTATTACAGAACGAAAGAACAAATACTAATTGCTGCAAGAGAAAAAAGGGAACTTAATTTTCAAGGACACAATTATCAAATTTTTGCTGACCTATCCCAACTTACTATTACTAAAAGACGATCCATGAAACCCCAACTAATGGAACTGCAACGCCACAACATTATGTATCAATGGGGCTTCCCCTTTTCAGTCAGATTTAACTACCAAGGTACAATTTACAGAAGCAGATCAGCAGATGAACTACAACAAACCCTTTTAAAATTAAATCTGACAGAACCCACAAGCAGCAACACTCCCACACGCAGAAGAATGGCATCATCTTCACCTTCAGGCAGCACCCAGAAAATTTCAGAACAAAATGGGAATCATCATTCTCACAAAAGAGGCCGTTATGCCACATCATCCATGGACCAAGAAGATTCAATGGACTGACATCCTAATTCCTGATATCTCTTCATTTATTATACTAAGAGATGGTTCTCTATAAAAAACCTATATTTATAACTGAATGTAACTGCATTCTGATAGTCACACACTGTGTGGGATCATGTTACATTCCAGTTATATTTCTTATTACTTCTGATTCATATAGCCTTAGAATATATAAGTGAAATAAGGAAATTCTTGTTCAGTTATATATTATCAGGTAATAACAATAGATTTATTACTTTTTAGGACACATATGTTCAATAATCCAGAAATAATGGAAGCTTTTTCTTTCTTTTCTTAAAACAAATATATTATTACCTAACTAGTTCCTAGAATTATGTTTTTGTTTATTCTAATCTGAAGCAATAAAACCTCAATTTTATGAGTTAACATATCTAAACAGTTACATATGAATAAAATATGTAATTGTTTACTCTAAAAGGGTTAAAATCCCAAAATAATTCAAACTATCTTCATCAATACCAAAGTTATTAACAGTACCTTTCTAACTGAATTATTTAGCCTAGGGCAAGACTAACCATATACAACCACCCTGGAATAAATAATTTCAACAAAAACTATATTCTGCACTCCAATTAATGAAACATCATTTTGATGTCTTTTGACATAGCACTTCTCTCCTGTAAGCGGAAGATCCGTGTACCCCCATTAGCCCTCCTCATTCTCCCAACCATATTATGTGGGAGTGTGACGAAGGCACTTATTCCCCTGAGAGAGATATTTATTCTCTTTCACGGGTAAATTGTGATTACTTGCAAAAAATAATTTATACAATGTATCATCTAATCTCATATGTTTTTTGTTTACTCTTTACTCCAGAATTCACTGGTTTCTTTTCTATCTATTCATCTCTTCAGTCCACACAGGTTGATCTGCGCAGTCAGCTCTGCATAACAAAAAGTAAGTCAAAACTATTTGATCTGTTGCCATGGCACCACTGAATATACTTTCCCTGAATGTTCAGGGAATAAATGTCCCTCAAAAAAGGACCAAAGCCTTCCGTACTTTCCATAACAAGAAGGCTCACATAGTATGCCTCCAAGAAACACACTTCACCAAAGATTCTACTCCAAAATATATTTCTCCTTTTTATCAACAAATGTACACGGCTTCTGCCTGTACCAAGCAAAGGGGAACTCTAATTGCATTTCACCGATCCACACCATTCACCTTATCATCAGAAATTAAAGACCCAGAAGGTAGATACCTGATACTCATGGGTTATATAATGGATAAAGCAATCACGGTGATTTCCTACTACGCTCCTAACAAACAACCTACACCATTCCTCTCACATATATTACAAGTGATTAATACACACAAAATAGGAACAGTGATAATGTGTGGGGATTCGAAACAGGTCCTCCTCCCATTTCTAGATAAATCACCTTTTACACCATCCAAAATAACCTCTAGATTACCTTTTTCTCAACTTCTTTCCAAATACAATCTGGTAGATTCATGGAGAGAAAGTAACCCAATGAAAAAGAAATTCACTTATTTCTCGCACCCTCATCAAACCTTCACCAGAATAGATCATATTTTTCTAACAATAGGAATGATACCAGAAATTATTGCATCAGATATAATTCAGATTCCGTGGTCTGACCATAATGCAGTATACACTACTATAGCCTCAGCCATACCAAAAGCGCATGACCCAACGTGGTACTTACCGGACATAATGCTCAAACACCCACTACATCAGATGGCCATTGAACAAGCTTTAAAGGAATACATATCAATTAATAATACAACAGACATCTCCCCAATAACACTGTGGGAAGCTCATAAGCCTGTCTTGCGTGGTACAATACAAAGACAAATGGCACTATTTAAACGGGAACGCAAAAATCTAGCAAAAAAACTAGAACTCAATTTTAATGCAGCCTACATATCATTTCAAGATAATCCATCTCAGAGTACAAAATCTCATCTGGAAAAATCTAGATTGGAATACGATCTATTTCTCACTGAGTCAGTTGATAAATCCCTCAAACGCTCCAAACACAATTTCTACATGAATACAAACAAACCAGGTACATATTTGGCTCGGGCATTAAATTCAACTAACAAATCTTTCAAACCAATACGTTTGAAATTATCAAAAAATGTTTACACTTGTAATCCAGTTAAAATAGTCCATAAATTTCACTCACATCTCGCAACTTTATACAAGACAAACAATGAATTTAATCCTACAGAGGCTGAATCCTTCTTCTCAAAAATAACCTTACCTGAGTTATCTCAGAATCAAAAAAGCAGTTTGGATGAGCCTATAACTATAGATGAAGTTGCTAACGCCATAAAAGACCTAAAACTTAACAAAAGACCAGGCCCAGACGGCTACTCGGCTTTATATTATAAAACATTCTCAGAAATACTCTCTCCCATTCTCACTGAAACTTTTAACAAACTTCTAGATGGACATTCTTTTCGGCAAGAAACACTAATGGCAATTGTTTGTATGATCCCAAAACCCCTTTCTGATGATACTTCCTGTGTGAATTATCGGCCTATCTCTCTGTTAAACCTCGATATTAAATTATTAGCAAAAATAATAGCAAAACGCCTCAATAGCATTATAGGAAAATTAATACATAGAGATCAAGTAGGCTTCATGCCAAATAGACAGGCAGGCGATAATATACGCAGGGCAGTGTTATTGGCACATATTGCTAAAAAACGGAAAATCCCTTTATGTTTTCTATCTCTCGATATTAAGAGGGCATTTGACACAGTATCCTGGCAATATATGCAATATTCATTACAAAAATGGGGTTTTGGACCCCACTTTTTAACATGGATCAAAGCATTATATAATAAACCCAAAGCCTATATAAAATATGCTGGATACAAATCTGAAGCCTTTAATATCGAAAGAGGTACCCGACAGGGTTGCCCATTATCTCCCTTATTATTTGCCCTTATACTCGAACCCATGGCCCAATACATCAGAACAAACCAAACTATAACTGGCATTGAAGTAGGAGGTATTACACACAAATTATGTATATTTGCAGACGATATATTACTTTTTCTATCATCACCACAGGTCTCTGGTCCTAACTTAATACCAGCTCTTGATGAATTTGCAGCCCTATCCGGCCTTATGATTAATCCTAAGAAATGCCTGGTGCTTAATATTTCACTCACAAACATGGAATTGATCCCGGCTAGGGCTGCACTCCCATTCACATGGGCAGAAAAATCAATCCCATATCTTGGAATTCATTTAACAGCATCTCATTCTGACTTATTCTCAACCAATTATCCTCCTGTATTAAGACAGATCACAAATCTAATAAAACAATGGTCGCAACTTCCTTTATCCTGGATAGGGAAGATTAATGCAATCAAAATGACTATTCTACCCAAATTGCTTTATCTATTCAGAGTCCTCCCTATTCCAATTCCTTCCTATTTTTTGAGAATAGTACAAAAAAGAGCAACTTCGTTTATATGGGGCTCCTCTAAACCACGTATACCTATACACACACTACATCTTCCCAAAAATAAAGGAGGCCTGGGATACCCTAATTTTACTAACTACTACAGAGCAGCACATTTGGCCAGTCTGTCCAAATACCATGCAAAACAGGAAATCCCATTATGGGTATTTATAGAGGCTTCAGAAAATGACCCTCTATTAATATCAAATTTATTATGGCTTGATCCTAAAGACCGCTTTAAAATTCATAATCCCATAACCAAACACTTCTTATCTCTCTGGGATAAACTAAAAACCAAATATCAGTTACAATCTCCACACAATCCTCTCCTTTCTTTTATCAGAAATCCGGCCTTTTATCCGGCATGGATCTACCCAAATTCTTTTAAAGCTTGGACAACATCAAGCATTCAGACACTAAATGACTTCATAGCATCTAAATCATTCCTTTCATTCCCATCGCTTAGAGAAAAATATGATCTACCAAACTCTGAGATATTTAGATATCTCCAAATCAAAAATTTCTATACACCATTCCTAAAGGGGGATACACCATTATCCCAATTATCCATTTTTGAATCAATCTGTACAAAAGATCCATTTGCTAAAGGTACAATTTCATCACTTTATAATCAATTATATGGAGTAGCAAATCTTAATAGACCCTCTTACGTTCAGAGGTGGGAGGAGGACCTGGGACGAACTTTAGAAGACACGGACTGGTCTAACATATGGCTCACATCTAAGTCATCTTCACCCAACATCTTAGCACTGGAGACAAATTATAAAGTCCTAACTCGCTGGTACCTTGTACCCGCTAGAGTGGCAAAATATTCACCTAATACCTCAGCTCTTTGTTTTCGAGGATGCCCAGAAATAGGCACATATTTACACATATGGTGGACGTGCCCAGTAATCCAAACCTTCTGGAAGGAAGTCTTCGTGATTGCATCTAAAATATTTTAAAAAATAATACAACCAGATCCATATTTAACTTTACTTAATTTAAAACCGGAATGGTTAACACTCTCTCAATTCAAACTTATGATCCAACTAATAACGGCTGCAAAACAAACAGTGGCCAAGGCATGGAAATCTCCTACATTGGTACTAGCAGAAACAATTCACAGAATGAATAATACAATGTCCCATGCTAAGATGGTAGCCATCGATCAAAATCAAATTCCAAAATTTGAAAAACTTTGGCATCCTTGGATAAAACAACAGTTCCTGTCAAACTTCAATGACTCTGTCCTGTTGCCATGGTAACAGATTAAATGACTTACAGAGACACCCATTCTAAGGCTTCAAAGAGAACTAAAAAGAATAATAAACTGACGAGCGGGACAACCTTGTGGACCATACCTCTACCTTTCAACCCTTTTTCTTCTTTCTCTTTCCTTTTCTCCACCTTACGATTAAAGCTCATTATCAGAATTTATTTGACCTATATACACTCTACTTGTAAACAATATGTATAGTAGGTATAAATCATTTAAATACCTACAAAAGTAACTAAGGAAATGATATATATCTTTAATTTAGGTTTACGTGAACCCAATGTTTAATATTTGAAATTTCATGATATTTACCTATATAAACCCTACTGTAAAACAGTGAGCTTACTTTATAGATCCTTGTAAACTTACTTTATGTATCTTTATAACATTGTATACTCAATAAACTTCTTTTGACAAGGAAATTTTACTAGAAAGTAAAAAGCTTTGCAGAACATTTTAAATATAAATTATGCTATGTGCATGAGAACATGTAACAAATATAAAGTAGGTATCATGCCAATTTGGCTGCCAAAGTGAATATATTAACCCCATAACCAATTTTTTTTCTAAGGTTTCTATTTGGGATGCTTTTTAATAAAGACTTTGCTCTGTTTGTTAACAGAGCTGTCTGTTTGTTGGCTGACAAATGTGCAAAAGATAACAAATTGTACATTTTTGAAAACTACAGTATTAAATTCTTACAATTACAGTATTAAACAGATGAATTAAAACAGAACAACTACATCAAAGCAATCCCTCTCTCTGGCCATTCCAGTCCCTCTACTCAGCAAAATGCCAAATACTTGCTTATACCATATTTTAGTGAGCATAGAGTGCCAAGAGAGAGAGCTACAGACTCAGGTCTGGTCAGACCTACACTATAAAATGGAAATGGAGAGATATCTGTGCTTTTATCCAAACAGTTTTTAAGGCTTTCATTTGGAACCCTGTTGTAATGTAAAGCATTGTTCTCTTTGTTATTATGGACTGACAAATTAGCAAAAATATAAAAAGTGCACATTTTCGAAAGTTACAGTATTATAATCTGACAATTAAGGTAATAAACAGCTAAAGACCTATTTTGAGAATCAAACCTTGAGCCTGCATGTGGCCACTATGTTATAACAGACTTAGTGCTGATGACATGATGGGAATCCCATGTATACATTTATATAAATTATAGCATGTATTAATATAATAATATTATATATATTATAGAATGATAACTACCTTCCTGTATTATAAATATGAAATGGAGTCTAGCATTATAAAGTAAACACCGTGTAGTTGCTTAATTTCAAAATTATCCTCAGGAAAGAGAACTGCTCAGGGCTGGATTTGCCATTTGACACAGTAAGCCTGAATAATTAGAATTTTTTTTTTCCATTATCATTATTAATAGTTATTGCATTTTCACTATTTACACAACGTAAAAATGTATCTACGCCAGGATAGGGAAATATTAAAACCCCTGCCAGGTTTTTTTGCCATCTGTGTCCCATTGGGGGGGATTTCCCTTCACTTCCAACACAATAAAAAGTAAGAGGTAATCTCTCCAAAGTGGGGGAAACGCCTTCTTAGACAATTGGCACTGCGGCAGTTGTCCCCATTGGAAGATTTCCCCTCTATTCCTGTCTTAGTGACAACTCAAAAGCTTGGATTTTTATGCCCGTTGACAAATAGAGAGCCTGAATCTCCTTACACGGACAGCAATAAAAAAAACTGATAGGGATTCTAACCCTCCATCACTCTAGCCAATATTAGTTAAAAAAAAAGTTTTTGCTAGACATACACTTTAACCCTTTAATTATTGCAACAAAAAAAAATAGCATGTTGAAAATTGCAGAATTACATTGATAATAATGCAAAAATTATTGTGAAAATCTCATGCCAAATGTCAATCCACCACATCATGTACAGCAATATTCCAGAGCCCAACCTTTTGTCTCCAAAACCACTGATCCGTTTGGGCTAAATGGTAAAAGTTCACTTTCCAAATTCCTAAAGCAATTAGGCATGTCTTGTAAATCTGCTCTACTAATAAAGGTTGGATTGTCACTGCCAGCTCTGGAGCTTTCCCCGCACACGCACTTGCTAGCACTGCATGACTGCTCTTGGGCCTTCTAAATAATTTACAAATGATACAATGTACAAGTGGTTCATGCAGATTTTGAAATGCTCCAGTTCTGTAATTAAAATGAAAGTATAATAAATATAGTACTATTTACTGAGCTTATTAAGAGTTTATCCTGATTTTGCTATTCTGATCAACACAGCGTACACTATTCATTCAGTGTTAATTAACTTTGAGCACCATAGAGAAGGGACTACATCAAAATAAATGGGAGCTGATGATGAGAAACACATTAAATAAAATCTGTTTTAGGTTATCATTTTTTGCCACGTTAAGATTAATAGGAAAGTGCTGTTTTGATTGCTGTTTTATAATAAAAAGCAGAGTTGTGTTATAATTGTTCTGTGATTGGACACAACCAGGGTTTTTAAAGTAGGTGTAAACCTAATCACTAATATTGCGTATACATTAATATGTTAATGTGATTTAAAAATGTACAATCTTTTTAATTCTGCAGAATTCATTAAAGCAATGCCTGGTGATCCTGCCATGAAGGTACTTCATGTAACCTCCCTCCTGTTATGGGCTGACTACGCTTTATTCTGCTCTCTCAATTTTTCTCCTGTGTTGTCACCCTGTCACATGCGCTTCCAGTGCAGGCACACTCTTTGATTGGTGTGTCCTTCATACACAGCTGACCACAGATTGGGGTAAAAGACCAATCACAGCTGCCCTTTACCATGTGATCAGCTGTGTCCAATCAAAGCTGATCAGATGTAAATGAACTCACCGGTTATTGGCAGTCTTTTCCTCATGTGCTGTGTCTGTGTGAGAAAAGGAGAGCCAATAACTGGTAAGCCTGTCAGCACACTGTTTACACTGGTAATTAGGGCACTGATAATCAGTGACCTAATTATCAGTGCAGCCCCATCAGTGCCTATCAGTGCAGGTTATCAGTGCCCATCAGGGCAGGTTATCAGTGCCCGTCAGTGCCACCTATCAGTGCCCATTAGTGCTGCCTATCAGTATCCATTAGTGCCACTTATCAGTGCCCATCAGTGCTGCCTATCAGTGCCCATCAGTGCTGCCTCATCAGTACAGCTTATCAGTGCCCATCAGTGCCGCCTCATGAGTACCCAACAGTGCCGCTTCATCAGTGCCCATTAGAGCACATTAGTGCAGCCTCATCAGTGTCACCTCATAACTGCAGCATCATCAGTGCCAATCAGTGCTGCCTCATCAGTGCAGCTTATCAGTGTCCATCACTGCAGACGGCTAGTAGTTCTCAATGAACTATAGTAACTACCTGCCCATATCAGAAGTACGGGCAGAAGTTATACAGTAAGCCCCCTACTTATGAAGAAGTTCCATTCCGGAAGCTCATTAGTAAGTCTAACTTGTTAATAAGTCCTAAAAAAGATCAGCGCTTGCAGATAAAGGCTGTGAATGCTGATAAATGTGTTCTGGCAAGGGGAGCCCCCTGTCAGAACACAATAGCACAGCAAGGAAGATCGGTGCACCAACATTGCTTGCTCTGTCTTTTTTTTTTTCATTCAGTCCACTGGGTGGAACGAAAAAAAATTGTGCAAACACATGTTTGCATCTTTGAAATTTTGCAAGTTGAACGTATGTAGGTGACTTACTGTACTGAGAGTCTTCAGGAGCCTAACATTGCAACCATGATCTGCTGATCAAGAGTGCAATGCTCTGCAGGCTCCTAACAAAAAAAATAATACATGCACAATTTTTACCTGCAAAACAAGTGCATTAATTTATTTTTTTAAAAAGTGAACTTGTCCTCTTTTAATTTCTATGCCTCAGGCCCCCAAGGTCTAAATCTGGCTCTGGATCCACTGACCACCAATGTAAGGTCAACTTTTTCCCCCTGATCATCAAAATAAAGGAACATTTCATGGACCACCGATGTAAAGAGCATTCTTCTCAATGACCACCACTGTAATGGGACCCTTCTTCCATTGATCACCACGGTGAGGTGGAAGTTTTACCGTGACCACGAATGTAAGTGAGGATTTCACTGACCACCAGTGTAAAGAGCATTGTTTTCAATGACCACCAGCACAATAGGACCCTTCTTCCACAGACCAGCAATGTAAGGTGGGATTTTTCCCACTGACCACAAATATAAATGAGCATTTCACTGACCACTAAGTAGCATTCTTCTCAGTGACCAGCAGTGTAATGGGGTCCTTCAATCCAGAGCACTAAGGGGTTGATTTACTAAAACTGGAAAATGTAAAATCTGTGCAGCTGTGCATGTAGCCAATCAGCTTCTAACTTCAGCTTGGTTAATTAAGCTTTGACCTGGAAAAAACCTGGAAGCTGATTGGTTTCTATGCACAGCTGCACCAGATTTTGTGCTCTTCAGTTTTAGTAAATCAACCCCTGATGTGCCATTTCTCTCTGCTGCCTTATTTCTCAGCTACCTGCATGAGGCACTTCTGACAGTCATTTTCTGAATTTGTTTCATATATTCGGATTTGTTTGGTATATTCGTTGTTCCAAATCAATTTCTTATTTCTCTAAATCATAACATAACGAATAGAAAAAAATACATTTTGGATTCATTTGTTAAGTTATGATTTAGAGATTCTAATGGATCCACCTCCATCCAACCCAAACACAATAAGTAGAAATCATCATCCTATTTTATTTTCATACCTTGTAATATGCTTCCATTTCATAGGTAGTGAATCTTTTATAATAATGAAAAAAGTTAATGCAACATTAAAACTAAATGCATCCAAATCAATTTGGATCATTCGTTGTGGCGTTACATTATTTCGGATCTGAATTAATAAATTATAACGAAATGTGTTGTTTCGTTATAATTTATTTCTGATTTGTTGAAATTCATTACTGTTGTGATTTGGAGCTTCAGATACCTCTGAATAAGGAAAATTTTGTCCGAATTTCGATTTGAAATGAATTGCACATGTCTAGTAATTGACAGGCTCAGCTCTGTTCCTGTGTGCTTTGTGAAGGAGGGGTGTCCCTTCCCTCCAATCAGCTCTCAGAGCTCTGCTCACTGAGCTCTGCTGAGTGTAACGTCTGCACCCTGCTTTCTGAAAGCTCAGTCAAGCTGTATAAATTCTGGACTTTATCCGAATTCCAATCAAATTCAAATCAAATTCAAAACAAAAATGAAATGTAAACATATTGCTGACTATTGCTTATTTCCTTTAAAGACTGTGTGTATTAGAATATATATATGTGAGGGGGTGCTATAATACAAACCTTAATCATAAGCTGTAAAACAGGTGGAAATAATGTGCAAAATTAATATGTGCTGAAACAAAATAAAATACAAAATTCATATGCAGTGGAACAAAATAAAGTGCAAAATTCATATGCTGCAAAGCAAATAAGAATAAAGAGCCAAGTGCTAGATTACAATCAATACAAATAGTGACAGTAAATAAAAGTCCTTTTTAAATGAAGTTCATAAAATCTTCTAGATCAATGGATTAGTTCTTCAACAAGGTATGTTGTTACAAACCATCACCAACTCATTGCTTGTTCACCTGATAGTGCTCAATTAGATGTACACTCACCAGATGGCCGTGACCCCTTTAACTAAAAAGAGGGTCAAAAAACGCCCGGGATAATATGTCTTCTTTAAGATCATCTTGTACCTTTGGGGAGGTTCTTTAAATAACTCTCCTCCTTTCCACCATGGCACCGCATAATATAAGAAAGGGAACTAATATAGTGTAATAACATTTATTACTCACAAATATAAAACAATTAAAAAAAAATTAAAAAGCTGCTTACATTATAGAGTGCCCCTGCCTGACACTAGGAATACCCGCATATACTTTTGGGGAGATGCCGCTGCTCTACTCACGCTCTACAGCTGGTGTGCGTTCCACTAGCTGATTAGTAGAAACCAGAAGCCAGGGACCCAGAAGTTGCGTGATCGGAATAATGCACCTCGACGTACATTTTGTCATCTGATGTCATCAGGAAGCGTATTAGAATATAGCCGTTTTCCAAAATTCAGATTTAAAAAAAAGTAATAAAATGAAACAGAACAGAATAGAAATTAAGAGAATAGAAAATGAAAGAATAGAATGGAATAGAAAAAGAATAGAATAAAAAGATAAATAGAATAGAAAGAATATAGCCGTCTTCCGAAATTGGAATTTCAAATAGAATAGAACCAGTTAATCTTCACAATGTATTTGGATGGATGCAATATTTGCGATTCAAATTCAATTTGAATACTTTGAATGCATTGGAAAAATTTGAATCCAGTCGAAAACGAATAAACGAAACAAACTTTGTTACGAATGTTACAAAACTAAATTAGTAACTTAAGGGAGTTAAACACAGAAAAACCTTCTGTGGTGCAGCAGCCCCCCAGAGTCCCCCTTTTCCTTACCTGAACCCGATCTTTCCAGCGACGAGAACAAGCCCAGCAGCTCCAGCCGCTGTCTCGTGTCCTCATTGGATAAACTGATAGCAACAGGAGCCATTGGCTCCCTCTGCTATCAATCAAATCCAGTGACGCAGGAGCCGGAGGCAGGGCCGAATCATGCTGTCTGTGTCAATGGACGCAGCAGCAGGACTCTGGAGCGCACCCGCACGAGTGCCCCCATAGGATGCAGCTCTCCGTGGGGGCACTCGATGAAGAGGAGGGGCCCGGAGCACCACCGGGGAACCCTAGAAGTAGAGAATCGTGCCGCTCTGTGCAAAACCCTTACACAGCGCTAGGTAAGTATAACATGTTTGTTATTTAAGAAAAGAAAAAAAAAAAACTTTACCATCACTTTAATGAATCGACCCAAAATGAAACAAAACACATTTTTTTGTTCTGCACATGTCTAGATCTGTCTTTTCTTACAATGGAATCATATCAGAAACCAAAGAAATAGGGACTGTTCACTTAGCAAAACTAAGCAAAGTGATTGTGAATAAGTTGAAGCTTTGTTTACTTCAATCATCCAATCATGTGCAAGCAAAAATCCTGTTTTTTTATTTCTCTTGCACATGATTGGTTAATGAGAATGAACACAGCTTCTCCTTTTTGTGAAGTGTGAATTACTTTGTTAATTAAACAGTCTTTGCTCCTTTATTAAAACAATCCCATTGTTTTTGATCCTGCCCTATTATTCCCTGTTTTCCTCCTCAAAGACCTTGTGACACCAAGAAGGAGATTGTCTAAAGCTGGGTAGAATTTCATTCGACATTCGTTGTAAGAATGTTAGAACATTTGTTCATTTTTCTAATCACTAGTGGAGTTGAAACAATAAAAGAGCAGTATGGATTTTTTTTCTTGAATGCATCCTAAAAACCTTTAATTCCAAAATCAAATGTTAAAAGCAAACAAAATCTTTTGAGCGACATTCGAATGTTCTGAGAATTTTTCTAAGAATTTTAGTACAAATTTTCATTCCAAATTCTACTAGTGTTTGCCCAGTTCGTATTTGTTTATCATCTGGACACAGAAAAGACTTGTTTACACTGTCGGTGCCCTCTGAAGAGCAATCTATGGTCAAATGATCTTCAGAAAGCATTTGATGGGCAGTGAGCCTGTTTTAGCCCCTAAAAAGCTGCACTACAGTGCAGCAACTATGCGTATTCCAAGCGGTCCCAGGGCAGTTGTGGCGCAGCCCCATTCAGGTGAATGGTCACTGTTCAGCAGGACAACCCCGTTCACTGCCATGTTTTTTTAATTCTTTATTTAAAGTACACATACTGAGCATGCAGCAGTGCATATGATGAATAGCACTACAATTTAGGTATTACAAGGTCTTTTTTATCAGCACAAATAGGCTAAAAAGATGATCAAGGATAACCCTACATTGTAAAAACAAAAGGAACACATTCATGAAATCACACGTTAATGTGCACAGTTATCATTGGCAACAACAGATGAGTGTACAAAACAAAGTGTGCAGAGAAAATTCCCATGCATTGTTCTTTCCCCTTAAAGGGAACCCAAGGTCTATGTGAAAGAAACAAATAAAGCATTGTTATTATCATAATTTACACAGGGATGTTTAACTTACATGCGAAAAGACTGAGCTCATATACATGTAATTAATCACATTGGACTAAAGCCTGATTTAGAAAGATCCAAGGCTCGCAAATATACATAGTAACACTGTGCTACTATATAACTATGTGGTGTACATTAATACCTTAAATAAGTGCTGCAAATCTTAACAAATGCTATTCAAATGAAAAAATAATAATAACGCTTGAAAAATAAACTGTTTAAGGGCCCATTTACACCAGAACGCGGTGCTGGAAACCCGCGTTCCGTGCGTGTTTCCCGCAATGTGTTTAAAAAGCACTGGACGTGCAATCTGCTGTGGGTGTCAATGTAATCCTAATGACATCACAAACTAAGATTGCAAATACAGTGCGTTTGCGTTCACCGGATCGCATGGTACTACAGTACCATTTGATTCAGTTAGAGTGCATTTTTAAAAGTAGCACATGCACTACTTTTGGTGCGATCCAGTGTGATTTTACACAAACAAAAGATTTCCCAGTACACTTACAAGCCAGCCTGCAAAACAACCAAATTTGCCATGTCTAACAGTTTGCAATAAAAACAGAGGGTTTCGTTTGCACACATGTGCAAATACAATGGATATAAACAGTCTACACACCCCTGTTAAAATGTCAGGTTTCTGTGATGTAAAAAAATGAGACAAAGATGAATAATTTCAGAACTTTTTCCACCTTTAAACTGTACAACACAATTGAAAAACAAGCTGAAATATTTTAGGGGGGAGGGAGTAAAAATAAAAAACTAAAATAATGTGGTTGCACACCCTCTTATACCTGGGGATGTAGTTGTGTTCAGAATTAAGCAATCACATTTAAACTGATGTTAAATAGGTGTCAGTACACACCTCCCATCATTTAAAGTGCCTCTGATTAACCCCAAATAAAGTTCAGCTGTTCTAGTAGGTCTTTCCTGACATTTTCTTAGTCGCATCCTACAGTAAAAGCCATGGTCCGCAGAGAGCTTCCAAAGCATCAGAGTGATCTCATTGTTAAATGGTATCAGTCAGAAGAGTACAAAAGAATTTCCAAGGCATTAGATATTACGGAACACAGTGAAGACAGTCATCATCAAGTGGAGAAAATATAACACAACAGTGGCATTACCAAGAACTGGACGTCCCTCCAAAATTGATGAAAAGACGAGAAGAAAACTGGTCAAAGAGGTTGCCAAGAGGCCTACAGCAATATTAAAGGAACTGCAGGAATATCTGGCAAGTACTGATTGTGTGGTACATGTGACAACAATCTCCTGTATTCTTCATATGTCTGGGCTATAGGGTAGAGTGGCAAGACAGAAGCCTTTTCTTACAAAGAAAAACATCAAAGCCCGGCTAAATTTTCCAAAAACACATCAGAAGTATCCTAAAAGCATGTGGCAAAATGTGTTATGGTCTGATGAGACCAAGGTTGAACTTTTTGTCCATAATTCAAATAGATATGTTTGGCACAAAAACAACACTGCACATCATAAAAAGAACACCATACCCACAGTGAAGCATGGTGGTGGCAGCATCATGCTTTGGGGCTGTTTTTCTTTAGCTGGAACAGGGGCTTTAGTTAAGGTAGAGGGAATTGTGAACAGTTCCAAACACCAGTCAATACTGGAACAAAACCTTCAGGCTTCTGATAGAAAGCTGAGCATAAAGAGGAATTTCATCTTTCAGCATGACAACGACCCAAAGCATACATCCAAATCAACAAAGGAATGGCTTCACCAGAAGAAGATTAAAGTTTTGGAATGACCCAGCCAAAGCTCGGACCTCAATTGAAAATCTGTGGGGTTATCTGAGGAGGGCTGTGCACAGGAGATGTCCTCGCAAGCTGACAGATTTGGAGTGTTTTTGCAAAGAAGAGTGGGCAAGTCAAGATGTGCCATGCTGATAGACTCATACCTAAAAAGACTGAGTGCTGTAATAAAATCAAAAGGTGCTTCAAAAAAGTATTAGTTTAAGGGTGTGCACACTTATTGCAACCATATTATTTTATTTTTTTATTTTTACTTCCACCTAAAAGATTTCAGTTTGTTGTTCAACTGAGTTGTACAGTTTATAGATCACATAAAAGGTGGAAAATGTTCTGAAATAATTTATCTTTGTCTAATTTTTTTACATCACAGAAACCTGACATTTTAATAGGGGTGTGTAGACTTTTTATATCCACTGTACATGCATAAGCCACAGTGCCCACGTCAAGGGACCATTGTATATATTGCAGTCCTAATTCTAAAATTTACAGAGCCTCCATAGTAGGTGCACATATATAAATGAATAGTTTAAGAGCAGGTGTGCTTGGAGGGAGCCCACCCCTCCTTAAAGGCACAGGGACGCACGTGATGCCCAACAATAGCACAATGGCAGCGAAGGCATCGAGTCCATCCCTGCACCCAGATCAACTGAACAACAAAAATGGCAGCCACCCCAACCTATAACTAGTCTTTGCAGCAAGGTGCACATAGAAGGGCAACACACATTACAAACAAACAAAAGGTTTACCAGCACACTTACCAGCCTGCCTGCAAAACAACCAAATTGGCCCTGTCTAACAGTTTGCATTAAAAACAGATGGTTTTGTTTACATGGGTAAGCCGCAGTGCCTATGTCAAGGGACTTTTGTGTATACTGCAGTCCTAACTCTTACATTTACAGAGCCTCCAAAGTAGGAGCGCATATGTTAATGAATATGTTAAGGGAAGGTGTGAATGGGCAGAAAATCACATTGTGAATTCAATGCGCACTGCGCTTATGACGCCAAAAATACGTGAAAAATGTGCTGCTACTTAAAATAATCATAAATCAACCATCAGGTGAAAAAATCAATAAATGCAAAACCATATACATAACCTTTGCACAGTAGTGCTCAAAATTATTTAACCACTTCACGCAAATCGCCATACCCGTACATCGGTACTTTGAGCTGCCTTAACCCCGGTATTTTTGGGAACGGCATGCATTTCTCTTTAAGATAAAAGTGGTCTCTGCGGCGGGATCCCTCCGGCCACGCTACAGTCATCTCCGCCGCTTACCAGAGCCGTCGGTAGCGGCAGAGACGATAGCGTCCGCTCCCCTCACTGCCTGGATGCCGAGTGAGGGGAAGATGGCCCCCGCCCATCTCCATAGTATTGGACATTTTTTTTTTATTATTATTATTGCATTTTAGTGTAAATATGACATCTGAGGTCTTTTTGACCTCATATTTAAGAGGTCCTGTCATGCTGTTTTTCTATTACAAGGGAAACGTACACATGTGAGGTATCGCTGCGATCCTTAGAGTGAGAGCAATAATTCTAGCCCTAGACATCCTCTGTAACTCAAAACTGGTAACCTGTAGAAATTTTTAACCGTCACCTATGGAGATTTTTAAGGGTAAAAGTTTGTCGCCATTCCACGAGCGGGTGCACTTTTGAAGCGTGACATGTTGGGTATCAATTTACTCTGTGTAACATTATCTTTCACAGTCTAAAAAAAAAAAAATAGGCTAACTTTACTGTTGTCTTATTTTTTAATTCAAAAAAGTGTATTTTTTCCAAAAAAAGTGTGCTTGTAAGACCGCTGCGCAAATACGGTGTGACAGAAAGTATTGCAATGACCGCCATTTTATTCTCTACAGTGTTAGAAATATATATATATATATATATATATATATATATATATATATAATGTGTAGGAGTTCTAAGTAATTTTCCAGCAAAAAACAACGATTTTAATTTGTAAACACTGCATCTGAAAAATAGGCCTGGTCCTTAAGAGGTTAAATACGAATAATATCCAAATATATGTAAATATCTATGACTAAGTGAATAGTGAAAGATTAACAATTCCACACATGTAAAAAAAGCAGTCCTTTTAAAAAGTGCAAAAAAAGCAAAAACATATGTGAATATACACTGATATCCTCCACCAGTGATGAATAGGGGATCAGCCCCCTTAAGAAAAGCGCCCCCTTAAGAAAAGCGCCCCCTTAAGAAAAGCGCTCCCTGAATGCTGTTCAGTATAAGTAAAATAAGGTCAGAATATATTGAAGAATATATTGAAGAATCTCTTCCAAATGCCATACTTCGTTCAGATGACTGGCTATAAACTACACATACAGGGAATAAAAAAGAGATGGAAGCCTCCAATAGTGTAAAATCACTTAGGATAAGGGATTTATTTATAATATACAGTGCCTTGCAAAAGTATTCATCCCCTTGGCTTTTTACTTATTTTGTTACATTACAGCCTTTAGTTCAATGTTTTTTTAATCTGAATTATATGTGATGGATCAGAACACAATAATCTAAGTTGGTGAAGTAAAATTAGAAAAATATATACATAAAACTATTTTTCAGAAATAAAAAAATGATAATTGGCACGTGCGTATGTATTCACCCTCTTTGTTATGAAGCCCATAAAAAGCTCTGGTGCAACCAATTACCTTCAGAAGTCACATAATTAGTAAAATGATGTCCACCTGTGTGCAATCTAAGTGTCACATGATCTGTCATTATATATACACACCTTTTTGAAAGGCCCCAGAGGCTGCAACACCTAAGCAAGAGGCATCACTAACCAAACACTGCCATGAAGTCCAAGGAACTCTCCAAACAAGTAAGGGACAATGATGTTGAGAAGTATCTTTGATGATCCCTAGGAGCACCATCAAATCTATCATAACCAAATGGAAAGAACATGGTACAACAGCAAACCTGCCAAGAGACGGCCGCACACCAGGGCATTAATCAGAGAGGCAGCACAAAGACCTAAGGTAACCTTGGAGGAGCTGCAGAGTTCCACAGCAGAGACTGGGGTATCTGTACATAGGACGACAATAAGCAGTACTGGCCATAGAGTTGGGCTTTATGGCAGAGTGGCCGAAGAAACCCATTACTTTCACTAAAAAAAAAAATGGCACGTTTTGAGTTTGCGAAAAGGCATGTGTGAGACTCCCAAAATGTATAGAAGAAGGTGCTCTGGTCTAATGAGACTATAATTGAACTTTTTGGCCATCAAAGAAAATGCTGGCGCAAACCCAAAACATCACATCACCCAAAGAACACCATCCCCACAGTGAAACATAGTGGTGGCAGCATCATGTCGTGGGGATGTTTTTCAGCAGTCGGGACTGGGAAACTGGTCAGGGTTGAGGGAAAGATGGATAATGCTAAATACAGGGATATTCTTGCATAAAACCTGTACCACTCTGTAGGTGATTTGAGGTTAGGATGGAGGTTCACCTTCCAGTAGGACAATGACCCAAAACACACTGCTAAATCAACACTTTAGTGGTTTAGTGGGAAACATGTAAATGTGTTGGAATGGCCTAGTCAAAGCCCAGACCTCAATCCAATAGAAAATCTGTTGTCAGACTTAAAGATTGCTGTTCACAAGAGGAAACCATCCAACTTGAAGGAGCTGTAGCAGTTTTGCAATGAGGAATGGGCAAAAATCCCAGTGGTAAGATGTGGCAAGCTCATAGAGACTTATCCAAAGCAACTTGGAGCTGTGATAGCCGCAAAAGGTGGCTCTACAAAGTATTGACTTTAGGGGGGTGAATAGTTATGCACATTTACTTTTTCTGTTATTTTGTCCTATTTGTTGTTTGCTTCACAATAAAAAAAGCACATCTTCAAAGTTGTGGGCATGTTCTGTACATTAAATGATGCAAATCCTCAAACGATCCATGTTAATTCCTGGTTGTGAGGCAACAAAACATGAAAAATGGCAAGGGGGGTGAATACTTTTGCAAGGCACTGTATATTGCACGTACATCAATTCAAATTTAAATCAGCTTTTGTTACATGTTACAAGCCGGGAGGCTCTGCACTGCGTTCTCACCACTCCTTCACTCGCTAGACGTCAGATCGCCATCCCAGACTCAGCATACAGTTGCCGTGTAGCCACGCTCTGATGCGTTTCATCACTTCTGACTTTGTCACAGTAAAATCACATTGCACTGAATTGTGGAGCCTGTTCCTGTGTGATTCTGGTGTGAACTGGCATGTTCAGTGCCATTGGCATCAAGTGCGGCACTGTGGGCAGCACACTGGCTAAGTGGTTAGCACTTCCGCATAGAAGCACTAGGGTCATTGGTCTACTTCCCAACCATGGCACTACCTGCACAGAGTTTGCATGTTCTCCCTGTGCTTGCGTAGGTTTCTTCCAGGTACTCCAGTTTCCTCTCACACTCCAAGTACATGTCAGTAGGTAAATTGGCCCTAATATGTGTATGCTGAATGTGAGTTTGGGACCTTAGATTGTAAGCTCATTGAGGGCAGGGACTGATGTGAATGCATAATAAATATGTAAAGCGCTGCATAAATTGACAGTGATATATATAAATATCTATAATAAATGTTAATAAAAACATTAGTTTGTACCTCCATGCACAATCTCCAAAAATCCACCAGTATGTATTATTTAGTTCTCCAGGTGTAGGCCCACCATTTACCTTACTCATCACATCAAAATGACCAGCTGTTTACATGTAAGTTAAAAGCACTTCAATATTACTTCTATATGGAATCAAACTTGCATTCTTCTGTGATTTTGAACTCCATTTAGATGGATATCCCACAGACAAATCAGCATGTTCTTGTACGAGTATATAAGGCTGGCTATACGTGAGCTATTTTTTTTTAGCTTAACCAGCAGTCTATTGTATTCTGACAGTAGGTAGACTTCCCATCGTCAGAATACATTTATAGCCGGTGACGCTGATCAAGAGAAAATTTTCGAACAGGCTGGTTGTACACAAGTCAACTGATAGATCAACTTGTGTACAACCAACCTTCCCATACATGAAGGAAATTCAGAAAATTCCTACTGAACCTATTTGACTTTTGATTCATGTATGGACAGCTTTAATGTACAATTTACGGGAAAGAGAAAGGAGGCCTCTCATACTGCAATAGGGTTATTATAAACTTCAAAGCAAAAAACAGCAAGGAACATTCACAGGACATAGGTGTATCCAACATTATCAGATAATCACATGTGTATACAGAGCTTCGTCATGCTAGTACCAGATCACAGCCACAATCTCGATCTCCAATATCTTCCTTACTGTCAGAAATGTGCCTATGTGTCTCCAAGCCCCTTCTAATAAAATAAAATATAAGTTGCCAACACATCTTAATCCTCTGTGAAAAAAACTGTCTTTATTGATGTTTTTTCAGCATGTCATACAGGATAGGTGTAATGTTATAGGAACCACTATGGGTCACTTCATCGGGCAAAAGTGCCTAATGAACTAATGAAAGGACCCCTGGTGGTTCCAAAAAGTGGTATAATTGCTGTACAACATGCTGAACAAATGTCAATAAATATGGTTCTTTTCAACAAAGATTATGGTGTGCTGGCAACAAATCTTTTATTTGATTACCCTGGCACCAACCGCCAGTTGCTCCAGCACCCTGAAATTAGTTTGACTGTTGTGCGATGGAGATATCTTTATGACCCAAGCCTCTTCTGGTACCTTTTTTTACCTTTATCAGATGCCTGGAGTATAGAGTAATATACATTGGTGGATTGCACATAGAGCCCAGAATAATGTTTATTTGCACATTTTGTTTACACATTGTTATAATGTGTGCTGCCTATTATTATTTGTTTTCTGTCAAGATTAGAGGTCGCTGGTAACAAGTACTAACAAGCTCTCACTGACAGTGTACTTACTTGAACTTAAATCTGGTATACAAGAGCTTTAGTACAGGTGAAGTGATCATCATTTACAAAGTCCCTGTTTCCAGCTTACAAAAGTAGAGGAAAAAAGAGAAAAATCAAGTATTGTAAATTCTTTCATGCTTCATTTTCCTTTTCACAAATGATTTTTATACACTTTCAATGAACCTTTGAATATGCTAGAAAATTTGACTACTCCTGGAGGAGTCAATTCCCTAGCACAGCCTCATCCTTCCTTACACGTCATAGCCCTCTCTAGCAGGGCCGGTGCTACCACTAGGCAAACTAGACAGCTGCCTAGGGCACCCGGCCACTGGTGTCCCTACTCTCTTCTCTCTGCAGCAAGCAACTAAGTCTCAGCATCAGCAGGCAGCCGCCGCTCCATTTGCGCATAGTGTCAGAGGTACCGAAGGACTGTGCCTGTGTCCCGACTCTGAATGAATGGAAGCAAGCAAACATTCATGAGCACTGGTAGGCTGCATTGATGGGCGCTGGTAGGCTGCATTGATAGGCGCTGATGGGCTGCATTTGATGGACACTTCATTAAAAATGTGCGTATACATGGGCAGGGCAAAGGGGGTAGAGTCAGGGGTGGAGCCAAGGGGGTGGCAAAATGAGGTTTTGCCTAAAAATCCTTGCACCAGCCCTGCTCTCTAGTGCCAAATTACTGCCTGTGCTGACCCAGCTCCTTCACACACGCCTTCACTCCCCTACATAACCTTTTATTTTGCTGCTAGGAGAGAAGCAAAGCGGAATACTATAATGTCACTTGAGTGACAACTAGTGATATCACATCCAGGAGAGCAACATCCAAAAGCAGTCTCAGGGCTTTTGGTTGTCTACACAAAGGAAGCTTTTACAGGTAAATAAACTTCATAAAAATGTTAAATGCAAATATTTTTTATGGGATAAACAACAATCAAAACTTGAAAAAGGAAATGCATGTACATCACACAGGTTACAACATAATGCTATACGGAGCATAAGCGCTAAATATAATCGGAAGGTATTGTAAAGTAATGTAATGCGGAACAGTATATACTGTATAGGTTGTAAAAAGGATTACTAGTAATAGAACAGACATATGAGGGTCATGTATAATCCAAATCTATTGTTGTTAGAGCAAGTAACCAAGGAAATATGTTAAAGGGTTTGGAGTCAGGGTTGTAAAGCATAATGAAATGAATTCTTGCATAACATCTTCTCAATATGCAAATATCACCTTATGGGAAATATTTTGTTAAAATGAATGGCCTGGCAACAAGGTCTTGTTAAAGTGACTTGATTAATTTAAAGAAAAAAAAAGCTGCTGAATCATAGTACATGCCAGTGTCCCAAGAGGAAGTCACTTATTTTGTTAAAGTATATACTGTATATAAACAGGGCCCTCTGATTCCTCCTGTATTGAATTGTATTGTAACTGTACTGTCTGCCTTCATGTTGTTGGCACTATAATCCTGTATTTATTTTTATTTCAGGTACTTATATAGCGCCTTCAATTTACGCAGCGCTTTTACATATACATTGTACATTCACCTCAGTCCCTACCCTCAAGGAGCTTACAATCTATGGTTCCTAACTCACATTCATACATACTAGGGACAATTTAGACAGGATCCAATTAACCTACCAGCATGTCTTTGGAGTGTGGGAGGAAACCGGAGTACCCAGAGAAAACCCACGCAGGCACAGGGAGAACATGCAAACTTCAGGCAGGTAGTATTGTGGTTGGGATTGGAACCAGCAACCCTTTTTACTGCTAAGTGAAAGTGCTACCCACTACACCACTGTGTCGCCCATAGAAATTTACATATCCTACTTGTTCCTTATTGGTCCATTAAAGCTGTTATTTTATTTGTTCTATAAATTAAAAAGGCACTGATCTTGAATAAATCTTGTGAGCTGATAACTTCTGGTACCTTCTGTCAGTATGGACTAAACCCAAACACAAAAATTAAACTTATAGCAGCTTAGTGGTACCTAAATGAAGTGGCTGCATTTATCTTCTTTTTCCTCAGGATTTATTTTTTTGTTTATTTTTATCTGATGCTGCAAATTATACCTTTCTTGTTCCTGAGTGACTACGTTCATTCCTCCGCTGTATCTATAGAAGCAGCCATGGTAGCCACCTAGGCTGAACATAAAACATCTTTTCCTCTCTTCATCTCTAATACACGGATATAAGGTAGTGCCTCAATCTAAAAGATAAACAAGAATAGGGGCTGGTACCATCATACTTGAACTTGGAATGATGAAAAGTGGGTGTGTCAGGGGCTACCCCAAAAATTGCCCCACGACAACAAAGATTGTTGTGGACTATCTCGGTACCCAAGGATTTAGACGGAGATTAGAGGATCACGTTTGGACCTACATCTTTTCTCCCCATATACTTGTGGGGTTTACCTGTTCCTTGCTTGTATCACCTGTAACAGTATGCAATAACCATTTAGTAAAACCTTGGTTTGAGAGTAACTTGGTTTGAGAGAGTTTTGCAAGACAAGCAACATGTTTCAATAAATTATGACTTGATAAACAAGCAATGTCTTGATATACAAGTAGCGTCATGCCACAACTGTCAGTATAAAAGAGAAGAGAGGCACCTCCAAGTGTAGCAATGTGGTTACATTTAATGAAGGTACAACATTTAGCAACTCACATGGTTGATGATTAAAAGAGGCACATTTAAGTATGCAGACATCGTGGGTAAAGCTGTCCACATAGACTGCCCTCCGGAGGATGGTCTATATGGACAGCTTTACCCCGGAAGCATACATAGATGTGTCTGTTTTAATCATCAACCATGTGAATTGCTAAATGTTGTACCTTCATTAAATGTAACCATATTGCTACACTTAGAGACGCCTCTCTTCTCTTTTATACTCTGTAGCTCCTGCTGGATTTTGCTTCTAATCCCCTTGTGGAGGCTTCCATTTGTGGATGGACATGTTATGGTTACACAACCTTCATCACATTGCTATAATCTTTTTTTATGGACGATAAACTGAAAGACCTATTAATAAATGGTTGTGAAACAAATCATCTGAGTTTCCATTATTTTTATGGGGAAATTCACTTTGATATACAAGTGCTTTGGATTACAGCATGTTTCCGGAACTAATTATGCTCGCAATCCAAGGTTTTACTGAATATATTGTTGTATCTAATGTTTTTTTATTTTTGTCCTTTTTCAATAAACTAATACATGGAGATGGAAGGATTAGAAGTCTACAAAGAAGGATCATTTTTTATGCTTCCGGTCAGCTCACAGGAAGGGACAAGGATGCTGCATTTCTGGCAAGATCTACAGGTATTTTCTGCACTTGCTGAAAGTGTTCTTAGGCTACATGTACACTAGCCAGCCCTGGCTGTGGCCATGGAAAAACGCAAAACGTTTTGCTTTTTCTCGCAGTTGGTGGTCAAAACATTCCTATCCTGAATGGGATTCTTCCACATTCGGGAAAGGGAAGTTTAACCTCACCTAAACGCAGCAGCTCCTAAACTTAGTAAATGAGGTAAAGCTGCACTTTGCAAAGAACACCCAATCACATGCTAGGAAAATAAAAACAACATTTTTGCTTGCACATGATTGGATGAAGGAAGTCAGCAGAGCTTCTGCTCATTTACTAAGCTCTGGAGCAATGACTCTTGCAGAGTGCAACTGTACTTTGCAAAGTGCACAGTCTATTTGTTGAGTTTAGGAACTTTAGCAAAAAAATGGCAAAAGCTCCTAAATTCAAGTTTAGGAACTGCCAGCGTACATGAAGCCCTAGTCTGAAAAACGAAAACGAATGCAGCCACCACATCAAAGAACTGGTAACCTATAATATTTTACATTTGTGTAACTCATTTAGTTATCCTTAATACATCTGTTGGTTTAATGGTTCAATTTCCAGTTTTTCTCTAGCAAAATAATAATTTCAAAGACATTTTCTATGAAAAGAAAAAGCTGTGCTCTATATGATATACTGATGCTGTATCCATAACAAACATTCATCCTCACTTAAGTGCCTAAATTAAATGCCTCAGTAGCTGAAGCATTGACAGCAGTTATGAGACAAGAATGAGATGTCTGTGCGTGTGAATTGACTGCTTCATAAAAGATTTGTTGTTTGTTTTTGCATAATAATGCTGTGTACAGGACTCCATTACTATTCAATAAATGTATTCATTAAGCAAATTGGGCTCCAATCTGCAAACTCCAGCTCTGTGATTTTAGGATTGGATTGCTAACTGTAAATTAGTCACTTTTTTAATTGGCTGAGAATTCCACAAAGACTATAATCTTCAAATTATGACTGTAATTGTGAATTAATATTTATGGAAAGTTTATGCTAGTTAAAGAAAAAAAATCAAGGCAGCTTCCATGAAAGCGGGGGTATTTACATGTGCTGCTTCAGCGAAATTGCTTTGCTCAGAGTGTTAGAAATTGTCCTTTTGAAAGCACTGATAGAAATTGTGTAGCTAGCATTTGTTTCTCATCTTGTCGGTGACCCCACTATGGCAACTGAGCTGCCTGAGCAGAAAACCTGTTTGTGATCTAGCAACTGGATTAAAGGAAGTCAAATTAGCATTAATAGCATCTTTTTGTATCCTAGTACCCACTCCCTCCTTCGTTCCTTCCCATTCCCCTCTTTAAGGCTCATTCTTCATTCCCTCTCCTATAAGAGCCTCTCTGTCTGTCTCTTTTATTCCAAAGCTATCCTCTTTTATTGATCAGATATCTTTTTATCGCTTGTCTTTTAACTCTGTTTACCTATATACCTTTAATTAGCTTTTCCTTAGTTATTTCTTTTTTATTCTAAATATCCATAAGTTGACTATATATAAATAATCTTTTCTATTAAAACAAACCATATATATAGATATAGTACATGAATATTGATATCTGCAGACCCACTTCAGGATCCAAAATGATTGGGCTGCTTAGGAAATGTAATCCTATTTCCTATTTCCTTCTGCTCTGATAAAGAACTAAATACAGATAAATCAATAGAATATAAGTGTGGGTTTGATATACTAAAACTGGAGAGTGCAAAATCTGTGTAGCTGTGCGTGGTATCCAATCAGCTTCTAATTTCAGCTTGTTAAATTAAGCTTTGACAATATAACCTGGAAGCTGATTGGTTTCTATGCAGAGCTGCACCAGATTTTGCGCTCTCCAGTTTTAGTAAATTAACCTTACCGTGTCATATGCAATGCAGAAATTATTCAATATGCAGTGTGGTTCCAATAATGGTAATGGATATGTGTGTCAGGAGGACCATCCAAGCATGTGATCTTTTAAACTGAAATAATCAAGCCATCAAGACTATGGCCAAGGTTTATATTTATCTTGTTATTTGGTCAATTCTATTTAAAGGGTCAGTCCATCCAAAACTAATATTCTGGTTTTAGTAGATGTTATAGAGTTGCCTTATGTTGCCATTTCTTATATCCCTCGGTGACTCTATAGGTCAGATATACACATTGAGTTTCTGGTCTGCACACCTCACGTTAGTACACAGCTGTCATCTGAAATTTTCCGAAGGGACAAACACGAAAAATTTTCTCTTACGATACCAGATCATGCGATTTTCATTTAATCAGTACAGTTTTGTCTGAAAATACAATACAAATACACTACAACACATTACATCACTTCCAAACTCTCATTCTGTCGTATGAGAATTTTTGTACTTTAGTAACCTATTCGTTTTCGATATGGAGATTAGCATCCAAAAAAAAAAATGGACGATCATTCGTCCGCTAATCTTACCATGTGTACTAGGCTTTAGTCCACCAGGCACCAACTGATGGAAAGACTACTGAGAAAAAGAAACACTCATCCAGGTTGGTCAACCACACTGCTGTGATTGGACATACAGGTGCTGGCCCAGCTTGCATATTATATATAGATTCAAATGAAGAAAAATGGTGGCCGCACTACTGAAAAAACATTTTTTTTGGAAAAATTTCAAAAACTAATGCTAACAAGTTTTGCGCTATCCTAGCTCTTATTGGCACAGGGAAAGGAAGAACCCTCCTCATACAAAACTCCCACAGGTATATACTAAAAGACAACATAAGCTTAGAAAAGAATGAACCAAAGAATAAAAAAAAAAAACTTATATATGAACACATAAGAATGAGAGGAAAAAAAAAAGGAATAAAATGAAACCAATACACATACCTATAACCACTTAAGGACCAAGACTCTTTTTGAGATTTGTTGTTTACAAGTTAAAAACAGTTTTATTTTGCTAGAAAATTACTTAAAACCCCCAAACATTATACATTTTTTTCTAACACCCTAGAGAATAAAATGGCGGTTGTTGCAATACTTTCTGTCACACTGTATTTGCGCAGCGGTCTTACAAACGCACTTTTTTTGGAAAAAATACACTTTTTTAATTAAAAAATAAGACAACAGTAAAGTTAGCCCAATTTTTTTTTATATTGTGAAAGATAATGTTACACTGAGTAAATTGATACCCAACATGTCACGCTTCAAAATTGCACCCCCTCGTGGAATGGCGACAAACTTTTACCCTTAAAAATCTCCATAGGCGAACTTTAAAAATTTTACAGGTTGCACGTTTTGAGTTACAGAGGAGGTCTAGGGCTAGAATTATTGCTCTCGCTCTACTGATCGCGGCGATACCTCACATGTGTGGTTTGAACACCGTTTTTATATGCGGGCGCTACTCACGTTTGCGCTCGCTTCTGCATGCAAGCTCAGCGAGACGCAGCGCCTTTAAAAAAAATAAATAATTTTTTCTTATTTATTTTACCTTTTATCGTTTATTTTTACACTGTTCTTTTTTTTAAAAAAATTGTGTCACTTTTATTCCTATTACAAGGAATGTAAACCCCTTGTAATAGAAAAAAAGCATGACAGTACCTCTTAAATATGAGATCTGGGGTCAAAAAGACCTCAGATCTCATATTTACACTAAAATTCTAAAAAAAAATGGCCCTTTAAGAGCAATGGTATGGAGACAGGTGGGGGCCATCTTCCCCTCACTCGTCTCCATACCCAGCAAGGTAGAGCATCCGATCGCCGGCTCCGGTAAGCGGCGGAGGGCACCTGAGCGTGGCAGGAGGGGGGCCCTCTCCCGTCGCCAATAATAGTGATCTCGCGGCGAATTCCCTGCAGAGACCAATATTATCAGAAACCGGACCGCCAGCCGAAGAAGAGGAGCTAGCTGCTGCCATCAAATTTAGGACGTATATCGGTGTGCGGTGGATAATGTATGTAATCTATATAGATCTCTGAAGTCTAACCAAAATAATATAAATTATTAAATAACACTCAAAATAACATAAGGAGAGAGGGTATCACTCATAATAAATTAGCGATGTCCCATTCATAATTCTGTACTATAGGATTCCTAGTTTGCATTTGAAAAATCGAATGCACCTCCCATTTACAAAGGACTCCAGACAGATCACCTCCTCTCCTGGGACATCTCACTCTTTCAATAACCTGAATCAGGATTGCTGTGGTACCACCACCATGATACTCATTAAAATGTTTTTCCACATTAGTCGATTTTTCCCAGTGTCATATAGATGCTCAAGGTGGTGATCCTGCAGTCTCCTAGTAGTCCTAACTACATATTGTACAGAGCAATTAACACAAGTGATGATATATACCACATGTCTAGTATTACAAATAACAAAGGAAAAGATTTTAAATTCTCTCCCACTATTGGTCGATCTAATAATGTCACCCCCAATAATATGGAAACAGCAACAATACTTAAGGGTTGATTTACTAAAACTGGAGAGTGCAAAATCTGGTGCAGTTGTGCATAGTAGCCAATCAGCTTCTAACTTCAGCTTGTTCAATTAAGCCTTGACAATAAAACCTGGAAGCTGATTGGTTTCTGTGCAGAGCTGCACCAGATTTTGCACTTTCCAGCTTTAGTAAATCAACCTCTTACTGTCACTACATTTAAAATTGCCCTTGAAATGCAACCAGCTCATCATTCTTCCACAATCACTGGAAAAACAACTTGGGGACAGATAACTACCCAAAGAAGGAACTCGCCGAGACACATACCTTGATGCCTTTAGATATTATTTTTGAATAAGTACTGGCATTATACAGTACTGGTAAATATCTAAGTATTATAGACTTAACCTTATTGAGGTTCAAGCTGTAAGCAGTGGAAAACACATGTACAGTCTCATTATGTTTCCCCTTACTCCTATCTACCAACATTTAGTCTCTGTTTTTTGTTCTGGCAATATGCAAAACCCTCATAAAAGTAGGTGCAGGATAACCCTACTTTTGGAACCATTTCCACATCAAATCAGCATCATTATTGAATAGATTATCATTGCTGTAAATATGGCAAAGTCCTAAAAATTGACCAGTCGGTTTCCCTTTTATAGTATGAGAAGAATATCCCAAATCCACTCACAACACAGTATTGACAGCAAAGGGTTTCCTATAGAGTCCAGAGACAACCTGTCCATCTACATCAGACAAAGTTACATCCAAAAAGGAAAAAGAAACAGCCTCCATCTAACCATCAAACATTAAATTTAACTCACTGTCATTCAAATAGGCCAGGCATGTCCAAAGTCATGGACATGCCTGGCCAACGGCCCGCCTAGTAATTTGGACATATATATCTTTTGTGGCCCTCCAATGTGGTTTGGGGTCCTTAATTTAAATTGTATACTAACTTTGCATACAATAGGCTCATCTGACTTACGATCAAAATCAAAAGTTAGCTCTGACAGCAACTGCATCATTATTCCATCCAAAATAATGTTTCATAAAGTCTAATGCTCTGAGCATATGTATTCACACTAGGATTGTATCAAACTAAAGTGTCTATTAGGACAAAAATGTAAACCCCTGGAATGAAGGGATTTCTCATTACTTAATAAATGTCTGTGGGAAAAGCTTAATCCATTGTCCAGTATTTCTGTAGCTGGCCCCTGAGCAGGGGCAGATAGAGGGCGGGGCAAAGGGGCAATTGTCACCCCTGAGAAATTAGTTGCGGCTGGCCAATCAGCGGGCCGGCGGGTGGGGGAGCAGAGAAATGACATTATCTCTCACCACCCGGAGCCCGTCCTGCATCCCTGCAGTTCCACCAACAATGTGCAGGCAGCCGCGGGCAGCAGGGAGATTACATCATCTCGCTGCTTCCTGACTTCATTCTGGGACACAGGAAGTGACAATCCCCACCTTAGCAGAAAAGTGACTATTGTAGCAGGCAAGTGATAATCTGCAACGTATGGCAGGTGATGTGGTAGGTGACAATCTGCAATGTGTGGCAGGTGACGTGGCAAGTGACAATCCACAACTTGCGGCAGGTGACATGGCAAGTGACAATCCGCAAGGTGTGGCAGGTGACGTGGCAAGTGACAATCCACAACAGGTGGCAGGTGACATGGCAAGTGACAATCTGCAACTTGTGGTAGGTGACGTGGCAAGTGACAATCTGCATCTGGTGACAGGTGACGTAACAAGTGACAATCAGCAACTTCTGGCAGGTGATGTGGCAAGTGACAATCTGCATCTGGTGGCAGGCAACGGTGACAAGTGACACACTCAGGGCACCCATTGATTCTGCATCATGGTAAGTTGAACTATTTAATTCTATATAACAATGTAATAATACAAATAATACGCTTCAATCATCCTGACACCATACAAACCATGGTGCCAGGATGATTGAAGCGCCAACACCAGCCATTTCCCTGATAAATTGCCTGCAAAAAAATTTATTTTCTGGCAGTGCCCCACCCGAACCTAGACTCTGGATCCGCCCCTGCCCCTGAGGTAATAAGATTGCTTCCATTTGTGCTTTTTTCATCCCTGTCTTGTTTTCTTGACATTACTACTCTCTTTTAATCCTTTTTCTGTTTTGTGTGTCTCCAAGTTTTACTAGCATACGCAGTTTCATATGGATGGAATATGACTTAGCACTAAACAATCAGAAACTTTCAATAGCAACCAAAGATCACTCTAATGGGCTGCTCAGCATCAGCTAATAACTGTGCATATCTACAGGTCAGCTAATCCTAGTTATGCACCGCTGTGTAGGACATTCCTTAAAGGGATCCTGTCATCAGACCATTCATTTCAACAAAATCTCCCCATAGGATTATATGTGCGTTTAACATATTTTATACACGATATACAATACTTTACCTGTCTTATTATAGGGACACATTGCCTACCTTATGTTCATAATAAAAAGAGGCTGCATGAAGCATGATGAAGTGTTGTGCCATGATGGTTCAAAAAAACTCTGACTCATCCAAAATATTCTCCTGGCTCTTGGCATACTAAACCAACCTGAAACTTAGGGTGAGCTCAAGACTTAAAGGATATGGCTACTTGAACCTTTTTTTCTGCTTTTATATAGAGTCTGTAATGATTAGAACCCCTTGCAAGTTTTTGCCGTATCTTGTTGGGTGATTTACCTTCACTTCCTAACCTGGAGACACAACAGCAAGTTAGAGCAAATCTCTACAAAGTGAGTGATAGATTATCCCCAACAGAAACACAGGGAACCTGAATACCTGACAGGGGCTCTAATAGTTGCTAACCTTATCCAAAATTTTAAAAAATTGGCTAAACAGCCAACCAGTTTAGAAGGGCTGAGTTGCTTAAGCTGCTCAGACATTTAACCTATGTTATGTGTGCAGCCAGCCATAGACAGTTGGAAATTCAGCTGGTTTAGCAGATTTGAACTATGTATGGTCAGGCTGATTGTACCGTAGTTAATAGATCAATCAACTTGGGTACAACCAACCTGTGGGAATCAACCGATTTTATTTCCTGTAACCCATGGTTTTCCTTTTGTGAAAACATTTGTTTTCCCACTGATGTGGGACCTACCTACTACTCTCATTTACATTTTCTTAACAGACTAGGCAAAAACAACAAAATCCAGTCAATGAGGTAAAATATTGCTCAAAGAGCATCAGTATGACTAAGTCATAATAATAACCTTCATCTGCTAGAAGAACTGCAGGGATATCTGTTGCAGCTCTCAGTTTTTTTGTTTGGCAAGTCATGTTATGTGGAAACTAATAGGAATTTTTCCAAAGTGAATTATATATTTAGAATTTACCACCTTCTCAACAACCAATGTTCCACACCAAGTCAATGCCAATTAACCTAAAGATATGAGATTTGTAAAACAGCTCTTTTCATATGCATTTCTTCTAAGCTACCTATAGGCTTTAGAGGGTGGCAGGCATAATCTGATTGTCTTCATGGCTGGCTGCAAGTGGAGCACTGCAAATTGTCTATAAACCTTATATGTTCATGTCAATGGGGAGAAGATGGAAGAGGAAATGGAGATGAAGAAGCCAACACCAGCCTAGGAATAATAGATCAATAAAATAAAGCTGTAGCGTGCTAATGTAGGAACCAGACATATTGAATAATGATCAGCCTACGTGGATGGGAACCTATACTATGACCACACAAGGAATGTGATAGCCATGCCACTCAGCAGGTACCATAGTCTATGTCTTGCCTGCCACCCCAGATCAAAACTGAATGTCAAAAGCAAGTACTGACTTTCTGAAGTTTGGTATTTGCTTAGTACAAAGTACGCCACTCATATAACAACCTTGAGTACAACATTGTGGAAGGCAGAGTGAAATAGAGTGGGGACAGAAAGTATTCAGACCCCCTTAAATTTTTCACTCTTTGTTATGTTGCAGCCATTTGCTAAAATCATTTAAGTTCTTTTTTTAACTCATTAATATACATGCAGCACCCCATATTGACAGAAAAACACAGAATTGTTGACATTTTTGCAGATTTATTAAAAAAGAAAAACTAAAATATCACATGGTCTTAAGTATTCAGACCCTTTGCTGTGAAACACATATATTTAACTCAGTTGCTGTCCGTTTCTTCTGATCATCCTTGAGATGGTTCTACACCTTCAGTTGAGTCCAGCTGTGTTTGATTATACTGATTGGACTTGATTAGGAAAGCCACACACCTGTCTATATAAGACCTTACAGCTCACAGTGCATGTCAGAGCAAATAAGAATCATAAGGTCAAAGGAACTGCCTGAAGAGCTCAGAGACAGAATTGTGGCAATGCACAGATCTGCCCAAGGTTACAAAAAAATGTCTGCTGCACTTAAGGTTCCTAAGAGCACAGTGGCCTCCATAATCCTTAAATGGAAGATGTTTAGGACGACCAGAACCCTTCCTAGAGCTGGCCGTCCGGCCAAACTGAGCTATCAGGGGAGAAGAGCTTTGGTGAGAGAGGTAAAGAAGAACCCAAAGATCACGGTGACTGAGCTCCAGAGATGCAGTCGGGAGATGGGAGAAAGTTGAAGAAAGTCAACCATCACTGCAGCCCTCCACTAGTTGGGGCTTTATTGCAGAGTGGCCCGACGGAACCCTCTCCTCAGTGCAAGACACATGAAAGCCCGCATGGAGTTTGCTAAAAAACACCTGAAGGACTCCAAGATGGTGAGAAATAAGATTCTCTGGTCTGATGAGACCAAGATAGAACTTTTTGGCCTTAATTCTAAGCGGTATGTGTGGAGAAAACCAGGCACTGCTCATCACCTGTCCAATACAGTCCCAATAGTGAAGCATGGTGGTGGCAGCATCATGCTGTGGGGGGTGTTTTTCAGCTGTAGGGACAGGACGACTGGTTGCAATCAAGGGAAAGATGAATGCGGCCAAGTACAGGGATATCCTGGACGAAAACCTTCTCCAGAGTGCTTAGGACCTCAGACTGGGCCGAAGGTTTACCTTCCAACAAGACAAAGACCCTAAGCACACAGCTAAAATAACGAAGGAGTGGCTTCACAACAACTCCGTGACTGTTCTTGAATGGCCCAGCCAGAGCCCTGACTTATACCCAATTGAGCATCTCTGGAGAGACCTAAAAATGGCTGTCCACCAACGTTTACCACCCAACCTGACAGAACTGGAGAGGATCTGCAAGGAGGAATGGCAGAGGATCTCCAAATCCAGGTGTGAAAAACTTGCTGCATCTTTCCCAAAAAGACTCGTGGCTGTATTAGATCAAAAGGGGGCTTCTACTAAATACTGAGCAAAGGGTCTGAATACTTAGGACCATGTGATATTTCAGTTTTTCTTTTTTAATAAATCTGCAAAAATGTCAACAATTCTGTGTTTTTCTGTCAATATTGGGTTCTGTGTGTACATTAATGAGGAAAAAAATGAACTTAAATGATTTTAGCAAATGGCTGCAATATAACAAAGAGTGAAAAATTAAGGGGGGCTTCATGAGGTCATGGAACAGATAACTTGATGAAGGATTTATTTTAAGGTACTCTAGACCAGAGAACTTATATCTGCTGCCAACAGATGATGAAGGTTAGAGGAAATGCAGTTTTTTCCTGTATCCTAACTGCAGGTTTTGACTCACATTCAGCATCCTAACATTTTTACCCCCTTCTCGATGTTTCCATGCTTGCTATATCTATACCTACTATTGCTCCAGCCCCATCTCCTTTACAACTCCATCCCCAATCCTTATTTAAGCACTGCATCAACCAGGCTGAGACCTAAAATCTTTATTAATCCTTATATTTTAACTAGATGTGCCCTTGTGGTGTAAAAACACTAGTTCTGTAAAGTTTTCTGCTTGTGTTTGGCTATTAAACTATTCCCCCTGTCTGTATTTTTTCATGCTATGTAATCTTCATGCCTTTATGTGTGTACAGTGACTATTGAAAAATAGATGTCCTCCCAGTTCAGCCTTACCAATCCAAGTTGATCCCAAACAAGGTAAAAATGAATAAAGCTTCGTCCATTTTGCCTTACGAGATTCCTTCCCCTGCAGTAGGCAATTTAAATTTGCAGAGATTCACGAATAAGAAAACATATTTTTTCTCGGCTTGTCAGTTTTCAGATTAAAGTTTTATAAATAAATTCAAACTGTGCATATTCATGTGGAATATTTTCCATGCATAGAGCTGTGTTCAAATGTCTGCTTGTAGGCAGAAAGGTCATCATCTGCAAAGGTTTGGAAAATATATATAGTGTACTGTATCCTATATTCCATGTGTCTCAGGTATTTAAAAATTTTTTTAAAATGTGTAAAAATAGAAAGGGTTCATGGAAATGAGATGATTTCCAATGCTGATGACTCAACAGTTCAAAATTATAAAGTAGAGTAATCCGCCACCCTGCTTTACCATTCTGTGATGCGTCTTCTTGACTCTCAATGATAATTTGACCGAATCTTTGGATTTGGATGTGTATTTCTGTCAAATGTTTCTTTGTTTACCTGTCATAAGAGAAATTGTTAACCTTTCCTTCTAAAAATGCCTGTTTTAGTTCACTCTATGTTTTGTTAGCTGGATGATTTTAGCTAATGATCTGGAAAAGGTATGCAGGTAAAGAATGAAATATTGAAGCCAAAGGGTCAGCATAACAGTGTGGTAACTAGCATTTACAGAAGTAGGCCAGCAATGACAATCTCTATTTTCTACCATAACAACTTTTTTTAATTACAGCTCCAAAAATGTTGTTTTCTGAGAACGATGAAGAGCTGTCTGAAATTGCTAATTTCTTCATATTACTTTACTATGTCTCTGTATAGTTTTGCAATTAAAAAAAAAATGTTTTCTCTGCAAGAAATTAAACTTCATCCCATCCAACCAGAAGGGGCACACTTTATTCTTTTTAGTCAGTGGTAAAGCATGACTGTAGTCAAACAAAAGTTGCTGAAGTGCCACTGTTAGCCATAGCAAGTACTTGCAGGTGCACCCTCGAGGACATGAAACCCAGGTCATCTGGTTTGCAGATTTTAACAAGCTGCTATTGTTAAGATCCTGTCCCTGCCCCCTCCAACCTCCTGTACCTCTGTATTAGTCCATCACTGCGATGAACAACCTCCCTGGCCAAGATCCAGATACATGAGGTAGGGATGGAAGGTTGGGGGCTAGCCACTGTACTAAGGGAACATCCTAAAATATATAGAGCTAAGCAGATTTTAGGGTTCCTAGGGCACTCAAAAGGGGGACTGATTTGTACCTGAAGGTGACTGCTCTGGTACCCTACTGGTGGCCTGGCGATTTGTATCAGAATACAGGCACACTTTCAAAGTACACAGCTTGCCACTAAATTATTAGGGTTATTTTCATGTTAGCTCCTGCATGCCTCTTTTAAATTGAGTAAATCGAATTAAGTTAGCCTTTCCCCATAACCAAATCCTTCACCATTTATATTAATTTAGTTGCCTTTTTTGCACTCTTTACTATTCCAAGGCATACTTGTAATGAATTTGTGCCAAGAACTGAATTTTATATTCAAGATGCTGTCATACTAATGTTCTGTACAATGAGAAAATTATTCCACTCTGTCCTTCATACAAGAAACCTATTTACTACATTTCGAAGTTGCAGCCTGACATTATGCTGTTATAGAGGCTATTATCTAAAAAACATCCATATACTTCTCTATCCCCTGAATCCATACTCTTGTGTTGCTGCTTAACACAGCCCCCAAAATGTGTCAACTTTATACCCCGAAGATATTTCATGCCGAAGCTGACATGTTTTTCAACCAGTAAATATAAGGGTGGATTGGTGGTGCTGGATCCCAAAATGGAGTTGACTCCAGCAAAGTAAGCTGAGGACCTTGCTACAAGTTTTTATTACCAATATGCATTTTCATCTACAGTTTCTTCTACAGTTCAACCATTGCTTTCACCTACCATTTGAGCCCTGAAGAAGGGGACATGTTCTGGCCCCCAAAACATGTGGGATAAATGTGTGAAACCAACAGAATTTTTTTCACGGAATTAACTTTATATGGACTCCTATCTTTGGGCTTGCCATTCAATCCTTGCTTCTCCATGTTGTCCAACCAATCAGGTTCTTTATTTCAAGTGAAAGAAATATAAACCTCTTTTTTTTTTTTTTTTTGGAGGACATCTTTATTTCTGCTCCACTTTACTTTAATATTTTTTAAATCAGCTTATGCAATGCAGATATTTTTCATTGATGAAAAAATATATGTTCTGAGACCCTTTTCCATCATTCCCTTTTCCATCTACTTCCTTGAGTCTCTTCATCCCTGGTCATTTCCTGTGCTCCGTTCACATTGCTTTCACTCTTAATCATTATGACCCCTTTATTATTTCACACACTCAAACTTTATCGCCTCCAGAAGCTTATGTCACCATCAAATAAAATGTCAAATTTTCCTACATTTTTTCCAGCTTACTGCTTTTGGCGCAGATCAGAAAAATTACCTGATAATATGTAATAAATGGTGCAAAGCACAGCAAGCCCCTCACTTTACCAACAGCATACAGCAGTGGGGTTTACAGTGTGCCTTATGTAGCCTACAGTGTAATCATTCCTTATTAAATGCAATGCAGAGTTATATAGTGTCTTTATATAGAAATGCATAAAATGAGGGATATCCTGTGGCTTCTCAGTGGGTCATATATGATAACCATTACATTTTTATTTTTTTTTGTGCTATAATACTATTTTACTACAAAGATTGCCCCTATATTATCTATCTGTATGTCATGGGGCTATAGAGGTAGCTAAGAATCGCACTCCCCATATAAAACCTGTTTTTTTAACTAAGAAAGTCATGGGGTGCATGAGCTTGATTAAAAGCACACACATGTTTAAAAGCCCCCAAAAATCATGTCTTGAACAATATTTACACATTAGTCATTAGAATTGTTAGTTATTATTATTTGTATAGTAATACGCCCTGTATGTTTTATTCTTTTCTTCAATAAACATTTATTAAGAAAAAAAAATAAGTAATACTATTGGTAATGTTAGAAATTACTATTAATACTTGTAGGAATAGTAGTAATTGCAGCTAGTTGTTTTTTTGTTTTGTTTTTTTTTTTTTGTTTTTTATAGTTTTATGCTTTCCTGCCCTGGTCCCCCAAACTATTTGAGTCTATTTGTTGTGGTATTTTCTCTTATAAAAAGAAAAAAACAGCAATACTGATAATAACAAGGTATTTATTGTTAGGCCTCATTCATACTGCCATAATACAGCCATACAAATTTTACTGATCATTAGGCAATGATCAAAAGTTTCTGCGTAAATGTGCAACATTTGTGTACATTTGTTAATGTGCAAAAATTGTCCTGTTCTTTTTGTTATGGCATATGTATATACATATGTCCTCAGTTGTAGATATTTGGATTTTGTGTTACCGAGCTAAATGCAGTGCCTCTTTATACACCTGTGTGGTAGTCTCCATAGAAAACAATGCAGCTGCGTTCAAATCTGTAAATACAAAATGTTTGTAAATGCCTTTTTTTATGTCCATGTGAAAAAGGCCGTAACACTAGTAGTACATGCCACCATTTTTTAATAATTATAGAAGTGCAGATTAAACTGGCCCACCTAAACACAATGTTGTGTTTATTTGCTGGTGTCTACTCTACCCTTTAAAAAAAATGAATACTGTAAAATAACTACATACTGATAATGGAAGAAGTACTAGTAGCATTTGCCACTCATTTTATATGTTTTCATATGCCTCCACCCTGAGCCCCAATACACATGTTGGGGTCTGACTTACACAGACCAGTACTAATAATTTCAAACTATTCTAGCTGTTATTGTAATACTAGTAGTAATTAGTATGTGTATGTTTTCTATTTAATCTTGGGGCACAGTATTAAATGTGTATGCCTCATAAACCTCAGGCTCCGGTACAAGTTGTCACATTGTCTCTACTTGCTGGAATATATCCTACTAGCACAGTAAACACAGCAATAGTAAAAATGATTTCACGTTAATGAATTAATAGTAGTAATGATTTTCTTGTTAAAAAAATAGTAGTAATGATGATAATGTATATATATATATATATATATATATATATATATATATATATATATATATATATATATAAAATAGAGCTGTAGTTTCATGATGCATCTGCACACAATCTTTTTTTTTTATTTGCTGGATCTATTTTCTTAAAAACAAACACACAAAATGAATCAGAATTATTTTAATATTAATACTTGTAGTAATTGTTATCAATTGTTTTGTTTTTTATTTTTACTGATCATTACAGTTATATCCCTGTACACACAATCTTGCCTATATGAGTCTATCCTTGTAGCTGAAGTTCCAATAATCTCTTTTATTCTCTCCTACTGCAGAAAGACATTGCACAGATCTGGCTGCAAGCAAATCTAAACAGACTTGACACGAGAGCTTCTCTGAATAGATCCTTAACCACATCACTCCACAGCAGATTGGAAAATAGAGAATAAGTTCAAAATCCCCCCTGAAGGATCGGAAACACGAATACATATGATGTGCTTAATGTATAGCTAAGAAATCATTAACCTGCTGTAGGGTGATAGCAGATGGGAATACAGAACTCCAGCTAAGAAGTGCCAGTCCCTGACAATCTTAGATCATCATCTTTAGCTGTCTCCTTCAGAAAATGAGAACGAAACTAGACTGCAATGCGACCTTGCGTTTTTCAGTTGCGACTTTTTTATCATTATTATTTTATTTTATTCAAACGTTAGCATACATACATTTATTAAAACGGTTCATTCAGTACAGCCCTCTAAGTTGTTGGAGCACAAATACTCAAATGAAATAACTTCACCTTAAGAGATCATAAAAGGACAATCAAAGCCTGATTTTTAATGAATTAAAATAGTCTGGAGCTTGAACTTTCATTGGGGAGTTCCCCAGTTCTCCCAGACAAAGAGTTCTGAGAGCAATTAAGTCATATTCTCCCTGTGGTTGAGAATAAAATCGTTATTAGTACACTAAAAAATGCCAATAAGGATAGTTGGAGGAGTGAGCTGCAGTATTTCAATATTGAGTCCCTGGCTGCATATTCCAAGACCTGTGTGCACCCCCCCCCCCCCCACACTTCAAGTCTCCAGCTCGAGAGGCTCCTCTCTTTTTACACTGCAGCCCCTGCATGATTGGAAATGGAACTGTTTTCTGATGGAAATAAGGCATCCGACTGATTATGTGTATTGAATCCGAATCACTCACCAGATCCTCTTCTTAGAAATGAATTGAAAAGGGATGATGGTTGTAGACCTCTGCAGGCAGGTCCTTCTAATATCCGAGGTCGATGTATTTTGCAACTTTTTTTTTTCGTTCCCATTTGAAATGGTTCAGCTATATAATTACATCGCTATTGTACAGGGAGGTGCCATAGAGAGAAAGAGCCCACATCGGCAGAGCGCTCTGCAAGGCTGCGGCAAATTAAAAAGCAACAAAAATTATTTCTAAAGGATCAAGAATCGGCTAATTGTGAGGAAAAAAACCCCATAAACTACCTCGGGGTCACGGATTGTACAATGTATCCGATGTATTGAGATACTGCGATCATCCGGTAATTATTAAATGGCAACTGTAGGTAGAATCCTAACAAAAACATAAACAGTGATATACAAACCACACACAGCATAAAGATACATAAAGATTTGTGTCCGTGTGTAAACAGAGATCAGAAAAAAAAAAGTTTGAAACTAGTTTGATAATTATTATTCTGACGCTGGTATGTGGAAATAAATGACAATTTTATTTTTACAATGTTTGCGGATTATTTGACTTTTATTGGGGGCTTTTCATATTAATTGCAGTATTGAATGCGTATTATGGTACTTTGGTGCAAATAGATTTTTGTGACATATATTTTGTGTGTATATTAACTTATATATTTGCATATTAATGAATATGTATTCATTTTTAGTTTAATTTTACACTTATATTCAAATTACATTTTTAAGTTCAATCTATATAGAGATATATGTATGTCTATATAGATATATATCTATATATCTAAATAGATATATATTGATATATACATATATATTTGAAAGTGAGTAAATATAGTAAAACACATATATAAAAGTAAAATGCTTGTAGTGTGGATTTTTGAATTTGAATACATTACATTGTTTAAAAAAGTTAGTTCCATATATATATATATATATATATATATATATATATATATATATATATATATATATATATATCGCACACACAAAATCCTCTCTTTCTGTTTATTTTTATTTTTTTAAATCCTTTCTCTTTCTCTTTTTTCTTTCTTTCTGTGAATTGCATTATATATATATATATATATATATATATATATATATATATATATATATATATGAACCACTTACATATATATATATATATATATATATATATATATATATATATATATATATGTATATATATGGTGCACACACACTCTTTATGTTCATTTTTATTTGTTTAAATCCTTTCTCTTTCCCTTTTCTTTCTTTCTGTGAATTGCATTATATATATATATTGCACACACATAAAGTCTTTTATTTATTTGAATTTATTTTTTTATTTATTTTCTTCTTCTATCTCTGTACTCTGCATTATATATATCTATATATATATAGATATCTAGATATATATATATATATATAAATATCTAGATATCTATATATATAGATATCTAGATATATATATATCTATATCTATAGAAATATATAGATATAGATATCTATATCTATATCTATATCTATATATAGATATAGATATATATATAGATATAGATATATATATAGAGAGTGAGAGAGAGATTGGGAGCTAACATTTTAAACATTCATATTTTTAAACAATGTCATTTATTAATTAATTCATCTACACTGTATATTTTAGGTTCATATTTTTAGAAACAAAGCTTAGTTTTAGTCACTGCCATGGAAGGTGACAGTAAAGGTTTGTACCTTTGGCTGTCACAGTTCCCCTCTCCTAGGCATCGAGCATATGCACTGCACACATGTCTAAACTTTGCATCGTCTCTTGTTTAGAGATGCTCCTACTAATCGTACTAACTGGGGTCACTTGTGCAGATTTGTTCCCTTTTCATGGGCTCCGCACTTTAATTAGTCAGCTAGTTTAATCTGCATTTTTGAAGATAGGTAAATTTGAAGGGAGGAAGGGGGAGGAGGGGGTGAAAGAGGAATCCATTCTCCTGATTAAGGCTTTAATTTTCCCTAAACTATAATAATAATATTGTAAAAGTGAAGAACTGTTGTGATTAATATAATTATGTCAACATAACACAGAATAAAATTAACTTTTTTTCAGGTGATAATGCATGTAAATCAGGTTACAACAAAAATCATAGACAGACGTTACTGTAATTAAAAGAATAAATCAATAATAAAGACATAACAAAAAAAAAACGTATGTAGAATAATGCCTCTACAAAAAACAGTCTACACCTACGGTCCTCGGTAGAGAAATATGATAAACGTACAATCGAAAAATAAATATTCCTTTTGCAACTCTTGATTGTAAAAAAATAGACCTAAATCTTATAAAATATTCAACTATGTGTCAGGTGTTAGCTACATAAAACCAACATCATATCAATGCAATTGATGTCATAGATATTACATGCAAACAGCTGGTTGCACACTAAACCTCATTAACCTGAGAAATACTGACATGGCCGTCAGCAATTTCTCCAATCGTAATTTATCTATAATTTTTAGGATAATCTCCCGGGAGATGTTTACCCATATATATTGAGGTATATATACGATTTCTAAATACTACATTTATTTTTTTGTTTTTTTGTTTTTTTTTTGTTTCAAAAGAGCTTTATTTTAAATAAAGAGTGTTAAATACTACATTAATAACACGAAGCTTTATAGTCTTTATAGTAGATGTATCTACTTTTCCGTGTATCGTGTGTATTTATGTAGATGTGTGTGCATGTTCTACCATGGTTGTAATGATAGATAGATAGATAGATAGATAGATAGATAGATAGATAGATAGATAGATAGATAGATAGATCTATTAATTGACAGATATTACACAGATATATTTGATATCTTTATATATATATATATATATATATATATATATATATATATATATATATATTTATAACTATATATTGATTGTAGTAGATCTATCTATCTACTTTCCCTTGTATGTATGTGTATGTATCAAGATGAGTGTGTTTATATTTGACTATGTGTGTGTGTTTGTACCCTTCAGCCTTTTAGTGGCATCTTACTCACCTATAGTTATATATTTATATATACAGTTTATACAGAAATATTTTATATCTATATGTAAATAGCGTGTGTGTTGTGTGTTTGTGCTGTGTGTGTTGTGCGTGTTGTGTGTGTGTTGTGTGTGTGTTGTGTGTATGTGTGTGTTGTGTGTGTGTTGTGTGTGCGTTGTGTGTATGTGTGTGTTTTGTGTGTGTGGGTTGCGTGTGTGTTGTGTGTGTGTTGTGTGTATGTGTGTGTGTTGTGTGTGTGTGTGTGTTGTGTGTGTATGTTTGTACCTTCCAGCCTTGTTAATGGTATGTCACCCAGAACTGACTTTGCAGCAGTGGTGATCCTGTCTGCCCTTTAGTCCTGTCTAAGTCCCATATGTCGATATAGAAATAGAGGCTGTGGTCTGTAGCTTGCCAGACACGGATTGACCACCTTAAGCAGCACAGAAAATAAATGGACTTGAATAGGGAGGGCCTGCTGGATTAACATTCTTGAAAAATTCTCGATCTGTACTTGGAGCTTTCAAGTTTTCCATTGTAGATCAATGAAAAGCCCAAATGGTTAACCCTTTCCTCACAAGACCCCCCAACATACACATATGCACCTCTGTGTCTGAATGGCATTCTGGAAACAGAAGACATTGTTGGTTGTATTATATTACACAGCTTTGCTTTCTCAGTGATCATTCATCTCTGGGCATTGTACATCCCATAGACTGGATGTGTAAGTAAGAGATCACAGATTTTAAAGTCCATGGTGATTTAGTACACCAGTCCTTCCAACCCACTAGTTGCTTGTCCCTATAGTGATGGGTCCCAGTAATGACATGCAGTGCTGTGAAATCTGACAGCACCCCCAATAATCAATGGGACAATGTCCCTACACATCACACAATCACATTGAGTCTGCCAGTGGTGTTAGGTCATAGCCAAATGGCGCTTCCATTCTGCTCATTCATCTGTACAAGCGGTGCCAGGGGCGGCCCAGGCATTGTAGCCTCAAATCCTCCTTTTTATACAGAGGCCCAGTTTTATTGTAAGGGGATTTGTCAGCAGAGATTCAGTATCCATACATGTACACCTCGCCTCATTCCCTGCTGGAACATCATGTAATACCGGTCTTACAGATCAATGTGGAATTGTCCTCTTAGAAAGCCCACTTCTTTACAGGCCACAGGGGATTGGGAGAGTGGAAGAGGCCAGGGAGCTGTGTCTTATTTACTTTACTGCTGATTGATATGGAAATCTGATGCACTAGTGTTTGCCTGCTCCCCACTGCCCTAACTGCACAGCTCACCTTTCTATGGAGGAGAGCAAACTGCAAACTAAAGCCTGCATAGGACAAAATGAGAATGAGTTGGTTTAATGGAAACGAAATCTTTTGTAAGGAGGATAAGTACGTGTACAAAATAATCATTCCAGCAATTACAGGCAAGCCACTATTGCCTACTATGGCTGCTCTAAACACAGCAGATGACGATGGATGGCCAAGGTGCTTTCCTGTGCAGTGTTCCTTCAAATAAATGTGAACAGATACATGTGCCTATTGTCTATGTAATGTGTATGTATCTAATCCATGAATAAATACTGTGCATGTGCCTGTATGTCTATGTAATGTGTTTGTATCGAATTCATGAATAAATACTGTGCATGTGCCTATATGTCTATGTAATGTGTATGTATCGAATCCATGAATAAATACTGTACATGTGCCTATTGTCTATGTGATGTGTATGTATCTAATCCATCAACAGATACATGTGCCTATATGTCTATGTGATGTGTATGTATCGAACCCATGAATAAATACTGTGCATGTGCCTATATGTCTATGTAATGTGTATGTATCTAATCCATGAATAAATACTGTACATGTGCCTATATGTCTATGTAATGTGTATGTATCTAATCCATGAATAAATACTGTACATGTGCCTATATGTATATGTAATGTGTTTATATCTAATTCATGAATAAATACTGTGCATGTGCATATATGTCTATGTAATTGGTATGTATCGAATCCATGAATAAATACTGTACATGTGCCAATATGTCTATGTAATGTGTATGTATCTAATCCATGAATAAATACTGTACATGTGCCTATATGTCTGTGTAATGTGTATGTATCTAATCCATGAATAATTACTGTACATGTGCCTATATGTCTATGTAATGTGTTTGTATCGAATTCATGAATAAATACTGTGCATGTGCCTATATGTCTATGTAATGTGTATGTATCGAATCCATGAATAAATACTGTACATGTGCCTATATGTCTGTGTAATGTGTATGTATCTAATCCATGAATAAATACTGTACATGTGCCTATATGTCTGTGTAATGTGTATGTATCTAATCCATGAATAAATACTGTACATGTGCCTGTATGTCTATGTAATGCGTATGTGTCTAGTCCATCAACAGATACTCGTGCCTGTATGTCTATGTGATGTGTATGTATCTAACCCATCAACAGATAATTATGCCTTTATGTCTATGTGATGTGTATGTATCTAACCCATGAATACATATTGGACATTTGCATTTATGCAATGTGTCTAACTCATTAATAGGTACATACACCTACAGTATAGGTCTATGTGACATATATGTGTCTAACCTATCAACAGATACAGGTACCTACAATATATGTCTATGTGATGTGTATGTGTCTAACCCATTAACAGATACAGGTACCTACAGTATATGTCTATGTGATGTGTATGTGTCTAATCCATCAACATATATTTGGCCTATACGTCTATGTGATGATGTGTATGTGTCTAACCCATCAACAGATACATGTGCATACCAAAGGTCCAAACTTCCTAATATTATACATTAGCTATAACAAACTATCTCTCTCTAGATATTTATCTATCTATCTATAGATATGTATACATTTATATATAGCTAGAATATCTGGGTTTTTTTTATTGCAACCTGCATCTTTCTTTTTTTCTTTTTCTTTCTTTCTTTCTTTCTTTCTTTCTTTCTTTCTTTCTTTCTTTCTTTCTTTCTTTCTTTCTTTCTTTCTTTCTTTCTTTCTTTCTTTCTTTCTTCCTTCCTTCCTTCCTTCCTTCCTTCCTTCCTTCCTTCCTTCCTTTTTTTCTTTCTTTCTTTCTTTCTTTCTTTCTTTCTTTCTTTCTTTCTTTCTTTCTTTCTTTCTTTCTTTCTTTCTTTCTTTCTTTCTTTCTTTTCTTCATATCCCTATCCATCTGTTACCTTGTCTGCTAAACTACCCAATAAGGAATCTATGCAAATTGTATTTAATTGACTGTGCTGACACCATGATAAAACAAAAATACTCATTCCTAGGCTCCATGCACACTGGCATAAAAAACGTTGCTTCAACAGGAGTTTTGTGTTCTGCCTGTAGAAGCAATGCAATGTTATCCTATGTGTCCATGCACATTGGGACGATTAGAGGCATATTTTGAGCTCAACGTTAGAGGCAGGAAAAAAAACATGTTTTCTGATTGGAGCTTACTGGCAGAAAAAAACGTAAAACTCTCCTAAACACGTCTAGACTTTGTACAAAAAATGCTCATGTATAATTAAGTCCCCTCCATACACATTTTCATGTATTACATAAAACAAGTACATTTTATTTTTTTTAGGCTTGTTTGTTTGTCTTTTGCTTGTTTTTTTAAGTTGTTTTTAGCTACTAGCAATTCTTCTTATTTTAATGTTACAGTTCATCATACAAATACCTAATGATTGATACAGCTATGTTATTTGTCTCGGAGAACAGATGTGAATAGATTAGAAATATCACAGGTAATTCCATGAATCATGCCTAAAATAAATAAATAAATAGTAAAGCTTTCTTATTTTCTCATATGAATATTACATATATTAAGAACATATATCAAACACACACATATCAAGAATCAAGAATCATACACACACACACACACACACACACATATATATATATATACACACACACACACACACACACATACAAACACCCTAACACCCTATATTATCTATTTCTATGCGTATGTCAAATGCATAACATTTTCCCAGATCAAAGCGCAAATAATATAAAGTAAGAAGTAAAATTTAACGATCTTCAATAATTCATAAGTTTCAATGTGTCTCATTAATTGACAATTAGATAGATTCAGAAAGGTCTGAAAAGTGATATGCCAGTTGCCAAAAATTTCAAACGGGAATTATGCCAACAACAGCAATTTAATTCTACATATCTTCTATATTACATACCGTCTTTTAGGTTTTCATTTTTTTTTTTTTTTAGTATGTGAAAGGACCAGCAATTAAAATGTGATAGTCAATGGCTTTGACCTAAAACCCAAAACCCTAAAGCCTATAGCACTTTCTAAAATTATCAAATTTGATTTTTTTAATCTAATACTGAGTTAATACACCATTTCTCATTTTCCATTATTTTGTATTTATGTTAAAGAAGAAAAAAACCCAGAAGAAATGTGAATAATTTATTCGATTCGTTTTGTTATAATCTATATCGAAGCCAGATATCTAGGCAAGATACAGCATCCAATATTATGAAGAGGGGCCAGTTTACAAATTGCTCTCAAATAATGAACATCCATAGTTGAATTTCTATTAAAAATCTTGATTGCCTTGAAATTTTTTTTTCTTTACAACCAAAAATGTACAGAATACTAAAACTAAATATGCCAAGTCCAACAAAGAGAAGATTACAATTTCACATCGAATTTAAAAAATAACATACAACCGCTGTCCCTTTTTTTTAGTGGAAGGGTACAGTATTGTCATTATGGGGTAGGAATCGTCCC